>NW_028227265.1:42002692-42372692 GCF_978045245.1 Mus caroli | reverse complement strand
CAAAACACTCCACTTTTGATCGTCTCTCCTCAAACACAGCACCATTGTCCTACTTCTGACTCTTTCTAATAAAAGAGGAAGGTGGAAGGCTCGTTCTTGTACATGCAAAATTAACACAAATCAAAACTGTTGCTGTTCTTTGATCCGTCCTGTATTCTGCTCTGTCAGCCTTCTTATTTCCCCACCGAGAGTGTTCGGCTCAGGGAGGATTACACGAGAGGGAAACCACTTACCACTTCCCATTTGATTAACACAATTTAAAGCCGCAATAATGTTCGGGGAAGTTCATTATGGGGGGAAATGCTCTGATGTGGGCTACCATGGTGTCTTGGGACCAGGGCTTTTTATTTAAAACGCAATCAAGCCCCAGTGGTGAGAGGATCTGCAAAATCCACCTAAGCTGGAGATGGTAGAATTGCCATTTAATGTAGGCAGACAAAAATCCCTTTCTTTTGTACAGCTCTTGGCAATGTATTCATACTGTTCACTAATACTTAGTGTGGCTTGTTCGGTTCAAAACCAGGAGAGGAAGAACCCTCCCCTAGAGGTGCTTACAGCCCAGAAGAAAAGAGGAACCGTCCAGGGGAACATGTGCCTGGCAGACACCAGGATATTATAGGGTGCATGAGAGCAGATACTGGGATGCCTGTCTGGGAAATCAGGGGAGACAACCCTGAGGAAGTAACATATAGATAAAAAGGGAGAGCCAGAGCTTTTTGTGCAGGGAAACACTGCATGTGCAGAGGTGGCTGAGCATCTGGCCTGTTAGTGAAGTGTGCCATAGGGCCTGTGCCTGGGCCAATGTAGGGAGGTGGCATATGAGAGGTGGGACTGGAAAAGATTCCCCCAGGATGCCAGCGTCCCTCTCTTGGGCTTAGTTGCAGTTAATGCAGAAGGTGCTGATTTGCTATACAAGGAAACCGCCAGAGCCCCCTTCCACACAGCAGAAACGGAGGCAGTATAGAGTCCAATGAGAGCACCCAAGTCATCTGAGCAGACGCAGGGTGAAAGCTCGAGTCCGAGCCTTTCTGGCCCTTGTTTTCCTGTTCTTGGGCTTGGTGAGGATCTGGGAAGGGCTGAGAAATGGAGAGGCTGAGAGCTTAAGTGCTTCCTACCGTAAGTGACACGTAACATCACATAAGTGACACGTAACATCCCTGTGCTCATTTCATTAGCCAATCAGGACACACGGTCCAGGTATAAAGAAGCACTTGACCCCAGACAAAGCTACAGGCAACTAGGAAATGCGGAAAGGGGGAGAAATAGTCTTTCCTAGGGAAAAGCACACCAACTAGTTATCTAAAACCCAATGATCAGCCCCGAAACCATACATACAAATAAAATTATTTGGACTGAGCAGTTTATGTTTATATATTTAGGAACCCAGGCTCTCTCTCTCTCTTTCTCTCTCTCTCTCTCTCTCCCTCCCTCTTTCTCCCTCTCTCTTTCTCTGTAAGACATGAATTTGAGAGTGTGGTAAGCATGGGGGATTGCATGGAAGGAATTGAGGGAGAAAAGAGAAAGGGAAAGTTATATTAATTATATTTTAATTTAAAATTTTAAATATTTACAGAATATACAAAGGAGTTGCCCAGGAATGCCACATACCCTCTGTTGGGCTGACTCAGTTCCTCTGCAATGGAGGTGAAATTCTCTGACAAGCAACTTCTCCCAGAAGTCTCTGGCCTAGGGGATGGATGGAAACTTCTCTATTGGAACTACCGTGTTTGCATTCAGAGGCAACTGACCCTCCAAAACATACAAACACACAAACAAACCCTCGCCTCTAGGCTGATTGTGTATCCTGGCTGTTGAGACAGGGTCACAAAGGGTGTGATATGATGTGTTCGAGTCTCTGATGACTGAGTATATCCCCGGAGGGTGCTAGAGCCAGGTCATGTAGTGGTTCCACCTGTCAATCTATAAGGACTCTCCATGCTGACGTCATACTGGCTACACCAGGGTCTGTTCCCCGAGTTAGTGTGTCAGGTCCTTCTTTCCTCTTGTCCTCCTGGACACTTGCTTTCTTGAGGAGAGCCATTCTGGTTGGGATGACAGAATTCTACTGTAGATCTGATCTGCAGTTCCTTTACTCTTAAAGATCTTGAACATGGTTTTCTCTTTTGTTGTTATTGTTGGTTGCTTTTCCTCCTCATGCACTGAAGAGTGTCACTCACGCTGAGCAAATAGGCCAGAGTCAGATGTGCTCTCAGAACGAAACTACAAGGGGGGTGAGGGAGAGTCAACGAGTAAGACAGAGGCACATCCTGTATGTGGACGGAAATGCCATAATGAAACCCATGACATTGTGAAGTCAGTATAGGCTAAGAAAAGTAAAATCATGTTTTCATAAAATAAATGCAGAATGTCTCGGTTAACTCCGTTTGTCAAAATGCTGATGACAGCAGGAGAGAGGCTGGCATCACGAGTAGGGGCTCCAGAGGAAGGGCAAAGAGCTTTGGAGGCCATGGGGAGGAGCCCCAGTTCCTGCCTTCAGCCTCCCCACCCCCACACTCCTGTGCCCGTTAAGGGAGAGAAATACCAGGCTCTTTGCCATTGGCCCAGCACAACAATGGCAGACGAAGCATTTGTTTTAAGCAAGCACAGATTGTCTGATTACTGGATTCGAACCAAATAATTTACGTGGAAGCTGGTGACCTTAGGAATCAGACACCTGGAATCACCTGGGCTTTGCTCTGTCACTCTGAGGTGGGAGAGCAGAACAGGCTGGAGGGCTGTTGAGGCTTCCGCGGTATCTCCTAGCTCGGGGGAGTGAGCTTTCCCATCCTGTAGAGCCTGTCACCGGCGACCTTAGGAAGGTACTTCATGTCCCTCTTGCAGGCAGAAGACACATCTGTAATTAGCCTCCGCTGTCTCTAGTAGAGCTGGGGGAGGAGGGCCTGCACCTGCTGTCGGCCACCTGGGCAGAGCACTGAGATGGGAACTCCATTGACAAGCCCCGAGTCTGTGGGGGAGGCTCACCCGCCAGGGCTTTAATAAACTCTTTTCTTGCAGCGCTCACACCTGGTGACCTTTACCCTCTGCAGGGGGCTTCTCCTGCGACTCCTGTGCTATTTATTCCCAGCCGTGAGGATCCTGGGCAGAAAGATGGAGAGACCTGTGGCAAGTTGACAGACAGTTGAGATGTTGAAGTACCCAGCCCAGCCACATTTTCCCTTCGGAGAATAGAGATAGCATCGCTACTTGAATCTGCGGTTCCTCTGTTCCTCTCCCCTTCCCTTCCTCTGCTTGAGTGATGCTAGTCTCCTTGCTTGCTTTCATTTATTTGATTTTTCATCTGTGTTGGTCAAGGGCACAAGTGGATCACGGTCTTGTGGCTTGGACTCTGGAGGTGCAAGCGGGAGGAGTCCTCATGGATGGGTGTGTCACCGCCTTGTTCCAGACTCTTCATTCTTGTCCTCAAAGCTCCCTCCAGGGGGGGCAGGGAAGGCACCTTGTCCTCCTGCCCGCGGAGGAAGCTGCTCAGGGTCACACAGGAGCAGTGACTTGCGGCAGCATCCAGAGCGCACTAAGATTCCCATGAATCTGCTTGCTTGGGTTGTTATTAATATTTGACAAACACTGAGTCGCTGCCCTGTACCAGGCGTCTCTCCAGGGGTGGTGGGAGGTGGCTAGGCAAACACAATGATGTCTGCAGGAGACTTCCAGCCTGTGCTCCTTCCCTGACTGACTCTGAAGTCTAGTACTGTGTGCTGTACCTTCCTTCTCTTCCCTTCTATTCTTCCATTTTTTTCTTCCTTTGTCTCCTTTCCTTTCTCTTCCTCTTTCTTTCCTATTAAGTCAAGGAGGGTGGGTCCCAATTCACCGCCACTACTGTCTCCGCCTTTTCTCTCTTTCCTTCATAATGATTTCAATAGCTTTTGATACAGTGCACCAAAGGCTTTTCTTACATGGGAACAAAAGGTGAAGTGTTAATATGATTTTATTTGGGCTCAGATTGGATAAGGAAGACCTTTTGTTTCTACCTCCCATCTTCAAGTCAGCACTGGTTAATTAAATTGAGCCTGCGGAAAGTGACCCCTTGGGGGGGGAGGGGAGCTCCTGATAATATAATGTGCCTTAATCAAATATAGGCAATAAATAAACAAGCAAGAAAAGAGCTATTCTGCAAAGCAGCATTCTAGCAACTTCAAGATGAGAGCCCTTGATGGAAAGGTAATTTGGGTGAAAGCGCACACTTAGATAATGAGCAGCAAAGGCCCTGCAAACCTGGCCACACCCGACAGGCTCATCACTGCTCTGAGCAGCCGTGCTCGAGGGCTAGAACTGCTCAGCAAGACCACCAGGAAGCTTGCAGTCACAGGAGGGCTGCCCGGTTTCTTTCAGCACATGCCTCACCTGGCCACAAGGGGGCACAGAAGAGTCATCATTTTCCTCTGCAAGGCGCGGCAGACCTGTGAGGGGTGGGGGGGGGGGGTGGGGGGGGGGACTCACCTTGGGGCCAGGTGTGGCTGACGAATTGATTATTTCCTGGGTTGGGCTTGGGTGAATGGAAAGGGACCAAAACATCTGCCTGCTTGAGGGAAGAGAGTCAGTTTGGAGCTAAATCTGAAAACTATGCCAGACGTACAGTGTTTCCTGGGGCACAGGGAGGAAACGGCAAGGCAGCCTGGCTGAGCGATGGTGTGGGCAGAGGAGGTTCCAAAATGTACTTGCTCCGAGATTATAAGCGGCTTGCTTAACCTTTTTAAACTCCGTTTTCGTATCCATAAAATGAGGCTAATGATCTCGCTTTCTAAGGTTGCTGAGTGTTCAGAAGTAGACATTTGAGTGAAAAGAAGAGGTGCCCAGGACAGGGCAGTTATTCTGTGGTTCTGTCCATTCCCCTACTCCAACGAAACCTAAACACGTGCTAGCTTCAGGGAAACCAGGCATCGCACGTACACTGCTTCTTGCACTTGTGCATTTGCAAGAAGTTCTAATTAAATACCTAATTTCATCTAACTTATCTGTGATGATGCTAATTCATTCATTCATTCATTCATTTGTTCATAACTATTGAGATCTCACTCAGGCTTAGGTAGGTATTGCAGAGCATGGAACGGAGAGCAGAAGCAAACCCAGTGTATATGTCTGGGGCTTCAGTCAGTGCCGACCAACGGGACTTTATGCAGTTGTTGAACTATCTCCAATCTGGGCTTTCCAACATGGCAATAGCCACCACATGGGATTATGAGCACTTGAAAGGTGGCCGGTTTTAGATTTCATTTCAGTTCATTTAAATGTAAATAGGCATGCCTAACAGCCATGGGATCATATAGGACAAGCCCGGAGGAGGATCAATGTGAAAATGATTATCACGGAGTTCAGCATACAGTCAGCACTCAAGGAGTGCTGTGGCCCCAGTACCTAGTGCGTAGCTCTGTTGCTGCTTGGCCATCCCAAGTAGATTCCAGACAGTCTTGGCAGGATTTTGCATGCAGTTAGACTACTTTAAATGCCTCTTAAATTAAGACACAAAGTGGTGTACAAAGCAAATGTACTTTGAAGCTAATCTGAATTGAATTTAAGTTGTGGCTCTGTCAGTCCCTGGCTACATGACTTGAGCAGTTTGCTTGCTCTGTCTGAGTCTGAACCTCTTCTTTTGATACCTGGGGTGTTGATGGCCATTGCATAGGAGTGGTTGGGAAGGCTAAGGGTCCTGCAGAAAATGAGCTCAGCAGAGATCAGAACCATTGTGGCCTTCAGACACGAGGCATCCAGCCCAGAGCCAAGCAATGATGTTTCTCTGGGCTCGTTCAGCCTTCCTCCCAGCTCTGGGACTCGGCTGTGCTGGTTTCCCTGACAGGTCTAGGATTGAGCACCAGATTCTTTCACTTGGAATACTCTTGGAATGTTGGCTCTAAGGAGAGAGGCTGATTCTTTCAGTGGTGTCGGGAACAGAGAGACTAAGGACCATGAGCCCCAGCAGAAGCTGCTCAGCAGGAGGAAGGAATACAGCCAACAAATGCAAGACACACTGAGAACAAGGCACAGAGAGGAAAGGAAGCAAGCCAACATGGTTCTGTGCTCTAGTTGGCCTTGAGACCCTGCTATGACACTGCCTGGTCACCGGAGATGGCGTCTCTGTCCTCCTCAGAAGGACCTTGCCCTTGCTGTTCCAGTGCATCTGGGCTGGTTCTCCCTTGTTTACAAATTCTAAGACTGCAGCCAACCTGGCACCTCCCCTTACGGCTGTTCGCTTACATCCCCACCTTGAACTTTTCTTGTGTTCTCTTCCCACATCTGCCATGAGATGGCTCAGAACTTTAAATGGCTTCAGGGTTGGGGAGGGGGAGGAGATGCTAAATCTCTGGGAGTTAATTAGTGCGGTTGGACTTGTTTCCTGTAATATTTATGAGACATTGCCTCAGGACAATTCAGGAGCAAAATAGCAAATGCAGGTGTCTCTGAAGTGGCTCTTTAGGAGAAAGCCCACTGCTGTGAGCATGTTGAACCAGGAGATAGGGGCATAGTTTCAAAATCCTCACTGTGTGGACTTGGAAGAGGTTGGCATTCCTGTCTACCTTTCCTAAGAAGGCAGATGGACCAAAGGGTAGACGTTTCACCATGTTTCCAGACTAAGGTGACAATGTGGCTTGTTTCAGACCTGAAGCAAGGCCTGTGGAGCTGAGATCTGGCAACCCTGGCTGCATTCTGGTCTCAGGCTTGCTCTCAGACCTTGGGTATATCATATCTCACATCTTCTGCTCCTTCGAGTCCCCATTTATAAAGCAGAGATAAAAATATCTGCCCTTCTGACCTCACAGATAGGAAATTAGATTAGAGATGTGAGACCTGGCAAGGCACTGTGTAGCTGCAAGGTGCTAGTATTGTTTTTTTCTTATATAACCTTAAAAATCTCATTACCACAGTGATACATGCTTAGTGGAGAACGCTGAGACAATGCAGATAAGAAACTGATGGGAAGAAAAAATGTCCCGATTCTCGCCACCTAGGGACAACTGCTGTAACTCACCTAATGGGGCATCCTTCTGAGATCTACATCAGTTGGCTTGAAATTTTGTGCTATTCTGCAATCTGAATGTTCAGATAATAATGTGTAATCACCCACCAGAGATGGAACTTGAGGGATTTCCTCTCTATATTTGGAGCTCTAAGCCTCTCTGGTGCTGTTCAAGGTGTTTTCTCTCATCTCCCAAAGATTCAGTATGAATACTTTAGACTCCCAGTGCAGCCTCCCTCAGAAGGGGTAATTGCGGCTCAGGGTCTGGAGAAGGTGGCTGTATGAAGTTGCCATGACACGGTCCCTGATGCCAATCCTTGAATGAAAGAAAGAAAGACTTGTTTTGGCTCATGGTCTCAGAAGGCTCACTGGGGACATTTTGTCAGGGAAGCCGTGACAGGTCAGAACAGCTCACATCGTGTTTGCCCAGAAACAGAGAAAAGAAAACAGGAAAAGGCCAAGACAAGATATAGCCTATAGATCTGCCACGAGCGACTTACCTCCTCCATTTAGGCCACCTCCCACTTTTACTACCTCACCATAGTGGATATGAACCTATCAAAGGATTAATCCATTGATTATGCCCAAGACTTCATGTTCTAAATGTCTTTGACACACAATCACAGACACACCTGGAGGTATGATTTAGCTCTCAATCCAACTGGATTAGCAATGAAGGTTCACCATCATGGCAGGTTAGAAAACCAGGCCCTCGGTGCTTTGTGGGTAAAGAGGAAATCTTGCCTATCCCACAGAGGACAACTCCTGGGAGACAGGTGTTGGGAGTGTTGGTTCTAAGATGTGGTAAGACACAAGTCAAGTGTGACACACATCCCTGAAGTCACCTAGATCTCTGAAAGTAAGAAGGGTTGAGGCACGAAACTGAGCAGCATCCTCGCATGCCCTGTCCCAGGTCACCCTGGGCCAGGTTTGGTACTGAAAGTGTGATGTTTCTGTCCCCCGACTTAAGACCAAGATGGCACTGGCAGGGATGGAGACTAGAGAGATTGCAGTAGCCGCTGATCAGTGGACCAGCATGGCTGCTCTCAGGGTATTGATGGATGATCCTTGTCAGCAGTGTCTGATTCTCCCCTGACGTTTTCTCCATGGAGAACTGGATTGGCCATGTTTCCTGACATGCATTAAGTTGCTGAGATTTCTGGATAAGTCTGGAGAGGCTGTAGGAGGCTGGAAGGGTTTTACTACTAATTTTGAAGGTGGAGTGATTAAGCAACTCATACGTAAAACATAATGATATTGCTATCTGTAATGAGCCAGATTGTGTCTCCCTCCAAAAGACTATCATGCCAAGGGTCGTAAAATTATGTCATCATGGATTTTAGGGTGAACTTAAACCCAATGACAGACACCCTTAGAAAATAAGCATATGGAAGAAGGGGCGGGGGGACCCACTAGTAACCTCTCTCACCAAAGCTCAAGAGGTCAATGTTCAGAAAAATCACAGACCCACATCATGGAGCAAAATGCAGAAGCTGGAGCAGAGACTCCACTAATATGATATCTACACAAGAGCCTGGCTCTGCCAGGTCCAGCCTGGCTCTGCCCTGCCCAGTCTTGTTGCCAGAGGCTTGTGGGATGCAAGCTTCCGTTGGGTTGATTTTTGTCAAGGCAGCCAGAGTTGATTTCTGTTGCTCACAACTCCAAATATCTAGTAGCAGAGATGGTCCTTTTCAAGGCCCTTGACCTCCACTAAGGACATAGAGAAAACTTCCTGGCCCATTATGTGGGCGAGACCACTGAGGCCTGGAAAGGCTCCTACTTCAAACTACTTGTGAGTGTGAGGGCCTCTTTCATGAAAAGCCTTTCCATCTGCCTCCCACCCAGCCTACTGGAGGCAGAAAACAAAGCATCCGGATTTCTTCTCCAGGCTGGGTGACACACCATAGTCTGCAGAAAACCTCTGTACAGTCTTTACAGCCAACCAGCAAAGCAAGCTGAGCAAGGTGTCGGCCTGTGCGTTACCTTGATGCAGGAGAAGGAGTCAGAACAGCCTTGTGTTGCTGGAGAGGTGGCAACTGAGTTCTTTTCAGCATGATTTAGGGCTGATGTGAGAGAGAAGGTTGATTTCCTTCTGAAGCCGCTCCCTCCCAGCTGTCAGGAGAAACCTGGAGATGTGGGCTTCTCAGGAGACCCCCTCCGACAGTTTCTATGGAGCTGAGGGTTTTCTGGGCCCCAAATGAATCTCTTAAGGCACTCTTGAAAGTCGGCCATAAAGACACAGGCATAGACTGAGTTGCCTGCAAGTACTCTGAAATGGAATACGATCTCTTCATGGTTTAGAAAATTAAAAATGACTGAGACACTGTGCTATTGATTTTCTCTCCTTCGTCTCACACCGCTGGGTGAATAAATTATTCTTGGAGGTTTTGTACAAATTACCCAATAAAGTCACAGCAATGTGTCTGGTAAATGTGGTCTCTTCTGGTTCCAAGGCAGAGACTGCTAAGTGGGAACAGACTGTCTGGGTCATGGGATTCAGTTCACTCACTTCCTGGGTGTGGACACGGGGGACTGACCCGGGGGTCACAGAGTACATTGGTGGTGAGTGGAGTTCAGAATGGTGAGCTGAAACGCTCTGTCTCTCTATCTTCAGAGGACTAGAAGGCAAAGTCTTTGAGACAGTTCCTGACTTGACTCCACTCAGCGTCTCCAGACAGTTAGACATCTAGTCAAACTATTCTGGGTGTGTCTGTGAGGGAACTTTGTGACTAACTGTGCTAAAGCCAGTAGGTGTGCGCAAAGCAGAGGACCCTCAATAATTTGGCTGGCTTCAAGCAGTCAGCTGACAACTAATGAACAAGAAAGTCTAGTGAGAGGAAGCCTTCTGCTACCTACTTTCCACTGGGATGTGTGTCGTTCAGTATCAACACCAGCTCTCCTTGGCTCTTGAACCTGCTGGCTTTCAGGTTAGTGTGAGACACTGGTGCTGGCACTACCCAGCCTCCATAACTACAGCCACAGGAGTCAGCCTTCACACCCTGTTACCTACAAAAAACCCCCAAACACACATATTCTAGGACAAATACAGTCCATATACATTGGAGGAGAAAGGAACTTTTGAAGGAACTAAAAGAAATATTTGTTGTTCTCATCTGAATGTTCCCATCTGTCATTTCCAGGTGGTTGGTTTAGACTGCAGGGGTTCTCAACTTGTGGGTCATGACCCCTTTGGCAAAACTCTGTCTCCAAAAATATTTACATCACCATCCATAACAGTAACAAATTTATAGTTATGAAGGAACAATGCAAATAATTTTATGGTTGGGGTGTCTCAACATAATATGAGGAAGTAGTTTTCAAGGGTCTCAGCATTAGGAAGGTGGAGAACTGGCTTAGAGACTAGAGCCAATGAAACGGCTATGCTGTCTTTTCCAACTCCCTCGGTAGCTAAAGTTAGGAGTTGCTATTGCTTTATAATAGTCCTTCTGCTTTGCCCGCCTTGTGGGCTTTTTCCAATTCTGTCTTTTTGTAGGGTTTTTGTTTGTTTGTTTGTTTGTTTGTCTGGTTGGTTGGTTTTAGCTCACTGTGTCTCAAGCAGTGCTAAATTTACATACAAGGAACTATGGGAATCTGCACATAGAAATTCCACTCTGTTGCTTTGTAAAAACCCAATCAGCTTGGGTCATGTTGGTTCCTGGATTAGCTGGGATGGGAGTAGCTGCTGCCTTTTCAGCCAGTTTCTGTGTCCTAGGTTCACCACAATCCCTACTAGGCTCAAACAATTCCCTGAGTTGGATCTAGAATGTTCCTCAAAAGCCCTTAGCCTCAAGCCTGGGGCACTATAGGGAGGTATAGACTAGTGGGACACAGTGAGGCCACGGGACTGTGAAGAGGACATCAGGACCCTGGATCCTTCCTATCTGTCCTTCCCTTCCTAGATGCCATGGCAATCTTGATAACTGGGGAGGGTGTAGGGGCATGGGTGGGGTGGGAAGAGGTGGGGGTTAAACCGAAACAAATTATCTACCCCACCCCACCAAATAGCTGGACTACATTTCCCAGAACTCTCTGTAGTTGGGCAAGACCATGTGACAGAGCTCTAGCAAATGGAATGAGTGTGGGTGTGGTTGGCGTTCAGACCTGGCTTCTCTTTTCTTCTTCTTTCAGCCAATGAGTAAATGAGATTCTGTGGTTATGAAAGGAGCTTTGATCTCCCAGTCCCTGTGGAAATGACGCCAGCAAGGAATGTAATACCTTTGCTGTCTTAGCCACTGAGATTTGGGGATTAATTTATTTTATTAAGTATCTACTCCTTAGTTGAAAGTAGCAGCGGCAACCGCAGAAATGTGTTAGGTTCCTTTTCTGTGTTAGGCACTGCCTGTAATCACACGTGTATTGTCACACTAAGTCACCACAGGCCTGGGAGGAGGTAGGATGATTATTTTGACTTAACAGTAAGGAAAATGGAGGTTCGTTCACTTGTCCAGCACCACACAGCCACGCAGTAGACCTTTGTGGCAGGGCTATTCTGAAACAAAGAATCATGGGAAGCAGAGAACATCCAAAACAGAGTAAAATGTGCTTCCCTGGGCCAGAGGCTGAGGCAGCCATGACTATGGAACATGAGATACAGTAAGAATAGGGCAGACGGATGCTGCCCTCACCAAGCTTGTCTTGCTGTGAAGGTTGGACACTTGGGAGCTTAAGGACGCCCTCTCCAAGACTCCGACATCTCTGATGCATAATTTGGAGCCTGGGGCTATGAGGTGGTCCCTGGAAACATCAATGGGGAGCCTTCCTGCTGGTGCTTCTGTGGGCCACTGAGTAGGAGCTCCAGGCTGAGGCAGTAGCCCTGGCCATGGGGGGCTTCCTTGAGTCTGGGGGAACACCTGCAGAGGACAAATGAGGATTCAATGACAAGTGAAATTGGAAGAGAGTTTGCTGCCGCAGCAGGTCCCACTGACCCAGCATGCGCTCTCCTGCTGCCAGAGAAAGCAGGACGAAGCAGGGCTGGCAACTGACTTCTGGAAGGTTCCCTTCAACCTCTGGGGAGCTTTAGCTAGGCCATAGGTGGGGTGCTCCACCCCTGCTGTCTCTGTTTCATGAATGTCTCAAGAAGCACTCAGGCCAGGCATTGCATCAGGTGCTGGCAAAACCAGCCTGCAGGGCCGTGGGGCCATGGGCTGGCCTCATTTCTTGCATAGGCAGCCAGAAGGTCAAGGGACTAGACCAGCAAGGTCCTTTCAGTTCTAAGGAAGAAGGAAGCCTAGGTGAGGGAGTCCAGGTGGGGATGGCCAGGGAAGGGACGATCAAAGAGCTGACAGATGAGTTGACCACAACACATGACATATAGCAGAATGTCTACTAGGTTGAAGGGACAGAGAGATAGTTGGTTTTGATTACCAGTGTGACTAGATTTAGGATCACCTGGGAACTGGATGGGGTGGACACACCTCGAAGTGTGTCCATGAGGACATTTCCATAGAGAATTAACAGGATGCAGATCCATCCTGAATGTGAGCATTGCCACCCTATAAGTAGGTAGTCCATGAAAAATATAAAAAGGATGAAAGAGAACCTTTCACAAACTCTACCATCTCTTCCTCTCTGCTCTCTGTCAAGAAATGAATTAATCCCACCATAGGTTCCCACTGCCATGGGGCTCTGTCTGACTGGGCGGGGCCAAGTGATGATGGACTAACATCTCTGAAACCATGAGCCGCAACAAAGAATTCTGCCCTGTGGGTTGTTTTCAGGCAAGTTGGTCACAACGACAAGAATATACATCAAGAACAAAAGTCTTGTGCTGGGAGGAACTGGCTAGAAATGAGTTTGGAGTTTGAATGGCAGAGAGGAAACCAGCGGGGCTGGAGGAGCACAAACTACGAACCACATCAGAGAAGAGGCAGATCCTGGGTAGGAGGGAGCCCTGGCCTCCCTTGGCGAGGAAATGTCTAGCAGGCTGCTCGGTGTCAGTCCTCTACTACCAGCATTAGGGGCTGGGTGAGGCAGGCGCAAGAGCAGCCTTGGTGATGGGGGATGGGGAGTCTGTCGAGGATCTCAGAGTAGGTGTCTCAACTTCAAACTAGTCGGTCTTGAGTATTTAATAAAACTTAGGCTCCATTTTTTTCTTTTCACCCGTGAAGGGGAAAACACAGCAAATCCACCCTTCGCAATGCAGTAGAGAGTTCTGAGGCCCAACCTAGGGTAGCACAGTGCTCATCTTCACCGTGAGCCCTTGTTTTGTCTCATACTAGGACAGTTTACTGAGGGGAGGTTTTGATTTCCACAGTCCTTTGGGATGATGGCAGCCTTGAAGCATCACGGGGTTCCTGGAAGCTGGGCTGCTTCTTTCTCACCATTCTCTGCTCTGAGGTTCAGAACTCTCTTCACCCCATTCTCCCAGTAAAGACAGTGGTCCCAGACTTTCTGACGGCCCCATGGCTGGGGATCAGAAGATCAGCTCTGGAGCCTAAGGTCCCATTGCTAACTGGCCTCTGAGAATTTTCTCCTTCCATCATTGAACGCCCCAAGCTCTGCTCATGTAGCTTACTCTTCCCTGTCCTCAAGGGACACCCAGACCTTTGTGTTGCCTCATTCTTTCCTTAAAGGCATGTGGCTGATCTTGCTGCTTATTTTCTGAGCATCCTTCAGCTTATTAAGGCCAGGCACATCTGTGAATTATCTGAACAACTACCACAATGCTATCTCTGTAACTGTCCCTCTCATACCACTGCATCAGCCAAGGCTTTGATAGAATGAAGCAAACTAGTTCCATGCCAGGGCTGGGACCAGCTCCTAGAGCTCTGGTTTGTATTCAGCTTCCCAATGGGATACTACTGGTTCCAGGGAAAGCAGAATGCACGTGGAATTTGGTTGATTCCATTTGGGGTGGAAATGGATTTTAGGCCCGGAAGCAGAATATGGTGTCTCTGCATTCTCAATCTTAGAGCCATCTCCATCTGCACGCTTCAGTTCAATCATTGACAGCCTCGCTCTCATGACCAGTGCCGAGGGAAAGCCCATCCAGGATGCACAGCGCAGGACTCCACAGACAAAACCATTACAGCATCTCTTGCTTGCCTGCCAAGCTGCCTTCCCTCCACCCAGCCCTCACCTTCAGCACCAGCAGGAGCTTTGGCCCCCTCCTGGCCCCCACCTTCTGCCATCTGCTGGGCTACACACTGGCCTTACTGTGTCCGGGTGTGGGCACTTGGCCATGGCAGCACACAGGCCCGTGTGCCAGGCTACCAGGTGAGCATGTGTGAGCCCTGCGTGTGCTGTGAGGCTGCAGCACAGCTAGGATCCTCAGGCAGGGAGGTCGACCATGTGGCATGATTGGCGGGGTGGGCAGGGGTGGGAGCCTGGGAGGGAACGATGGTCGGGCACACACTTTTGCAGCTGCTTGAGTAGACCCCCCCCTACACACACACACACACACACACACACACACACACACACACACACAACCTGAGTCAGGTTTGGAGGAATGAGTGGGAAGAGGGGAGGGGAAGAGGAGAGACTGGGGCAGCCTCCTTGTTGCTGCTGAGTTGGGTATCTCAAGAAGAGAAAGGGTAGGCCCTGCCTACCTCTTTGGACAAGCATTGCATTAGCCACAGAAGATAGATCCCCACCTACTGATCACTCCCTGCATGTGGGGCCAATCCAGGCACTGTCCACCATGGCACTGACTCTTCCCCAAAATCCTGGTTGGTGAGATGGAAGCTAATTACTCCATTCTGGGGCAGGAAATGAAGCTCTGGGAGGGAGCCTGCTTGCTCAAGGAAGGCCACGTTAGTAAGGACTAAGAGCCTACAACCCCAGATACATCCACCCAACTCCAGACATCAAGCCAGCCTCTGCTTCTTGCACTCAGGAAACCCCCTCCTGGTTCCCCAGAACTCTGTATTCTGCATTTCTCAGGTCATGGCAATTTGTTTGAATGTGTTTTAAACCTCAGAGATGGCTTTCCAGTTACTACTTTGGGAAGGGCCCAGGCCCAACCCTGACCAACCATGAGAACCATCAACAGCCTTCCTAGACCTTGTGCAGAACCCACTCTAGTTTCCCAACTCGGAAAAGCTGTGGGATCAGGGCTGTGGAGAGAATCCTTGGGGATTCCAGAGACCAGTTGGCTTGGGAGGCTCTGAGCAAAGTGTCCAAGTTACTGGGGCTTTGGAGAGGGAAAAAAACCACCATTCCAAGAGGGTGAGAAGGTCAGGGAAGGCTTCCTAGGAGAGACTCAAAGCTGAGGTGTACACTGGAGGGTGATTTATGGATAACGGTACAGGGATGCAGGCTTAGAGCAGCACAGGCAGCACAGGATTGAGGACAGAGGCAAGAATCATGCCATCAGAACCAAACGTCATGCGAAGTGTGAAGACAGGCAATGGGGACAGGAAGTGGGAGACTGGGTATTATGTTAGACTCAGACACCTGGTTGAAGACTTGCACGCCAACAAATACCCACTATGTATAGGCACTGTTCCGGACACTGGGGATTCTCAGTGAACAGACAGGTGGGACATGAGCACTTAGTTGTAGACAAAGGCATGAGAATAGAAGACGATGGCACAGGGAGCTTGGCTGTACTCCTCAGAGGGGCGAGCAGGTCTCAGGCCAGGCAGGGAACCAGCTGGTGCACTAAACAGCAGGTGCAAACATCCCTGAGGCAGGAGAAGGTGAACATAACCACAGGGCATCTCCAAGGACAGTGTGGCCAGCCCGTGAGCAAGGCAGAGCCGGTGGGTAGGATAGGTGTAGACCAGGGGAGGCAATGAGGTGAAGTATAAATATGGTCCACTGCCCCAATTTGGGACTAGGTCCTACCTGGAGACTGCCTGGAGCTGGATAGCAGAGTGAGCCCACCCAAAGGTTCTCCATGTAGCCCTTATCCCAAGACTTCTAACAGTGTTCCTCTCCCACTCTCCCATGCACAGTCTGCCAATTGGCTCTTTAGCCTCCCCCCGCACCCCACCCCACTCCTTTGTCTCCTTGGGGCTTCCTTTCAGAACTCGTATTAGCATCCCTTGCCTGGTCAAATCCATACTGCCACACAGAAAGTCATATTGAACCCCCAACCCAGTCCCTGAGATAAGTCTTCTTTCTTGCCTGGCTCGAAGCTTCTGAGACAATACTACCCTAATGGGGGCTTTGTTCATCCTCGGGAAGGCAAATTTGAGTGATATGTCTCCTTCACATTTACTATTTACCGTACAAATGGCCTGGTGCAGCAGCATTAAGAAACTTAATGCGTTTAAGTAGAAGTTAATTGATTGAAATTAGGCAGCTGGCACCTGCAGAACAGCCACGAAATAGCACAGGGTGACGGATGACTCTCTCCGGTGAAGGAAGCTGGGTCTGCTGTGGACCCTCTGAACTTTGAAAGTCCAAGTGTCAGTCCACAGCACTTACCCACCTGTGCACCCTGCGTGGACATGTGCAGCGTGTTTGTGTGGGTAATATTGGCAGTGACTGGGCTGGTGGGTTTCTGAGTAGTGTATGTGGTGAGCATGATCTATGTTGTGCACATGTGTTTCATGTGTTGTGTGGCTATGAATGTCTGCATGCATGTGCTGTACATGTGGTCCGGTATATGTGGTGAGTGCAGGAATTGTGCAGGGCATGAGGGCTGTGTCGAGGAAAGAAAGGTCCTAAACTTCTCATCTCAGAATCAGGGGTTCTATGTGGACAAATTCTGCTCATGTGCTTAGCAATATAAGGGAAAAAAACTTTTGACAGCTTTTATTTTTTTCAAAGTGTGTGTGTGTGTGTGTGTGTGTGTGTGTGTGTGTGTGTGTGTAAAGGCCTTGCTATACAGCTCAGGTTGATATTGAACTCTAGATCCACCTGCCTCAGTTTCCACACCACATCTAGCCCTATACAAATTTGTCTCATTGGATTCTCATCCCCACTAAAGCAGCTGGTTAGTGACCCACAGTGAAGACACCAGAGTCTGTGCCACCCCTGTCCTGACAATGTCAACTGTGAGACTCCCCACTCAGACATTTATGTTTTAATTAAATCTCCTCCAAGACTCTGTTTGGTGACATCCCCCAAAGGCAGATGTTAGGAGAATCAGTCGTGTGGTGGTGGTGGTGGGGGAAGAGTGTGGTTGCCTAGTTACCAGGAAACACCGACTCACGAGCATGGGAGAAAGCATGCACTGTGCACGGAATTCCATGCCAGAGACGCTCCTGCTCTGTCCTTTGACAAGACAGAGACTCATTACACTTGGGAGATAATAATGCCTGGGAGTTGGCATTTCAACAGGCATTGATGCAGTCCCTCCTTTTGTCCCCACATGTTAAAAGGAATCACAAAAGGTATTTACATAGCGAATCCCTTTTCAAATATTTCCCTTCAATCAAACCAAGGCCAGTTCCGCAGATAGTGAATTAATCACTTGTAGGTTCCATGTGAAGCCAAGCTTTTGCTATGCATGTTTCTGGATGTACCTTCTCTTTTGCAGACAATTCTTCCCCTCTACCAAGCGTCAGCCGCAGACACATGGGCTGTCTTTCTGTTCTCACCAGGCCTAAGCTTCGGACCACCTTTGCATGAATCCTTGGTTTGTGGAACACTCAATTTCATCTCTAGGTGCCGATTTCAAGTCTGATCTTACCTCCTCCCTGGGCACGCCTGTTGTTGTACCTAAATCTGTGAGTTAGGGGTTATGTCCTGGTACTCAGAGACTGTCTGGTTATGATCTATCACTTGGAGCTCCTATACCCCCATTGCTACTCTGCAATGGTCAGGCATTGCCTGCTCTCTAATTTTGTATGAGTCAAGAGATCAGAATGGCTTCTACATGGAAAAAAAGAGAGGAAAGTCTTATCTTGTGACATAGGAAAATTGTATTCTGTTTGGATTTCAGTGCTCAAAGGCAGGCTTTATGGGAGTGCAGCCATGTATATTTGTTCCCGAGCTAGGAACTACAGCTGTTCTTCTGGTACAGGGGCCATGGTAGTTGTTGGCAGAGCATACAAGGCCTTTGATATTGATAGTCCGGGGCTTCGAGGAGGACAGGTATGAGAGCAGGTATAAGCATGGCGCCCCACCCGCTTGGCACTTCTTAATCCATCTGTGTTCCATATGTGCTTACCACATTCATTTGTTTTCTCTAAGTTGTTCCTTAATTTAATCTTTGAGGTTCAGCCCAGAACTCTCCCTGCCCTTGCCCTGAGTCTGGGATGGGTCATTTTATGTTCTGCCAGCATCTTGGGCCATCTCTGGCATTGGACTGGTTAACTATGACAATATTCCATGTTGAGTCTTTGTGGTGTGCCAAGCAACCAGGTCCTGTATGTAATTTACTGTCACTGCAACCCAGAGAAGTGGCTGTTATAATGTCCACTTGACAGACGAGGAAGCTGAGACCCAGTGGACACCATTCTAGCTTCTTCTCTGGACAAAGGAAAACAGCCCCACACTAGAGCCCACTCTTGCCCTACCTCAGGCACTCCCGTCATTGTGCTCTCTTCTCTGTTTCCTCAGAACAGAGCCCTTTGAGGTGGCTTCCGAACCCTGTTTCTTTCTGTATCAGGAGGGCTAGACAACCAGGGATGGAAAAAGGCCTCTGAGTGGCTCTGTCTTTGCTGCACCGGAGCCTCCTCTTCATCTTAGTCCGCCATGCACATTTTCACCATTTTTCCTCCTTGCCCCCAGACCCCATTCATGCAGGCATCACTCAGTCAAACATTTCTTCCCTGTGAAGAAAGTCGGGCCAATGCCAACTTCATTATTATATCCGTGGGGAAACTGAGGCTCCAGGGCCTTTAGGTAAGTAAGTATCGAGTGCCAGTGGGACGCTGAATCAGGACCAAGCTCACCCTGGAAGCTTCATCAGATCCAGGCCTTTGACCAGTGGACCAACCCATAAGCAATCTTATTGATGGGGAAGTCCAAGGGGTGTGTTGTGTTATGAGGCTTTTTGTTATGAAGGATTAAAATTCCACCAGTGCCCTAGGCAAGGGGCCTTGACAGTGATTTTGCCTGGCAGATGCCACCCAGGCACACACTGCAATATTACACTACAGTGCCGGCCCGCTCCCTGCTTGCCCCCTCCCTCTGCTTTCTGCACACACTCCTGCCTCCAAGGGCACCGGCTTCCTGACCAGCCAGCCGTGCTCTAAAGCACAAACAGGGTAGGAAATGAAAACCCCGGGAAGAGCAGATGAAGCGGGCAGGAGGTGGAGGTACCTCTACCCTGCGCGATCTGCTCGGCTCCCCAGGCTGGCAAGAAAAACTTAAACATTATTTACTCAACCATGTGTGAGTTAAAACCAATATCTGCCTGCCATCTGTTCAACTGAGTGACCCTATGACGTCAGCCTCATTCCTTCTCATAGGCTGCTCTGTCCCTCTGTGGCCCTTCCCCAGGCTGCTTGATGGGGAAGGAGGGGCCCTGGTAAGTAGGGCCAGCCCCACTGAGCTCTCTGTAGACACAGCTATGGGGTTGCTGTGCACCCTCTGCACTTGGCCCTTGGGCTACTTCCACCTTAGGAGGTTGCCATCACGCTCAGTGGGGTTCAGTGGGAATCCCAGGTCCTCTGCCTTCACTTCCAGCAGCCCTGGCTCAGTGGCCAGCTGATGGGATGACGGTCCATAGGCATGTCAATTTCTGATCCTAGTTTTCCCACCAAGTATACAAGGGCACGGACTGGCAATCCTTCAAGGTTTCTTTGAGCTGCAATGTGACCCCTATCTGCCTCGGGTTGGACTCCCATTTCTGACTTAGGACCCTCATACCAGGCAGGACCATTCTTTCTTCCACCCCCCGCTGCGCCCATTTGTCCATATCTGCCAAGGCAGGCTTCCTGCCATGATGTCTTCCTGTTACCTGGCAACCACCATCACCATACCACACAGGGCTTTGGGAGCCTGCTGGCCTGCCTTCCATCACACACACACACACACACACACACACACACACACACACACACATACACACAAAGGGCAGGAAGTGATTGTCAGGTACAAAGATCTCTCTGTTGGACAGAAATCAGAAGGAGATGCCCAGGAAAGTGTCATGGTGCAGAAAGCATTTTGTTAGAAATAAGAATTGAGTTCCAGGTCCCAGACTGTGCCAGACTGCTGTGCATTCTGGTGCAAATTATGCCCCACTCTGAGCTGCGATCTCCCCCTTTGCATGCTGGGGGCAACAGATTCATTGATTTCTTGCTCTTCAACCAGGTGCTTTTGCACAATGAAAGGTCTAGGTCCTGACAACTTGAAAACTGTCTGCCACAGAGAATAGTTATGGTGTGTTTGTTAGCCATGACTTCTCTCTTTTTGTGCAGATGGGCGTGAAGGCAGTGACTGAGGCCAACTATACAGTGAACTGCACCCTAATTAAAGGTTCATGGGACAGAATGGCCCTTGAGGGCCAAAGTCAATTACCTCTTCCCAACCTTGTTCAGTGAAGTGACATGGAAAGCAGGTCACAGAAGGAGTATTTCCTCCATGGGAACTGCTAAATGACACAGATACCGATCGTCTATCTATCTCTATCCATCTGGCTAGCATCTTAGAAGCTTCCTTGATACACATTTATCAACGGTCTATCACCCTAGGCAGTAGAAATTTTTACCCAGTGCAGAACTCTCCTCATCCCAGTTCCCTCCAGTGACAGCCTCACCTCACGTGCTAAGGAAGGAACTGCACTAACCACTTATCAACCCTCCCCCAGGGGCCTTCCAGGAATGCAGATACCAAATGAGGAGAGAAGAGGGGGTGATATTTGCTTCTTTGGAAGCCTGCCTATCTGGGCCATTGGGGGTAAACTGCATAAAGGCGGGCTCATTTGTGTACTATCAGGAAGACTCGTTAATATCAGGGTGCTAAAATATGTAAATAGCGTCCACATGCACCACATCCTAATTACTGTTTTGCATTATCAAGTCATTTACTCTTTATGACATTCTGAGACTGTTCAGCTGTGTCAGCGAACACTTAGCAGAACCTCCTACCAGGGATGATGAAGTCTCAGCTTCCTGCTCCAGAAGAGGGGGAGGAAAGGGGGAGGAGGAGGCAGCCACATAAGGCACTACAATGCCTCCCGGTTCCAGGTGCCTCCGCACCAGAGAAGGACGCCCATGGTGGAGATGCTTTTGTGTGAACAACATATGTTTCCGCTTCCTGGCATTTTCCCGTCGTCCCTCAATCCCGCTTCTCACCGCGGCAGATTTATATGCAGGCTAATGAGAGCTGACATTTCTTGCACTGCTTGCTACAATTGCTGCGCTGAGTTATGGCAGGGCAGGTATCCCCCAGCCACAGAGCAATCTCCCTCAAACACTTCTTTAAGGCAGCTGTGAGGTCCCAACTGGGGAAGCCGCCTGCTCTATCTGCAGAGTGACATTCAGGCTGTCAGTCGGGATCCTGGGACTGAATCCCACCTGCTCTTTGGGTTCCCATGCCTGGCTCTGAAGCAAGCTTTCTGCTAGTGTGAAAAGGTTAAAGTCGTGGAACTTTATTTTAAGGGATTAGCTGAATGAAGCCAGAGGTCTTGCAGAGGTAGCACAGATACCAATCCCCACCCACAGATATATCTTATAATGGTTTCATTGGCCACTTTAAAGCATTAGCACATTTTATATAAACATTCAGGTTGCTAGCATTTCTGAAAACGCACAAAACTAGCCCTGAAACTTGCTGGTTGCCAGGCATACTGTGTTGCCAGGCACGCTGTGAGGTAACCTTCAGTTAGATCGGGATGGAGTGCTCACACAACACTGGCTACGATCAAGCTTCCAGCTCTGTATGGCCTGTGTTTGAAGGCAAGCTCCACAGCGTATTTGCTCTGTGACACTGGGCAATCACTTAGCTTCTCTGTGCTTCCTCTCCTTGTGTTCAGTAAGGAGGGAAGTCCTGATGCCGTCCAATCAGAAGCTCTCAGATCAGCACCTGCTGCAAGCGCGGTGCCATGTCAGATTTATTCTTAGGACACCTGGCGGCCAGGCCAAGAGGCATGTGATCCTCCTGCACTAGACTAGAACTTTCTAGGGGTGACCTGGGCTGTGCAGCAGTGGCTGTCAGAGAGCTACCAGTGGGTGTGTTCTTCTTGGATGATCAGCCACTGGGTGCCCTACATACACACAGCCAGAGCAGGCCAAAGCTGGAGAGAGGCACTTTCTAATGCCTGCCAGTGCCTGCCGTCTCTACCATCAACTGTTTACACCCGTCAAGGTCCAGCGTATTCCCCCAGGCGACAGGTTCACAGAGTGAGTAATTCAGTATTGGAGATTATTAAAGATCTGCTATCGCTAGCAGGAAGAAGGGAACAGAGAGGTGAATGGAGACAATTTCCATTAAAATAGAGTTGGGAAACAAAAGCCACACAGAACTATTTTGAGCCTAAGGCAGGTGACACAGGATTCAAAATTTAATGAGCCTTAAATGCCATTGGATGAATGCAGCCGAGACACAGGGCTATGCAAGACAGGGCTTGGTTGTAGCTCCCTCATAATCTTCCACTTTTTAAGGCTCCCGAACACTAGCTAGCTAAAGCTCAGTCAAAGGAAGGGATGACAAGCTAGCAGCAGGAAGTATAGAGCACCCCCCCCACACACACACACTGTAACTTCTGCTGGAATGAGTCAGGCCTGGTAGTCACCCTGTGTATAGGGTCCCAGGTCCCCATGTTCACCTACAAATGCCCCAAGTTGTTATGGGCACCCCACTAGAGATGACCACTCAGACACAGTTTATGGCCAATTGAAAGTCTTTACTCCAGCTGACTGGCACTACACTCAGGTAGGTATTTGGGACCTAAGTGAAGCTCTTAAGTGTTTAGGGTAAGAGGCTTTTAAAGGCAAAGCCCACATCCCAGTATCTTGCTTACAGTAGTAGCAAATACAGGGAGAGAAGTTTTGCACATGTAAGCCGGTAACAGAAGCTAAGTTAGCTGGGTCATCTTGACCTTGGGTTCCTAGGATGGAGATGGATAGTTTTCAATGGGATTCTCCATCAAAGAGCTCAAATTCTAGATAAACCCAAAATAGCTTCAGCAAGAATACAAGATGGAGGAATCTGCACCGTCTTGGCCTGTCACAGAGTATCTTCTGGCTTCCCAGGTCTCCCCTGGAGCTACCTTGCTTTCTCAGAAAGTGGGATTTTGGTCATCTTGTCTGGAAGGTTGTATTTCCCCTAGGATGCTGCTGAGTGGTGGCCTCAGCTGAAGGGCCTGCATTTGTGTAAGGCATCATCAAGGAGGCTAAGTTCATTTTGCAATGGAGGTTTCCACCTTCTGACCAGGTGGTGGTCGTTAAGCCCTCCCTTGCCTGTGCAACAGCCATTGATCAGGAAGCAAAAGCCCCATAGTGAGACAAATCCCTCAGAGGCTTCTCTGGCCTTCCTGACAGCCTTGGACACCTGTCCAAGAGGCATGGTCTGTAGCTATGTTACAAAGTGCTACTACTATAATTATTTACATATATTAGATGTAGGAATGCTCGGGACCCACAATGATATTCTGACAGACTCCGGACTTTGATACCACCCACCCAGCTCCCTTTCCAGTCTCTAGTAATCTCTCCTCTCCTCCTCTCAGGTCCCTGTTTCCAAATGGAGTAAGAACCCAGGGTGCCTTACTTTCTGTGTCTGAGTTCACTTAGCATGCCATCCTCCTGCTCCATTTTTTTTTTTTTTTTTTTTTTTTTTGGCTACAAGTGACAGCACCTCATTCTTTGTGGCTGAATATCCCATTGTGTCTATATACTCCAGCTCCTTTCTCCATTCATCTCTTAGCCGCATCTAACAGTTCTGTTACTGAGAAACTGGAACAATACCTCTGTCCTTGGGTGAGGTGGCTGAGATTAGGATGCTTTCCCAGGCAAAGAGGAGACAACTTGCAAGCAAGCTTTTAATGAAAGTGCTTAAAAGGCACATGTTCAGAAGCAAGACTGGAAGCTGGAAGGAACAGGTTGCCCTGCCTTGAGTTGTAGCTTTTACTGAAGGTTAGGGTGGAGTCCGAGATGAGTTTTCCCACCTGGAAAGTATGATGCATCTATTTCCCTGGCTGCTCTCAAACTATTAATTTTTAGGAAGTGCTGTCGGAAGAGGAAGTCTTATGGCTGGGATATATGATCTTTGAAATGAGTACTTGAATGGAAATGTCATTTACCCACATCCAATCTTATGTGACCTAGGGAAGACTCTCTCAATGAAGTAGTAGGGCACACACATAGTCCCATGCTGGGTATGTGCCCAAGTGCGGTAGAATTGGCCAAGCATATGTTACAGTGACTGTGGTCAGTACTGAACTGCCCAGGAATTTTTATCCTTTAATGAAAGACTAGTGTTGGGATGCTGTTCTTCATTTTCAGATTCCCCGACTCCCGATGTACCCTGAGCAAATCCATGCTTAGTCCATTGTGAGCAGTGAATCAATAAACAGGAATATACAAGTATCTCTGTAGTGTGGTGACTTACATATTTGGAAGTAGCTGGCTCTTCTCTCTGGTTTGAGGCTTTTCAGGATTGATTTCCCACAGTGGTCACGCCAGGTTACCTCTCCAGCAATGGTGGATATTGGTTTCCTTTTTTTTTTTTTTCTTGGCTTACTTCCAGCATTTGCTGTAACTTGTATTTGTTTGGTAGCCATTCTGTCTGGGTGGAAGTAGAGGCTCATTGTAGTTTTTGGTTTACACATTTCCCTGGTGTCTAATAACATGAGATTGGGTTTTCCTAGGGCAACAACGGTTAAACATGGTCAGTAGAGGTATCCAGGAAACCCCTCTCAAGCCTTCCAGGCCTCTTCTCTGAGTCACACTGGGGAGAGTTAATATGTCTGCAGTGCTCCATCCTTTCCAATGACCCTACTATAGAATCTATCTCTTGAAAGTTTCCAGCTTCTCTTCCCACCCACCTCCCACCCCCATACCTGGAGTGCTGGCTCTGCCCTCCATCTTCAAGGACAACTGTAGAAATCTGTATCAGTTTAACTTTTTACTCTGTCACACTGCTTTTTAAAATCTTTTAGCCTTTTATGAAGATTTATTTATTTGTATGTGAGTGTGTGTTCTATGAGTTTATGGGCATGTGGCTTGTGCTTCACACATAGAGGACAGGAGAAGGTATCCTCTTACCTTTAGGTAAGGTCTCTCCCTAAACTGTGGCATTGTGTTTTCTTGGCTAAGCTGGCTGCCAGAAAACCCATCTCTGTGATCTGATCACTAGTCTCTGTGATTGTGTGTGGGACACTCTTAAATCTTGAGCCATCTCTTCATCCCCCATTGCTTCCACTTTGAAAGACCTTAAGTTTATAGTGAACCAATCTGCTATAATACAGAGTGTCTCAAAGCTAGAGACGGGGACTCTTACCCTATCTGTTCCCACTCAGGATTCTATAATTCTTTTTACCCCATTCAGTGACCGGTAAGTACTGATGTATTCCTTGCCCATATGATGTACTATTCTGATATATCTACCTAGTGCAGGAAGAGATTCTGGTTTTAAGGTTCAGGATAGGGAGCATCATTAGTTTTCATATCTGCAGGATGCTGCTTGGAAAACCATGGTCACACCTGCAACCAAGCTGCTCTTAGGACATGTGACCATGAAACTACATACTTTCAAAATAGTAAAACCCGCAACACACAGATCCTCGAGGACATAGAAAGGTATTCACTCCAACCTCTGTCTTGTAATATGGAGATCAACTAATATTTTTACTTCCTTTTCTCTTTTTATTTCTTAGAAATAGAAAAGACTCTAGACAATAAGGATAAGTGGTGGATGGAAAAGTTTCAGTAGGATGAAGATCTAGGCTTGATGGCTAAAAGTCTAGTCCACTTCATTTCTATACTGGGAGGGTTCCTCCTCAGTCTAGTGGAGAAAATGATGGCCATTGTCACTGGAAAGGCACTGCAGTGGGAAGAAGGGCAACAGTGTTCAAGGTACTGTTCTTCTGGATGACAGTCCAGGGACTGCAGATGATAGTGCCATGGTAGGCAAAACTTAGCAAAAAAGACCTTGATGGTGGAGGTTTCATGGAATTTAGTCAGACATCAGGCACTGTCCAGAGATCCTTCAGATCGTCCTCCTGCATAGCGTGAACTAATATTGTGGTGGTTTGAATACGCTTGACCCAGGGAGTGGCATTATTAGAAGGTTTGGCATTGTTAGAGTAGGTGTGACCTTGTTGGAGGAAGTGTGTCACCATGGGGGTGGGCTTTGAGACCCTCCTCCTAGCTACATGGGAGACAGTAGCTGCCTTCCAATCAAGATGTAGAACTCCTGGCTCCTCCAGCATCATGCCTACCCAGACATTGTTATGCTTCCTGCCTTGATGGTAACAGACTGAACCTGTGAGCTAGCCCCAATTAAATGTTGTCCTTTATAAGAGTTGCCTTGGTCATGGTGTCTCTTCACAGCAGTGAAACTATCTAAGTCAGGCTTTCTGCACAATTCTAGTTCCCGGGAATCAAAGGTTGTTATCATTTCAAATCTTCACATACATGATACAAGGTGAAATGGGCCACCAAGAGATAATCTCCCATGTGGATTCAATCATGGGGTCCTATTTGGAGTATGGTCCCATTCAAGTTCCTACTGGACAGGTATGACCTCTGCAGTTGTCTCTGCAATCTTGACTCCAGCAAATAATCAAGCCCAGTTGTGAGCAAAAATCCCTGCCATAGGCTTTGTCTGCTACCACAGTAATATGGACTGGGAGTCCAAAGAAGCCACTGGAAGGCCAACCAACCTGTTCTCATGAGAGTATGTTCCATTCTAAACCAAGATGCTGGTCGCTCACCATATCCACTCTCCACTTACAGATGTGACTTCAACTGATCTCCGAAGGGTTCTGGTTATATTTGAAAATGTCACCAAAGTGTTGGGGTCTTTATAGAAAGGGGTTCCAAAACATGGCACAAGGATGGGGTATGTTTTGCTGTTGGAGTCCTCAGACTGAAAAGAACCGGAACCATCAAAATTCCACTCAGGTAACTCTTCTACACACAAGCTCAGAATCCGGGATGTGGGTCATGCAGCACATGGCAGTCCTTCTCCAGTGACATCAGCCCAGACACAGTTTGGACTTTCTTGTATTGTAGCAGGGGCACATGCATTTGCCTGATGCCTTTGTTCAAGTGGGAAGTTTCTGAGCAGCCATGGTAGGAGATGTTCTGCAGTGCCGGGGTGGGGGTGGGGAGGGTGGATAGGCCTCAGAGAAGAAGAGATCTCTGCTCAGCTCCCCTTCTTTACCTCCTTTTTCATGTTCACCATCTTATGCAAGGGTCCATCACTTATCTTTGAAAGTAGCCTCCCAAGCCACGTGCCTGAATCTGCTTGTGCGATCCTGTGACCATGTTACCACATAGCTGAGAGCTCTTGTCTCACATTATGTCGGACCTTTCCTCCTCAAGGCCTACAGAGACGCCTCTTTCTTATGACAAAACTCAAGATTCTGTCCCTAGCCCACATGGCCCACTTAAAGGGATTGCCTCATCTCTCCAACCTTGTTGTCCATCACCCTGCCCCCATTTGTGTTCTATAAAATAGACCTTTTCTCTCTTCCAACCACACCCCATGTCCATGCTCAACCACACCTCAAAATTTGAGGCATGCCATTTTTCTTTCATGAAGCATTCTCCCTAGATCCCTTGTCTCCCAACTTCTCTGTTCCTTAGTCAAGCCTTTTCCTGCTGCCATCTGTTTTCTCATTGTGTCACCTTCACACATGCCACCCACTGCCAACACAAGGCACAAGCTTCCTTCTTTGCTCTTTCTGTCCTTCTCTAGAGTGTATGCCTCCTTAGAGCTGGCCTGGCAGGTTTATCACTCTATCCCTTGTATGCAGTGCTTCGAGTGCCAATCAGAAAGCTCTGAGTGAATGTTTGTTGACAAAATGAGAGATCGGAGGCACAGCAGGCTTCAGGGACATCTCAGAAGTTCCTTTAGACAGGGATCTACTATCCCATGTTATCAGCCAATTTTATTTAAAATTACAACCACAAGACTCCTTTTGACCATCACTGGGAAGTGAGACATCCCAGAAAAAAGTTCTGGATGGGAATATGCATATTACCAGTTAGTGTTAAGGAGACTTTCCTGGATAATCACCAACCTCCCCAGCATCCTTCTGTCCCCAGGGAAAGGCAGGTCATCAAGACGCAACCCATTCCCTCAAGGAAGTTACAGACTGATGGGGCAAATCCACACACGCACACATTTCTCTGTGTTTTTTGGACAGTCAGAATGAGACAAAAACTATAAAATATGGATAAACCTTGGAAGGAGCAAACAAATACTGGTACCTTGGCTACATCTGAAACAATGACCTGCATCTACTGCCAGCTGACTTCAACAGGAGAACTTTAATTACACTGCTTAATTACACCAGAACACACCAGCATTTTTAATTTTTTTTAACAGTAATTCCCTGCTGGGCTCCTGATATTTGCCTTACATTATTGCCAAGCACTCGAGAGGAGTGACAAACAGGAAAAGGGTCTTAGCATTTGGAGTCCTCAGCCCTGCTGTGTGTTATTTGCTTATACAGTCAGAGCTGGGGGAGGCAGCCTCTTCATCTGTTCCTTGTGACCTGTGAGCCCAGCTACATCTGAGAAGCAGAGAGCAGAGACACTGTGGCCAAGCACCAGACCATGTGTCCGACTTCATAAAACACTGGATTTTTGAACTGATCTCTCAAAAACTAGGCAGAGCTGGGCAGTGGAGGCACATGCCTTTAATCCCAGCACTTGGGAGACAGAGACAGGCAGATTTCTGAGTTTGAGGCCAGCCTGATCTACAGAGTGAGTTCTAGGACAGCCAGGGCTATACAGAGAAACCCTGTCTTGAAAAACAACAACAATAACAACAACAACAACAACAAAACAACCAAAAAAACTGTATAGAGATTATAGCTCTGCTGTTTTCAAGAAGAGGAAACTGAGGCAAAATTGAACCGTAACTTATTTGCCTACACATCAATCTTGTTAAAGAGACCACACCTCGAAGTTCCAAGCCTTATTTTTTGCGACTACTTCAAACTAGAATGTCTACATTCATGCAAAACCACAAAATATGCTGCCTAACTTCTTTACAAATATTTTTTTTCTTGCTGGAGGCTTCAGGTTAGCATATGCATTTAGTTAACATTTCTAATTAAAACCACAACACATAATACTCAAATATTTTTCATGAGTTACATTCCTCCAGATCTGTAAGTGGCAAACATGCATATGGTAGGTATATTATTTCAATTTTCCTAGCGAGATCTGATAACATTTTTAACAAGTAGAATCAACAGAAACAAGTTAGACATGTTCAGCCCATTCCTCTCCAAGGCTAAGATGAGGAAGCAGGAGCTGCTTTTTGGAGAAGCCAAGGGCAAGAACTTCATCCAGGTACAATGGACTGAAAGTTTGTGCTAATTTGGGGATTTGAAGTCATAGTCTCAGCATGATGGTATTTAAGAGGTGGGAACTTGATGAGGTCATTGGGTTGTAAGAATAGAGTCCTCTTTACTGAAAGTAATACCTTAGTAAGATGGAGCAAGAAGGACATTGCTAACCCCTCTTCTGCTGGGTAGTTTTTGTCAACCTGGTACAAACTAGACATACTTGGGAAGAGGGAATCTCAATAGAGAAATTGCCTCCATCAGATTGACCTCTAGCCATGTTTGTGATGCATTTTCTTAGTTGCTAATTGATGGATGCTCCATCTGGCTGTGGCTATTCCTTCCTTTGGGCAAGCAGACCTGAGTATACAAGAAATTCCAGAAGAAGCCAGAGGACGCGGTCTATTGAACAGGTTTCCTCTCTAGTTTCTACTTCAGTTCCTGCCTTCAGGTTCCTGACTTGATGGTGGTGAACTGTAGCCTGTAAGATGAAATAAACCCCTTTCTGCCTATGTTGCTCTTGGTCACTGTGTTTATCATAGCAACAAAGTAAACCAGAACAGGCCTCTTAGCTTCTTCCCAGCTTTTGAGGACAATAATAATCCTTAAGCGTCATCACCAGAACTCGGTCACACGGACCACCCTGGTCTTGATGGGTTGTTGTTGAAACGCAAGTATTCAGGCTACTGGGTCCTCCAGAGGGCAGAGATGGTTGGGTAATGCCTTTGTTACTGTTCTATAATTGTAATTATAATTGTAAAGAGACACCATAGTCAAGACAAATGACATAAAATAAAATGTTTGGGGAATTGCTTACAGTTTTTTGAGCGTAGTTCATGATTATGGTGTTTGGAATCAGGCAGCATGGTACTGAAAAAGCCCAGGGGCCCTGATCCACAGGCAGCAGGCAGAGAAAGCAAGACGCCAGCATTGGGCTGGTGTAGGCTCTGTAGAAACCTCAAAACCTCCTTGACAAGGCCATACCTTGTCCAAAAAGGCCACACCACTCAATCTCTTCCCAAACAGAATACAAGAGAGGACATTGCAGCCACATGACTCAGAGAAACAAAGTGCTCTAAAACTCTGATGTAGAGTAAAACAGACTTTAGTCAGTGTGTTAGTCTATTTCCACACAGACCTCAAAGGGATCAAAAATTCTGTCTGACATTTGACAACACCCATGCCAACATAGATAGCCTTGCCTACAGTGGGGTTTCCCAAAACTTAATCACTGAATGGCTTTCTCTGAATCTGTTTGCTTCATATTTTCACTTTAAATTGACACATTCTACTTATATAAGCTTACTTATAAAGGAATTTTCACATTAGCCGTAAGCATAAGCCAGCATAGCATGCAGGTGCAACACACTCATCCTCACAGCTGCCCTTCCCACCATTTCTTTTTCCTGTGCTTGACTTAGTCTGAAATAGCAAAGGAAAATTCCAGACCTAAACAGCTCCATCAGTTTTCAATTTCATGTCATTCAGAAGGGTATTCAGAAGAACAATTTTGTATTTTTTTCTTTCTATTCTGCTTTGGGGCATAAATTATCTCCTCTTATAACATACCCCACTCTGGGGTACTACTGCTCCATTTACCACTTAGTGCCACTGTATTGGTCAGGATTCACTAGAGGAACAGAATTTATAGAATATATATATGTGTATGTGTGTGTATGTCTATATATGTGTGTATGTCTATATATGTGTGTGTATATATATATGTGCGCATGTCTATATATGTATGCATGTCTATGTATGTATATATATGTATGTATATATATATATGTATATATGTGTGTATATATGTATGTGTATATATATATGTGTGTGTGTATGTATATGTATTATATATATAATGTATGTACACACACACGTGCGCGTGCACACACACATATATATGATTCACTAGAATAGTTTACAGGCTATGGTCCAGTTAGTACAACCATGGCTGTCTATCAATGGAAGATCCAAGAATCCAGTAGTAGTTCAGCCCATGATGCTGGATGTCTCAGCTTGTCTTCAGTATATGCTAGAATCCCAAAGAAGCAGGCCCTCTCTATAGCATGGAATTGTGTCATAGGATTTCAGGTGTTCGCTGAGGGTCTTGAAACATCTCCCTCCCCATAGATATGGGGAAACAACTGCAGACACACACCTGCATAGTCTGCTAAAGGCCACTCAGAAGTATTTATAGTTCCCCAGTGGCCAGCTCCCCTACTTTTGGTGGCCTGGGTACCAACCACATTTGGAGTGCACTGGACTTTGTTCTATCATAGCATTTTTACAGAGCATTGCTAGAACTTCAAAACTTTTAAATGACTTAGTAATAATGATAGTCTTGCCAGTTGCAGTGGTGTGCCCTGTAGGAAGAGGCAGGAGAATATAACAAGCTTGATGGACAATTCATCCCTAAAAGGTATTGTAATGATTAAAAGGCAAAGCGGTAACTAGGAAGTAAAACAAAATGTGATATAGCTAACCTTACATCACTGCCCAGCTGGAGTGGCAGATGTGTGCCTGTCTCCCATCTCCTTCACTTTGCAAGGGCCTTAGGTTTTACAAATGCCCAGGCCAGCATACAGTGTCTTCCATCTCTGTACTGCAGGATGTCTATGGAGAAGCCCATCACCCTAGTCCTCTGAGCCAGTTCTCCAACCCTGCTATCCCATGCCTGTGAGGTGCAACTGTCCTTCCTCTCCTGTTACGCACAGTGCCTCCTTTGCTTTGGGCTAGAACATTGAAGCCCATGAAACTCAAAGCCAGAAACACCAGAACCCAGCTTTTAAAATGTGTGGGCAATAGGGTGAACTTATACTTGCAGAAGTGCCTGGATGGTCAGCCTGTGTTATATGGAGAGTTGCTTGTTGAAGCTCTGATTTGTGTGGCTTGACTCCAGAACATTCTTAACGGGCTCATATGTTTCCAATGGCCACACAAACCTTGTGGTGCTTTCAAAGGTTGTGAAGACTAGGATTTGGGCGTAGCCTAGAAGAATTAGGTAAGGAAGAGTGGACCTTTGAACATCTGTTCCAGGCTCCAGTCTATCTTCTCTGCCTTCTGGTCTTCTTTTGTGTAAGTAGTGTCTGCCATACTCTTCTGCCCCAGGTGGAGTTCTCCTACCATGGCTTCCCCACTAAAATGGGAACCAGAAATCAGAGCAAATTCTCCTCCTTTAAGTAACGCTCATAAGCTATTTTGTCATAGCGACAAGACAGACAACTAATCTAGTTTGGATATGGTTTGTCTCTTCTTGACCCATTATTTAATCTCCATTATGAGATAGGATGAGGTGGCAGCAATGGGACCTTTAAGGACTGATTAGGGCTGTGCTTTCATGAATGAATCAGCCCTTTTATGTAATTCACATATTAATGGATTGATGTGTTAGTGGGTTATCTCAAGAGTGTGTCTGCAATTAAACAATTCTTTTAAAAAGCTAGTTTGGCTAGGATTCATGCATACAAATCTAAAATTTAACATGGTTTGCCTTGAGGTGAATGTCACCTGCACTGTAATTGTTGTAGGTGGAAGAGGAGGGTGCCTCAGACTCTTGTTGCTCATGACATAATGCTAGGGGTGTTATTTGGGCTTACACTTCTGAGCCAGAGTTGAGGAGCCATACCTGGCTTGAAGATGCCCTTCTTGGTGTAAGAACCCCAAGAAAGCTCAAGTCAGAGTGTGTCAGAGACTCAGCTGCACTACACTGTCTCTTATGGCAAAACCGTTCTTGAACCACTTCTTAACCTATTCATCTGTCACTCTATTAAAATTTCTTAACCTGAGAGCCTCCGGCCAGAGGACTAGTTTTCATGGTACCAGAAGACACCATGGAAGCTATCAAAGGAACAAATCAACCAACAGTCTCACCCAGCTAGGACAGCCATGAACCACAATGACTAGGATGAGCTGATAACATTAGGGTGCAATATTGCCACACAGACCTTGGTAGCAGCCAAGCTCTCAAATTGGACTTAAGAGCTCTTCATCAAAGTGAAAACAATCCTGTACCAGAAGCATAGCTAATTACCCCAGACTAATGAAGCAATGGAATCTTGGAGGAGAACCTACAGCTACCACTTTACTAAACCAGCAGAAACCTTAACTACATTCTAAACATTTGTCCTTATAGCTACAGATGGGTGGCATTCTCACCCTTTATCATGAAATTTTCTCTTTCAACTGATGGAGATCATTACAGAAAACCACAACCAGTCTTAATGCAGAGTCACAGAGCCTTGTCCCGATGGATAGATCTACAATGCAACTCTCACACCTAAGCCTCAAGGACATTACAGAAGGGTGGGCAGAAGAATGATAAGAGCCAAGAACCAGGGAGTTTGCTGTGAAACTGTATCTCCTGGTAATATCAGACACCACACCCATAACGTCTTACTAACATGACTGTCCATACATGATCCCTGGGCAAGCACATCAGCAGGAGTCATGATAAAGGAGGAGCAACAGCTTTTCCCAGGGATGAGCACACCAACTGCTTCTCCAATATCACTCGTCAGTACATTAGATAATGGAACGATCAGGTTACAGTTAGGAATATTTATACCCATACATATGAAACAACAATTAATGATAAAGAGAGGCCATGAATTTGTAAGGGAGCAAGGAGAGATATGTGGAAGGATTTATTGGGAGGGAAGAAAGGAGAAAATGATATATTATAATTTTAAAAATAAAAGAAGCAATAAATACAACAAAAAGCAAAAAAACAAATGTATTTGACAGAACATAATATTGACATATAACATAATAATAATATAATATAATATGATATCAAATGTCCTGATGTCTATATAATGTTCTACATCCTTTTTCAGTAAGTTTAAGTGTTTCCTGTTGTTTTTAAGTTTAAATTAGAAGTAAGCCATAAAAAAAGTCCCACCCATTCCACTTCGCAGTACCTCATAAGGGATTAAATTCAAGCATGCGTGTCAGGGGCTAAACAAGAGCAAATTTTCCATCTGAATCAAACTGATTGTGACCTACTGTCATTCTAACACAATGGGCTTTCACAGCACCATCAATGGCCACACCTCAGCCACACCACAGTAGGACTCCTGCTTTCTCTGCCTCACTTCCAATGGGAGCACAGAGAACTTGTGTGATGGCTCACAGGTACCTACTTGCTTAGTAGGTAGCAAAATCAGGATTTGGCGGCCATCTATTAAAAGATCATGTGACTCTGGTACCACCGAAGCAGGCTTGCATCCTTTACACAGATGAGTGCCTGGTGGGACATCTGCTATAGTTGAATCAACCATGCTACCCAAGGTTCATGTGTCAAAGGTATGGTCCCTAGCTGGGTGCTAGGAAGGTGTGGAGTCTTTAAGAGGCAAGCCTAGTGAGAGATCTTTAGATCACGAGGGAGGTGCCCTCAAAGGAGACTGTAGGCCCAATCTCTTTCTTTTCTCTCACTTCCCAGTGGGTTTGCTTATCCACATACTGTCATTATGATGTGCACCATGAAAGGCTCCCAAGCAACCAAACCAGCCAGCTGTGGGCTGGACCCTCCAAAACTATGACCACAAATAAATGTGTTTTCTGTATCAGATGGGACCACCGTGTGGCTTTTCTCTCTTCTCTCTGTGTGGTGTGCTCCCACTGGTTTTTGCAGATTGACACACTTTAGCATTCGTGGTATAAGGAATAGTCAATCCTTCAACTTGGGCATGTAAATGACCCTCATGGCAGGCTACTTGATCCAGCCACCTAACATTGTGTTGAGGATCATATCTTTTAAAGGTAGAGCATTTAGGGTGTCTGTAGGTTTCTTGTGATTCCTGTGTTTGGCTCCTGTATCACAGTAGTGCCATCTTCATAGGATGAGCTCAGCAGTGTCCTTCCCTCTTTTGAAGTATGTTGTGAAAGATGAGTGTGGATTCTTCTGGAAGCATCTGGTTCTAGGATCGTCTTTGTTGGGGGATTTTTTAATTACTCAATTTCCTGTTTTGAATATGCTCAGATTTTCTATTTCTTATTCAGTTGTAATGTGTGTTTCTAGGAACTTGTTCACTTCTGCTGCTGTCTAATTTCTTGGCATGTTATCATTCATAATTTCTCCCAGAATCCTTTTCCACCCCTGCAAGATCAATAACAGCATTCTCATGCTCATTTCTGATTTCAGTAATTTGAATTTTATCTAGATGGTCAATCTATTTTGCCAATTGTACTGATTTTTTAAAAAATTGAAAATATTTATTGTCTACCATCCTCAACATTTAAAAATATACTATCTCATTTGGTCTCAAACGCCTCAAAGAAATAAATGCAGTTGGCCTTTCTCATCAGGAAATGTCACTTCCACAGATGAAACCAACTGCAGATTAAAAATATTTTTTAAAATGATACATCTGTTAAACAGCCAGTTTTTTGTGTGTGTCATTATTCCCTAAATAGCACAGCATGACAACTATTCATAGAATGATTACATTTTATTAGGTACTAGAAGTAAATTATGTAAGCTACATAGGAGGATGTTCACAAGTTATAAGATACTATTGTGCCATTTTATATAAAAGACCGAGCAAACATTTCACATCCATAAGGAGTCCAGCAACAGACCCCTATGGGTAAAGAACAACTGCATCTCTATTGTAAAGATATAAATGGCTCTAAGTAGCTTAAGTGACTTATTCTGGGACCTGGATGTAGTAGCCATGAAGCAAGGAGCAGAGCACAGATATCTCAGCAACTGGTTGCCCAAACCCAGCTTTTAACCTCAGTGCTATAGACAGGGAGGTAGCTGTGGTTGTGTGTCTGGCCACTTGGTTGTGGAACAAAGAGGCCCTGTGTCTAAAAGCTACGTCCCTGAGTCAGAAGCCACCCCACCCTCCTCTCTCCTGGCACCTGTTCTAGCTGTGAGTCCACCAGGCTCCATACCCAGTACAGAGCCTGCCCCTGTAGCTTTGGGCCTCTCAATCTTCCAGCAAGCAGACCTGTCCAAAGGGTCCAGGAACTTGAGGGAGAGGAGACACTTTCTCCCTTCTCCCTTTGTGGAACAGACAGGGAAAGGGGGGAAGGCCTTAGTGTGGAGAGCTGAGGCCCAGAAAAGAACCTGTATGGCAAGCTGGCAGGGCCCAAGGGTGCTGAGCTGGCTTCTGTATGTCTACTGTGGACAGATTTCTGCCAACTGGGGTCCAGTCTGGCACCACCTGTTCATATACAAGACCTTCTCTCCATCAAAATTCCACTTCTGTGGGCATCCCTGCTGAACCCTGGGGCAACTCCCCACCTGTGTGGGTGCATGTCTCTCACTGAGACAAGCTGCTTGAGTGTGCATCTTGTTCACCTCTGCCTTCTAGAGCCTTGCCCACAGCCTGGGCCTGAGTAAGTCTTTAATAACTGTCTACCTGTGAATGGGTAGACTCTGCCCTGCCTCAGTTTGGTCATCTGTGAAGCAGGGATCATAATGGCATTGACTTCATGGCCTTTACTGTGAAAGGTCAATGATCTTTTCAAGGTGACAGCTTTCATTTTCATTCTGTAGACTGTTTCCGAGACTATGCTTGATCTCTCTATCCTAATCTGATTCCTGATTCCACTCTGGGTTTAGTTTGCTCTTATTTGTCCAGTCTCTTAAAGTTAACACTCATAATAACTTCTTCCTCTTTTTTTATAGTATAGAATAGAGTTTATTCAGAGCATGGGGAGGGGAGTTAAGAGGGCAGTAGAGGCAGAGAAAGGCCGAGAAAGGGAGAGAGAGAGAGAGAGAAAGTAGAGGCTGGCCATGGCCATGAGCACAAGGAGAGAGGGGTGGGGGTTAGGGGAGAGGAAGAACAAGAGAGAAGCAAGAGTAAGAACGATACCTTCTTTTTATTGTGGCTATTTTTTTTAATTCTTCATTTATTATTTGTAATAGACAAACTGTATCTATGGAGTGTAACATGGTGTTTTGATGTATGCTTTACTGGTGAAATTATTAAGCTAACTGGCAAACCCATCATCTTTACGTAGGTATCCTTTGTTGTGGTAAAATAGTTACAATCTGGTTTTCAAGCGACTTTGTAATATTTGGGGTATTATTAATTATGATAGCCACATACAGCTAAGAATTTCCCTCTAAAACCACTTTTACTGCATCCTGTGATTTTGGAATCTTGCATTTTTCATCTTATTAATTTCATTTTTTTTTTTACTTTCACATATAACTTTTCTTTGGCCCATTGGTTATTCCAGAATGCATTGCTTTGTTTCCACAGTCCTGTAGATTTTATTATTATTATTCTCTCATACAATACATTCTGACTGCAGCCTCCCCACCCTCCACTCCTCTCAGTTCCCTCCCCTCCCCTTTGTCTCCACAAGATCCTCCATTCCCTTCAGAAAAGAGCAGGCCTCCCAGGGATATCAACTAAACTTGGCATAACAAGTTACAACAAGACTAGGTTCAAATCCTCATGTCAAGGCTGGATGTGTCTGCCCATTAGGAGGAAAAGTGTCCCAAGAGCAGGCAAAAGAGCCAGAGACAGCTCCATTCCCGGTGCTAGGAGTCCAACAAAAACCCCAAGCTAAATGCTACAATGTCTATGCAGAGGACCTAGCATAGACCCATGCAGGCTCTGTGGTTGCCCCTTTCAGTCTCTAAGCCCCTGTGAGCCCTGTACAGTTGATTCTTCAGACCATGCTCTCCAGGTGTCATTCATTAAATTTCCATTTCAATTTTTTTGTTTGTTTGTTTTACTTTCCCTTGCGACTTTTTTTTTTTTTTTGGCCCGTTGGTTATTCCAGAAATCCTTGTTTTGGTTTTCACACTCTTTTGAATTTTTAAAATTACTTTCTACCTTGGAATTTTGGCTGGATTTTCAGTTCTTGCTAGAGGAAGTGTTTCATACACATGAGAGTCTGTATATGAAATGCTCTCTGAGGTTCATGTGTTTGAAGGCTTGGTCCCCAGCTAGTTTGGGAAGGCTATGGAGCCTTTAGAATATGAAGCCTTAATAGAGGAAGTGGGTCAAATGGGGTGGATATTGAGCCTATATAGAATGGTACCACTATGTGTTCTTAATAACATGGTCTCACTACAGGTTCTTTATAGCATAGTCCCACTATGTGTTCTTTATATCATGGTCCCACTGTGTGTTTTTTCTCAGGGTCACCAGCCAGTCCCCTGCTCCCACCACCACACCTTGCCTGCCTGTGGCCATGATGGAATGTGTCCCTTTGGAACGGTAAGCTGCAACAGACCCTTGTTCCTTGAGCTGCTTTTGAACACTTGGTTCCCAGGTGTTGGCATTGTTACAGGAGGTGTGCAGCCGACCAGCAGGTAGCATGTTACTGGGGTTGGGGGATGGGTAGCTTTGTTCCACTTTCAGTTCACCCTCTGCTTTGTGTGTGCACAACGATGTGTGATCTCTTAGCTCCCTGTTTGGGCTGCCTGTGGTCAGGCCTCCCCTATCAGCTCAGAGTTTCTTTCTGAAACTAGAAGCCAATGTAAAGCCTCTTCCCTGTGTTGCCTTAGAGCCTGGTACTTTGTCATAGCCACAGAAAGTAACTAACTCAGTACTTTATCGTGGCAACAAGAAAGTAACTAAGGACAATATGGTTTCATTCGTTCAAATTGTTTTGAGAATTGTTTTGTGGAACAAAGTATACTTTATTCTTCTCCCATGTGCACATAAACATGTCTGTCTGCTCTGCTGCTGTGGCATAGTGTTCTGTGGGTCTGTATTAGTCCTTCAGATAGTCCCTGACTTACCATGGCTCAACTTAAAAGGCTTTTCTTTTATCTATGACGGTGTAAAAACAACGGGCACCGAGTAGACACTATGCTGTAAATCCTCAGCTTTTCCCGGGCAAGCAGCACAGAAACCAATTCCGGTTTTTATTTTCACTGTAGTATGTAATAAACTACATGTTAGATTTAAAACCATTTTCAAAATAGACTTTGTATGAGATCATTTTGCTCAATTATGGGCTAATGCTCTAAGGACACTTACAGCAGGGTGGCCTAAGGGTAGATATGTACCAGGTTAAAAATATATTACATGAACTTTTTGGAGATATGGTCTCACGAAGCTCAGGTTGGTCCTGAACCTGGAACTCTCTCTCAATCCTCCTGCTTTCACCACAAGCTCTGGGGTGATGAGTGTGTGACCACTATGCCAAGTTTGATGAGTTACTGGGGCTCAAACCTATGGCGCTGTGCGTGATGGGCAAGCACTTTACAAGTGAGCTACACCTCTAGCCCCTAAATTGCATTTTTTAAATTTAAAATGAGTTTAACGTATGATAGGTTTTTGAGGACATAATCATGTTTTAACATAAGGAACATCTGCGTGGGTTTATTGTGCTGTCAAATCTACTGTTTGCTTGATGGTCTTCTGTCCAATTGCCCATAACTGAAGGTGAGGTGTTAGATCTCCAGCTGTCCCAGTGGGACCATCTACTTCCAATTTGTCCTTTCAATGTTTCCTCTCTGAACTTTGGAGATCTGTCATTAAGTATATATATTCATATATATATATATATATATATATATATGAATTGTTTACTCTTGCTGTACTGACTCATCATAGCATATTCTTTATGTTGAGTCTTAGAAGACGTTTTGTCTTGAGGACAAGTTGATTTGATCTTATACTTGCCTGTAGGTATGTGGTGGTAGTGGTGGAGGTATGTGTGTATTTGCAGTTGGTACTAGGGATCAATGTCAAGGTCTCTCTCTCTCTCTCTCTCTCTCTCTCTCTCTCTCTCCATCAGCCACTCTATTCCCTTTCTCTTACTTTCAACCTACTTGTGTCTTTGAATCTAAGTTAAGTCTCTATGAGATACCATATACTTAGATGATAGTGCAAGAGGATTGTTTGAAACTGATAATTAGGATTATCGAGCCTGTTTCTGCTTCTCTTGGGCTGGGACGGAGGAGTGGAGGTTTACTTTCCAGTTCTGAGCTAAGCAGCCAGGGATGCACTGATGGCAGCAAAAACCCAACAGCACTCACCACCACCACACAGCTATTTTCTTAGCACGCTTTCCCTGGATTGCTGCAAGAATTTGTTTATAGTTTAAGTGTGACAAGCAGATTCTGCTTACTTTTGCTAGTTTTTTCTTGCTTCACCCAGAGGTAGACTTTAGGAGCTCTCACAAACCATTGTTGCTGACACTATTCCAGTACAGAAGTGTGGAGCTACTTTGTACACAATTGACTACAGTGGCTTCTTCCCCTTGTGACATTGATGGTGATATCTCAATCTTTCCATCATTGCTTTTACAGCACATGCCTGTTCATTCACCTCTGCTCCCCCATGGTTGGTTCCTTGGGCTGCATTCCTGAAAGTGAGCATGTGGTTAAAGGGATGAAAAAGGAGCCAAATGATTTCCCAAATGGTCATTTTCATCTACATTTCCACCAGTCACTCTTGACGGATTGCCTCACCACAGACCTTTCCTCCATGGCAGGCATAGCTTGAGGTGTATATTAGGTGGTGGTTGCAGAAGTGTCTCTTTGTCTTATGTCATGAGTGTGATGATGGGTGACCGGAAGGATTATGATGTTCACTTCATGCTGTGTTTTCTTCCTCTGTGGATTTCCTGCAGATGCTCTTTGGGTTGTCTGCCCCTGGACTTCTTGCCAGGAAAGATCATAAGCTTCAACAGTGATCACTATACATGTAAGTCATGGGACTTTCAAAACACCTCCAGTCACACCCAAATTCACTTTGGTAGCTTCATCACACTGGATTCATATCTCCCTGCCCCACCCCCTTAAAAAAACACAAACCTAGTGACTTGAAAGAGCACAGACTTCCCCATTTCCAAATATGGGGACCAAAAGCCTCAAGCTGAGAGTTTACTGGGGTGGGTCCCTTGTCTTGGGGACTTCTCCAGCAGAAGCTGGAAGCCTTGGGTCATGACCTCTTATCCACAATAAATAAATGCATTACAACTGTAAGCTCTCTTCTCGCACCATCTCCTCTTCAAACTCAGACCTCTCTCTTCTTGGAGGGTCACTGTGATTGAACAAGGCTCCCCCATTCTCAGGACCACCTCCGTGCACTGAGAAGTTTGGTTTCTTTAAACACAGAAATGTTATGGGAATGTGTCTTTGCTTTAATCCCGTGTGGTATGTGAGTCTACTTTATGTTGTCCACAGCAGATGACTGTGATTTGCCTCATGCTCTACAGGGGCATGATTTTGCTAGTCAAAAGCAGTTAATATTTGGAATTCTTGGGACTCTTCAGAGGAGATAAGATGCTAGAGTCTGGAGAAAGGTGGTACCTGCTCCCCTGTTGCTGCAGCTGCTACCACCACCACTGCTGTTGTTCTTGCTACTGTTGCTGTTTGCTGTTTGAAGGATTGCTGGATTGCTGATTGCTGTTTGGAGATATCCTGAAGATGAAAATTGGACTTGCCCAAAGGAACTTGATGCCCCTAATCAGCAGGAAGTAGTCCAATAATATCAATGCTCCCTTTCCTTTCTAACCATTTTTGTCCCCCTACTGAGTGTTTTGGGGGTGTGAAAGAGATAGGGGTGGAGAAAGATGTTAAGAAAAAGAACACTATGATTTACTTGACTACAGAGACAGACAAGTGCCAACTCTACAGGGCAGACTCATGGGCCAAAGCACCAGCAGTCTTGATGCTGTCTTGAGTCCTAGGCTTCTGAGGGAGAATTCTTCTTCTTCAGTAGACTTCATTTTCTTCTGGAAAGACCTTCAGCTGATTGGTTGATGTCTACCCACATTATCTGTTTCATTCAAAGTTTACTCACATAAACGAGAGTCCCATTGTTTCAGTACCCAGACTATCATTTGACAAACAGAAGAAAACAAGAGCTGTTAGGTAGGACAATCTAGCAGTTTGACAGTAAGATAGCCATTGCAGGGATTAGTGTGTGATCATGCTTGGGGGACTTGGTATCACCTGCCCATGGCATGTGGGGGACTTGGTGCCAACTGCCCATGGCATCTGGCCAGTTCTTTGAATAAAAAGAAAATAACTTCTATTGAGAAAAGTAGATAATGATTCTAGCCAAGTAAAAGAAACATCCTAAGCTCCCATCCTCATCAGAATCTCATGGTTCTGAAGAGAATTTCCCATGATTCATTTTACCTTCATTATGTATCGTTTGGAGGAGAAATTCATATTGTATTATCCTTGGTAATAAAAAGAAAGATCTGCCTTTTTGATTAAAAGCCCTTTTTTCCATACTTTTGAAGAAAACTCTCTCTCTCTCTCTCTCTCTCTCTCTCTCTCTCTCTCTCTCTCTCTCTCTCTCTCTCTCTCATTGCTATTCTTGGCAGGACATATTTTATCAGCTCAGGCTCCTAATTGGATAGGAACACGGCTATTGTGGTGATGTTCTGTTGCAGACAGGAGACCTTTCGGTTTGGAAGACAGAAGACACATTTAAGCAGGAGTCTGTTTCCTTTTGGTCTCTTATAATATTTGAAAATGACTACGAAATAGGAGGAAGATTCCTAGCAAAAAGGCTCCAGGCTTCCAGAACTCCATTCCTGAGCTTCTGGCTTCCTCCAAAGACAAAGGAAATCAAGATACAGGGAAGACGATACTTTCTAAAAGCTGGCTTCTGTTTAAAATATGAAATAACAGGCATTGCTATTATCCCAAAGGTTAATTCTGCTTCATACTCTTTGTTCCCGGGAGCCTTTTGCTTCTTTACCAAAGGAATTTGAATTGCAATGGAAGTCTTTGTTCTTATTTCTAAAGCATTTCCTAAGTCTAAGGCTATGGGAAAGTTGCTCAGCCTTGGGGATGGAATCTGACTCTCATTCCTCAATTACCTTGACTCAGAAGACCTGCCAATGAGTAGAGTGGACAGCTCTACCCAAACCCACATGTGTAGGACAATCATAATAGCAACTGCTCTCTGCCAAGCCCTTACCTGCTGGTTCACATATTAAAGGCAGTGCAGACATTATTTCAGTTTGCACTTCCAGTCTGGGCCTAATAGCACCTCATTTTACAGAGAAGGAGACTGTGGCTTAGCAAGGCTGCTGGGCTCATCTAGGAACAGGGCTCTTGTAGGCATCCAGGCCTATGTGATGGCGCAGGTGCCTTTAGCTCTGCTGCGGGTAGAATGTGTTTGCTTCCAAAGCTTGTTTGCTTCAGTCCTAAGGTTAAGACAATATCATGCTGGGTATGTGTGTGGGGGGGTGTATTTATGCATCCAATATGTATGATATTCTTATGAAGGAGGAAATTTGGACATGGAGACATATTCATGGAAGAGACAAGTATTACAATAAGAAGAAGGCGGCTTCCCACAACCCACGGGAATATGAAGCCTGGAACTTCCCAGAATCACTCTAGAACTCTCTTGCTTCTGTCTTCCAGGAAAGACTCTGCACTTCTGTTGCTTAAGCCATCCTGTTGTTGGTACTTCATAGCTATAGTCCCGGAAAACCAATGGAAGCCCCTAAACCACACCATTGCAGTCCTTCCTTCTCTGTCTCCTGAGGGAAACTCACGCTTGTTCCTTGCCCTAAAATGTGACTGCAAAAAGTGTTGTGTCACCTCGGTGAGAGCCTGAGGTCTTAGGGAGCATCATAGCTGATCCAAGTGGACAGCCCAGCATCTGACAAACAAAGAGCTACAGAGCGGCATCCCAGCCTCCACAGTCCCACTGATGGATCTGGGCCAGATGGCTCAGGAGGAGGTGAGGGTCAGGCAGAGGCAGCCCAGGTGTTTGTGGTGGCAACAGAGAGGTACAGGGGAGAGTTCACCTGTCCACCTCCTAGCCTCCTTCTGGTTCCTCCTCTAAAGAGGCACTGGCCAGCTCTGACAGCTGTGCAGGCTGGGAAGGATTCCAGGTAGCATGTTGGGAAAGTAGGCAATTAACCCCATGCCAGGGCCTGTGCTGGCAAAGTGGGCAGCAGCGAGTGTGTGATGGGTCATTAGGTTCCTCTGTTCATGTCTCCTACCTTCAACCAATGACCCTCACCATCTTCCGAGGGGAGATAAACTCTCTACCTAAGCAACTTCTCCCACTACCTCTCCAGCAGGCACTGTGTCTTCCTCAGATGCAGAGTGGAATGCCAGCAGTTGTGCTGAGCATCTTGCAGAAAGAAGACAAAGAAAAGCCTATAGTCTCTCATCATTTACTAGAGCAAGGTCAACACAAAACAACCCATCCTTCAGTGGCCCTAAGCTTTAAAAGAATGTTTTAGACATGTGTGTGTGTGTGTATGTATATATGCATACACATATACATCGTATACATTATATACATACACATATACATAGGTGTATGTTCACGTTTCATATTGAAAAAAATGCATGCAGCTATGGCACATGAGTATGAACCAACAAGCAAGAATCCAGAAGGCTGTCTTTGCAGATAAAGACTCAGAAGTGTGATCCACTTGCACTGATGTCATAATAGTAGTCAACTCTGAAGACAGCCCTGGAGACATGAGGACACAGTGTACAGGAGCATGCAAGTACAGCATCTTACTGTGTGCCTGGTACAGTCTAAGGAGTCTCATTTCATCCCTTCAAAAACCTGTCTGCCAGGACCTTTGTGGCCCATTACAGAGTTGCAGAAAGAGACTTGGCCACCCTTGCTGCTCCTCTGAAGGTCACAGAGTATATAGTGTATATACAAATCATTCATGACCAAAATCGGAGAAGCCCATGGTGACTTTAGAGCCTCACTATGAAGTCCTGGTAGCTGAGAGAGCACCGCATTCTGGAGGGCAGCTCAGTTGGCCAGGGTTTGTGAGAGAAGTTTGTGTCCAGCCCACAAGCCAAGCCCTTTAGTCATTAAACAGGATGTGCATTAGAACAACCTAGAAGCATTGCTTTTAGAACTCCCATGCTCTGACCTTGGGCTTCTGATTTCTCCCTCTGGGACCAGGCCTACCAACCAGACACTTAAGAAACTCACTCGAGGATCGAGGGGCTATGCTATTAAAGAAGATCGGGCAGGAGAAGCATTTGTCTTGGTGAGGGGATGGTACTGCTTCAACCATCAACAGGGTGAATCTGCTTACTTTTGTAGGGACTGCCATATCTGCTCTAACTTTTTGTCTTGAATGTGGCCATGAGTCGGGGTGACTATTGGGTCTGGAAAAGGACAGGGCCTGAGTGGGAGGAGGGATCCGTCAGATTTGGCTGATTTAGATTTAGCCACCTAAGCTCTTGGATCCCCAAGAGGAAGAAGAGACACCTTGACGTGACCTGCTGTGCTGCAGAGAGCGGAGGTGCAGATTCGGATGCTTCTGTGCTAGGAGTGGCTGCAAGGAGACACATCTGAGTTATGGACCAAGCTACCATCTTCCAGACTCAGTCTGGTCCTGCCAGGGAGTCACATTAGGGGATGATGTGGGTCCCAGAAACTCAGAGTGAAGTGGCATCGTAAGAAAGGCCTGGTGGGTCTAGTAAACCCAGGCACAGGCCAGACAGTCACAATGTGGGAGTCCAGGTTTTGTTCATCTGCTGGTGAGGTTGCACAGTTCTTCATTCTTTGTTTTTTTTTCTGGCCATATCCATAAACTGAGCAAAGGAACCCGTCATTTCCAGCACTGTCACTCAGTTTTCCTGCCATTCTGACAAAATATCTGAGGCAATCATCTCTAAGGAGGAAAGGCTTATGCTGGGTCATGGCTGCAGACACTTTAGACCATGCTCTCTTTGCCCCGTTGCTTTAGGCCTATGGTGAGGCAGAGCTTCCTCTTAGGAAGTCCATGATGGAGTATAGCAGTGGGGAGGCAGAGAAAGAGAAGAAGGGATTAGGCTTCTGTACTGGCTGGTTTTGTGTGTCAACTTTACGTAAGCTAGAGTCATCACAGAGAAAGGAGCCTCCTTTGAGAAAATGCTTCCATGAGATCCAGCTGTAAGGAATTTTCTCAAGTAGTGAACCACCAAGAGTGGTTCCATTCTTGGGGTGATGGTCCTGGGTTCTATAAGAAGGTAGGTTGAGCAAGCCAGGGCAAACAAGCCACTAAGCAGGATTCTTCCATGGCCTCTGCATCAGCTCCTGCCTCCAGCCCTGCTTGAGTTCCTGTCCTCACTTCCTCCAATGATGAACTCTGATCTGTTGAAAGTTAAGCCAAATAATCCCTTTCCTCTCCAACTTGTCCTTTGGTCTTGGTATTTCATCGCAGCAATAAACGTTAAGACAGTTCCCAATATCATCTTCAAGTGCATAGCCCCAGTGACCTAACCTTCTAAAAGATTCACTTTCTTCTAAAGGCTCTAACATCCTTCAGTGTATCACAGGTAGCTGGCCAACCTTCAGTGGATGAACCTTCAAGGCACATTGAAGATCTAAGCTACAGCAGGCACTGACTGTTTTAGACTGTCAAGGTCAAGTTGGAGATGTAATCCCGTCATCAGAAATCCAAGGCAGAATTACAGGCTCAAGGCCTGCCTGGGCTACATGCAGAGTCTTGTCTCAAAAACACAGTGAGTGAAAACACAGTCCAGTGGTAGAGCATTTGTACAGCAATCTAAGGTCCTCACTACACACACATACACACACACACACAGAGAGAGAGAGAGAGAGAGAGACAGACAGACAGACAGACAGACAGACAGACAGACAGAGAGACAGAGAGACAGAGAGACAGAGAGACAGAGAGAGACAGACAGACAGACAGACAGAGAGACAGACAGAGACAGAGACAGAGGACATGAGGCTCCTATGGTTGAGTCTGCAAGAAGGGTCAAGGCTTGGGCATGCAAAATCAATGATGTCTTCTTCAACAGAAAGCATCATTGGTACTTACCCAGCCTTCCCTGGGAAAGGCAGTTTTTATCTAGTCTATTCTTTACATTCCTACTCCTGTTTCACAGATGAGAAAACTGATTCAAACTCAAGGACAGTGGCTTTCCAGTGCCAAGCTTGCCTCCTCTTTCATGGGTGTCTACCACAGTCCAAGACTTGTAGTGTTCAGTAGTGCAGACTAGCTAGCCAGCCAAGGCTCAGAATCTGGCTTTGGCACTTCCTGGTCCATCCATCCTGGAGAAATCATTTCACATTTTTGTGCTTTCGTTTTCACATGTGTAAAACGAGACAGTAGCTGTATCGGCCCCACAATGGCTGGTGTGGGAAAGGCACTGGCCTTCAGCATACCAATCATACACTTAGAATAAACAGTGCCCGATGAATAAGCTGTCAGGAAGCAGTCACTGTTTTATTTTGTATTTTTTTTCCAAAAACAATTTTTATTAGATATTTTCTTCATTTACATTTCAAATGCTATCCTGAAATTCCCCTATACCCTCCCTCTGCCCTGCTCCCCAACCCACCCACTTCTGCTTCCTGGCCCTGGTAGTCGCCTGTACTGGGGCATAAAATCTTCAGAGCTGAGACAGTAGAAAGGACCATCCAGAGACTGCCCCACCCGGGGATCCATCCCATAAACAACCACCAAACCCAGACACTATTGCATATGCCAGCAAGATTTTGCTGACAGGACACTGATATAGCTGTCTCTTGTGAGACTATGCCAGTGCCTGGCAAATACAAAAGTGGATGCTCACAGTCATCTATTGGAAGGAACACAGGGCCCCTAGGAAGGAGCTAGAGAAAATACCCAAGGAGCTGAAGGGGTCTGCAACCCTATAGGAGGAACAACAATAGGAACCAACCAGTAGCCCCAGAGCTTGCATCTCTAGCTGCATATGTAGCAGAAGATGGCCTAGTCGGCCATCATTGGGAGGAGAGGCCCTTGGACTCGCAGTCACTGTTTTAAACCGTCATCAAGGTCTCTTTCCTTGAACCCATATCCCTGCCTCCCCAGGCTGAATTTAAACACAAACAAGTGATCATTAGTCCTGGTGAACAGAATGGCTAGTTTTGAGGGTCCCAAGCTATTCCTCAATTGTGGGCAGCACCAAGAATTAATCCTTAGTTCATTGTGTTCCCTGTGGGGACAGGAGATGATTTGATGGGCAGAGCAGAGTGGTGGGGGGCCACTTGTCACTGCAGCAGAGAAACGGATGGTAGGCAGTCTCCAGTGGGCTCAGGTGTATGGAGAATGAGCTCAGGGCACCTGCCTTTCTTTGTGCCCCTAAATCCAGCTCTTGGACAGAGGGTGTCCAGGCCTGTGTTTGTTTGCTAGAAGAACATCCTGACTTCCTGGAGGGGAGTTGATGTGGCCTAAGAATGAGTCTATCTGGGGGTGCAACGGTCTGCAGCCAGCTAATACAAAAATAGACCTGTTTCCCCAGCCCTTTTATTCAGTACACAATGGGATCTACAGGCCACTCTTTCTTTCTTTCCTACAACAATGATGCCATCAATACCCTCCTGGGGACTTCTTTATTTGAAAGCTGGGAGCTGTGAATTTTAGCTTTGCAGATAATCTCACTGGTTACAAAATAGTCTAACCAAAGTGAGCTATCCAATTGCCCACTGAGGCTGGTTTTCTAGAATTGAATGGATTTTTATTTGCTGAGTCCTCAGCCTCAGCCCCAGTCCTCTCACTGTCTGAATGTCCTCTGCCAATGGGGGGTGTTTTCTCCAGAAAGTCGTAAAACTTGACTTAAGATCAGGACTGAGCCCCTTGTGAAACAGGTGTATATTTGAGGTGGTCTCACAAGGTGCATACCCACACAAGGTGCATGCCCATACAAGGTGCATGTTCACACAAGGCACTGTTTCCATGGGCAGTGGTTCGCTGAACTGAGTCACGGCTTCTGAAATGTCTCTAAATTCTCATCTAACCTTATACTTTTTTCAAGTAGGAAAACAAGGCCCAGAGAATAGATCTTTCAGTTCAGTAAATAGGGCTAGGATTGCTCAAAACTCTGCCCAGTGTACCCCCAAACTCCCATTCATGTTCCATGGATGGCACCAGATGGCTCCGGGTGAGCTGTGGCCTCACAGCATTACAAATGGCCACAGTGTGAGGAAATGATCCTGACCAGCTGTAGTCATTCCTCTGTAACAGTATTTATACCCCTGCCTAACAAATACAGAGTGAACCTCCGGTTGAGGCTCAGTGATAATATCTGCTTTGAATTTAATTACATTCTTTTGTTTTCATTGTGTTTATAGTTAATATTCCACCTAATATAGTACTTATTTTCCACTTAGAGTTTTTAATGGGTATTTTCTAAATGGCTGTATTTTTCATAACTTTAAATAATTGTATTTACATTTTAAAGTGAGTTTATTTAGAGGTAACGTATCAAGACGTTTAGTCCGTGGCTATGATATCAGCAGTGCTTCTTATTGGCTTCCTGCTTCAAAGCTGACCAAAGTCTGAGGAGCATCCAGAGCAAAGATGGTACATTTGAACAATGTCACCCCACAACAGCAAGGGGATGCCCTCCATAGCTTGCAGCCCTTTGTAATTAGGGAACTTTTCCTCTCATAGAAGCATCCCCTTGCTGTTGTGGGGTGACATTAGGAGAATTTCCGGGTACTGTTTTGGGCTCTGCCTGGCTACATCACTGCAGACAAGCCCTGCCTTCTACACCTGTGTGTGAGAAGCTACTGAAGGGAAGATGTACATCTGTTAAAAAATTTTGAAATGATCTCAGCAGTGTGGTGGGTGTCCCACAGCCAGTCTGAGGGTCCAGATAACCTTTCTCTTCTATCTTAGGAACCTGTCTCACCTGTCCTGGCTTGCCAAAGATAACCAAGACCAAGACCCCTTAGTTCATTCTGTCCTATACATCTCTACCTTGCTTGAGCTTCTAGCTTCCCCAGGGCAGGCACTGAGTTGACTTGGCAAATGGTAGAAAAGCAAGGAGGTTGGGGATTTTATTCATCGCAAGGCTACTGTTCCCAAGTCACCAGGAACTCCCTAAAGGGTTTAGACTCCCAGATCCTCTGCAAAGAACCCAGCGAGCATAGCTGAGGTTGAATTCGCCGAGCTGGATGGACTTCCATGGAGTCATCCTCTCATTTAGAACTGTATTTTGGACACATGTGTGACAGTGCAAAACTTGGCCAGCTCTGTGCTCCACCAAAATGCATAGGCTCGTGGACCAACTTCCTGAGTGACAGTAAGGAGGAACAGAATATATCTGGTTTGTTTGTCTGACTGTCTGTCTAGGAAACTAAGTTTAATACTAAAACCACACAGGAGGGGAGGAAAGGAAACAGCAAATAGCGTTCCTCCAGAAGTAGGCTGCAGGCCGGTTGCTGGTGTACAAGCCTGTTGTCTCTGCACCCGAGAGGCTGAGAATGGAAGATTGATAGCATAGAAGTAGAAACTTGTGCCCAAACTCTGAACTAGTAATGTAGGAGCTCTACGCGTGGATCCAGGCACCCGCCTCTCTCTGGAAAGACAGCCTTGAGATAGCCTTCCAGGCATAGGGGAAGGGAGGGGACTCTAGACAGGGAAATCCCAGGGATGGGAAGAGGAGATTAATGGCCACGTGGCCAGAGGAAGACTGGAGCTGTGGAGTGGTGGGGCCTCTCCTAGAGGTTTAGGGAGGGAAATTCACCCAAGGTCAAGCAAGATGCCACATTTCATCCAAGAATGACTTAGTGGCATCAAGTTCAGTGTGACCTCAGCCTGTCTCTGGCAAGAATGCACCAGTTCTGCTTTGTAGTCCGCTGGGGACATTTACCTGAATAATCTGCTACTTTGCTGAACATGGGGAACAGATCCTGTGGGGCAAGAGGGTGTTGTGATGAGGGATGGAGTCATGGGACTCCAGGGACTGCCACTGAGCCTATGCAGTGACTGGGGACTATGACATCAGGGCTGGGAGAGGATTGCAACTCAAGTTCACATCTTTATGTGTCTACAAGTGAGCGGGACTCTTGTTTAAATTACTTTGTTATAGGCAGGCAATTGTCCCCAAACCCTGGGTGGCAGCTCTCTTTTTGCCATCCGTGTCTCTAGTGTGGCTTTGAGCAGCTGCCCTAGAATTATTTTTACTGTTTTAGGTTGAGGCCAGGCCGAGGCATAGCTCTATTGTTTTTTTTTTTCCCCAGAGATAAAGTCTGGCTATGTGGTCCTGGCTACCCTTGAATGCATGACCCTCCTGCCTCTGCTCTTTTAGTGCTTTTATATACCAGAAGGGTACCAACATACACTGCAGGTGCAGCATGAAGTTACTATTAAGAACAGCTGATTGCCTAGTGGGTAAGATCACTTGATCTGCAAGTGTTGGCAACCCGAGGACCTGAGTTTGAATCTCCAATACCTATGTAAAAAGCTAGGTATGACTGTAAGGTCCCATAACCCCAGGATTGGAGAGTGAGGCAGGTGCATCCCAAGATCTAACTGATAGCCAGCCTAGCTAAAGGCTTTCTGTTCCATGACAGACTGGGTCTCAAGGCAGAGAACAATAGAGGAAGGCATCTGATGTCTTTCTCTGGTCTCCACATGGGTATCCCTGGTACTCCAAGCCTATATACTGACAGGCCTATACCACACACACACACAAAGAAAAAGCGGAAGAGAGCAAAGACAGAGAGAAAGACAGGAATAGACAGAGACATAGAGAGATAAAAACAGCTTACAGTGTTCCAGTGTCCAAAATTTCCCCAGAACAGCTCTCATCTAGCCCTTACTACACTCCTGGGTGAGTGTTAAAATCATCTCCATGTTAAAAAGTGGGGCATCAGAGCCACAGGCCCAAGGCCTTCAGGTTGTTCAGGGCAGAGTCAGCAGAGAGAACCAAGGGAGCTGGCCTGGGGGCTGTTGTGGCTTGGCTATGTTGTCCCCATGTTCAGTGTAGCCTATCCTCACTGTGTATTAGGAATACTTGAGATGAGGAGATGCTTTAAATGGCAGCCTTCCATTTCAGAGGTGCAACTTAGCATATACATGGTGCATTGTGGCCTCCCTTCCCCCAGCCTGGAACCTGCTTGCTCAAGGGTGGAGCTACCGGCTCATTCGTCCTGCCACGCCCACTGCTGGAACCTGCCTTTGCTGCCTAGAGGCACACACGTGTTCGTCCTGCTACTGGACCCTGAGTTACTTGGCGGGATATTGGGTTCCCTCCCCCTTCCTTTATAACTGAGTGTCTGGAAATAGTAAAATTGAGCCTTGATCAGAACTTGTTGTCTTGGCTCCATTGTTTCTTCCGCCCCGTCTAGATTTCTCTCTTTTCAGCGAACTGCCATTCTCAGTTGAACCGTTCGTGTTGTGGACTGCGGGCAGGCCGCAACAGTTGGCGCCAGAACTGGGACCTGAAGAATGGCAGAGGGATGCTAAGAGAAACGACTGCTGTGTGGAGCTCCACAAGAAAGGAAAGGATCTTCGTATCGGAGGAGCATCGGAGCAACGGACAGGTACACATGCTAGCGCTAGCCTAAAATTTCAGTTTTGTAAAGTGTTGCTGAGGATGCGGTAGGATACGAATCAAGTTTGAATCAGTGCTGACCCAACACTGTTTCTGCTTGGGGTCAGTAGTTCGTTAATCGGAACTAGATACGGAGACAGGTGGTGTGCCGCAGTTTTTTAGAAAACTGCTTAGGTGGAAGAAGGAAGGGTTCAAAGTCAGAAATCTTTTAGATAAGATAGATAGCTGTTGTCCATGGTTCAAAGAAGAAGAAACGATAGATTGTGGAACCTGGGAGAAAGTTGGTGAGGCCCTGAAGCGAGTTAGAGATTAAGCTTCAGAGGCTGAGTCTCTTAAGATATTTCTAGTTTAGATAATGATTAATGTGGTTCCTATCCTAAATAGTAAAATTTAAAATAAGATATAAAGCAATGCCTCTTTATTAAAGCGTTAAAGCTTGCTTTAATAGGTATTCATAGGTATTAATTGATATCCAAACTTCGTAATATGATAGTAATGCTTCTAATATTGATTTTAACAGTGATAAATTGTTTTAAACATAGGTTTTGCTTTCCCAAAGTTGTAGATATTATCCTAACCTTGCACAAAAACTTAAAAATTATGGTTAAAACTGCCATTGTTCCATTGACTGCAGCTTACAGTTTGATTGCAAATTTAAGATTATTGCTCAGATTAAAAAGTATTTTACCTTTGAGTCAATACAGGGCTCTGGGCAGTCCCAGAGCGGCTTGTGGCCCTTTCTTTTGTTTTGCAAACAATGCCTAAAAAAGTTTTTCCCTGTGTTCAAGAAAATTTCTTTTTAACAGTGTTACAGATCTATTCAGATGTTTAAAATAATGCTTAAATTCAAAGATTTTTGCTTCTAGTAAACTGGTAATCACTAGAAAATCTTGCCTCTACGTATGGCTAATATAGCTTTACATTATGTAAGAAAAATGTTTATTGTTTCTGCTTCTTTACAAGAAGCCAAAAGTTTTAATCTTTCAGTATATATTGTTTCCTAAGTGGAAAGTATTTTATTAACTAATGCTTCTCAAGGGAAGTTTACCTTAAATCCTTGCTTGTCATTTTTCCAGTTTAGACTAGCTTCTAGCCTTTTAACTTTATGGCAATAGTACATCAGAGACTGTATATTCAGACTTAGTAAAATTAGTCATTTAATAGAGTCATGATGATTTTTCACTCTTCTTCAGTGTGACCAGCCATTCTAACTCAATCTTAGACTGGTCTAATATTCAGTTCAATTATTAGAGATTCCTATATTCTAAATTACCTAACAAAGTTAATTCAGAGCATTTCCCCAAAGGTCACCAAAGGCTCATCTTGCCTTCACCTTATTTGTCCTAAACTTTTTGCAAACTGACATTAAAGGTCAGTCTGCAGCGAAACGCCACTGGCACCCAGTTACTTCTAATTCTTATGCATTGGTAAAATGAAAGGACGCCCTGACTAATAAATGGAAGGGTCCAGATCCAGTTCTAATCTGAGGAAGAGGCTCGGTTTGTGTTTTTTCACGAGATGAAGATGAAGCACGGTGGCTATCAGAGAGATTAATTCGTCAGGTAAACACAGATTCTGTCTCTTCTCGTAAGTATCATTCTAAAGACTAAAATTCCTCTTGTGCTTAGATTTCAGCTGGGAGTAAAAGCTCTCAAAAAACACTGTTTTCCTCTGAGCCAATTCCCCTACAAGAGGCCGAATTAACTTTAGCTTTACAATTTGCATCTAAATAAAGTACCTTGACTTCTCCAAACAGAAAATTTACATTGCTACACTCTCATTGTTTAAAATTCTTCCTTTTCTCAAGCAGGTCAATCTACATTCTCCAGTTCTCCGCCCCTAAGAGCAAACAGGTGGTACTGCTAATCTCCCTTCCAAGGACATCCCAGCATGTGGTTTTCAGTCTAAGATAAGATTTAGATTTACCAGGAGAGCTAGGGAAGTAGAAATTTCATATATATTTACAGAGATTAGTTCTTATTTTGATAGAGATGGGCTTAGTCCCTTAGCTGGCCTCTGGCTTTTCACCCTTGCTGTTACTGCAAGGTGTCCTTAGTTCCTCAGGCTAGGGAATAACAGGGATAAAGAGAAAAGACTTTCAGCTCCTATTTTAACCAAAATTAATGGTGTTAATACTGACATAATTTTTGTCTAGGCCTTGCTAAATCTGAGGTTGACAAGTCTCATATAAGACCGCGCATAACTCAAAATTGCGCTACTGATTCATAATCATATGAATACAGTATGGGTACCGCTTGGCACAGGCGATTACTGCGGAGGAAAGGTCCAGCTTGACCGTTTCTGAGTTCCCTGTGCGACACACCTGATTTGAAAGAGGTTGGTATCTGACTCCAGCTAAAAACCAAAAATACTTAAGGCTCTGCCTCCCCTCCCCAAAAGATACCAAGAGCCACAGATGTGAGTTGTTATAATGCTCACGGGAGGAATCAGGTCAATGTCCACCCAAGTCAAGGTTAAAGGCCCACTCATCTATGGATGAAAAGAATCATTTAATCACCTCTGTTAAGCATTGCCTATTTAAACTTAATTAATAGGGGGGAGAGAGGTTGGAGACCTTGCTGTCGTAAGGGCAGGCCCTTCACTGCCTCCCACCCAAATAAAAAAGCCAACTGGCCTTGTACTAAAGAGCTGGTCTTACCCCCTTCTCACTGTTTCCCCTGCCTGTCACCCAAAATTGTGGAGGATTATCAGCTCAGTGTTATTCTAAATTTGTTTAGTTAAACTCAGCCAGGGTTCCAACGCCCTACTTAAAATGCAAACAGGTAGCTACCTATTCAGCACTAATTAGCATTATAAAGTCAGAGCCTACAGCCCAGCGCTGCTATTCCATCAGTGCTTTTAAGACAGTCTTAGCCAGATACAGTTTACCATTAAAAAAGTTAGGGAATCCCACGGAAACAGGTTTTTTTCTTTAGCCCTAAGAACTCAGGCAGAACTATTGAACATAGATAATTTTTCTGCCTCAGGCCACCCCCTTTTTTATTTTTGTTTTGTTAACTAATGGGAGGAAATGTGGCCTCCCTTCCCCCAGCCTGGAACCTGCTTGCTCAAGGGTGGAGCTACCGGCTCATTCGTCCTGCCACGCCCACTGCTGGAACCTGCCTTTGCTGCCTAGAGGCACACACGTGTTCGTCCTGCTACTGGACCCTGAGTTACTTGGCGGGATATTGGGTTCCCTCCCCCTTCCTTTATAACTGAGTGTCTGGAAATAGTAAAATTGAGCCTTGATCAGAACTTGTTGTCTTGGCTCCATTGTTTCTTCCGCCCCGTCTAGATTTCTCTCTTTTCAGCGAACTGCCATTCTCAGTTGAACCGTTCGTGTTGTGGACTGCGGGCAGGCTGCAACAGTGCATCTGGCAAAATGCTGCTAATTTAGGGTGAGTCTGTTCATTGCCTTGCTCACTTCATTAAGTAAGAGCTAGGCTGATCCATGTTCCTGTCTCATATAGTAACAGACTCTCACTGTTCAAAGTGTGATCCCAAGACCAACAGCATAGACCCGACCTGGAAACTGGGTACAAAAAACAAATCTTAGACTTATTGGACAGAGTCTGCACTGATACAAGCTTCCCTGCAATAGATACCACGGGATTTGAGATGCCCTCAGGTAGACACTAATGATTCATGGCTGCCAGTATCTTGATCCTGACAGTTGAGCTAGGGAGAAGAGTTAGCAACCAATGAAGTATTGCTGCCTGCACACCGTGAGCTGGAAGGGTGAAGACAGGGGCAGAATCCTGCAGGCAAGATGCTCTGAGAATGCCCCTGGGGACACACTGATGAACCTGCAGGGTAGGAGGTTGCCTATAGGAAATGCTATGAACTACCCAGGAGGAAGGGTGGGTACTGGGGCATGTCTTGAGTGGGGAGACTGTGCCACCCCAACACAGAGAGAAGGTGCACTGGACGCTTGTTTCAAGACCTGCACATGAGATGCTGTGTGCTTCGTGAGAGACTCTGAGGAGTCGGGTATCCTCCAGTGTCTTTATAACTAGTTAGATTTGAAAATTTCTTTTTGTTGTTGTTTTTTTAATTAAGGATTCTGATTTCCCATCTTTTAATCTTTCTACCACCTTCTAGAACACCCCAACTCTTGCCACCAGACTCTGGTACTGTTTCAGCAGTTCTGATTTTAAGATATGTCTGGTTTTTTTCCAGCTTCTGTACCTGCTCTTGGGATGGCTAAATTGTGCAAACATGTGGTGTCCGGAGACATGAGTACACACCAGGCCCTGTAATCAGATGCCGTCCATTCTTAGGTGCTCGGGAACAGGAGCGGGAAGCCAGGCATGCTTACATGCCTTCTCATCTCCATGTCTATTGACAGATACTTTCATCAATAAAAATTTACTGAACACTGTGCACTGTTTTAGCCATTGAGTAAAGTGGTCAATATCCAGTGGAGTATACAGGCCACAGATTTAAGAAGATGAATTGATGATATTCTTGAGAGTAAAAGGTGTTGGTGCGAGGATGAGATCAAGTATCTACAAGTTCTGCCATAGTTCAGTTTATAGTACATGATCAATTTGAGCTGAATGAGGTCAAGCTTTTTTACTGAAATCCACTCCATCAGGGATTAAGGGAAGGTAAAGGCATGGGACTTAGGTCTGAGTTGGATTCTTTTCCCTTTAGCACTATACACCCATGGGAAAACCTCATATTTATGTGTCTGAAGGTCCTTATTCTGGTGTAGACTAAGATGTGCCATCAGAGGCAGGATGGGAGCACAGTTTAAGGAGGCTCCCACTGTTGAAGCCATGTAGATGTGGAGTTGACACTTGCACAACCCTAAGAATGAGTATACCCTTTGCATCCAGTGTGACTATTTGCCTCTTCTTGGCTCCAGCCCCACCCCACCACTGAACCTGTCTCATAAGGTTGTCATGTTGCAATTCCCTGAGATGGAAGAAGCACACACCAGAATATCTGCAAGCTGTGGGCTCCTTGTTTCCCTGAGAAAAGGATGTGACAGGGCATCAGGCTGGAACTCAAACCCAGCATCCTATCCTATTCTGGTTCCAGGACTTCAAAGAAAGTGGGAATGTCCAGACACCATGAGCTTCTATTAACAGTGAGAGGCTAGGTTACCACTGTGTCCGTGTGTCCAGTGAGTTTGCCATGATGGTCATGCATAGCTCAGTGTGTTTCAGGATAAAAATGCATGGCTGAAACCCACGGACAGGCAGGTATACCTCCAAGCTTTCGAAAGGGACTTCAGCCGTCCCCTGGGGAGAGCTGGTAAAGCACAGAGGCACCAGGAAACCAACACTCATACCCTGGAACTGGTTACTGGAATCCCCACAAAAGCACCTGCCACTGATGATCCAGTGTGGGGTGCCTAATGAAAAATGCCCGGGCTATTAGTGCTTTGCAAATTAAGGGTCCTTTCATTTATTACCATGCTCCACTAAGGGTGAGCATTAATTTTTTTTCTCAAAGCAAATTCACTGGAAACAGACAGTTTAGAATTTATGCTTGTAATGATGGCTACATGGGCCATTAAGACCACCTCTAAGTGAGCTTAATTTGTAGCAGATAAATGTATATGTCTACATATTTTTCAACATAGTTTATGGTGCATCTTGCACAGCTGCGCCCAACTGATTAAATCCTCACAAAATTTAAATAGGAAACCCATTACGTAGACAGTATTAGAGCCATTCATCACGGAAGCAGCTTCAAGTTAACTCTTTCAGTGCTAAAAGGCAGAAGGGGCTGGTGTGTGTGTGTGTGTGTGTAGTATGGTTGATGAGAACAGTGCTCAAGAATGCTGGAACTTCCTAAAGGTTTGATCTCCTGGGTGTTTCTGCTTCTTGGAAGTCTTGGGGCCATCCCAAGCATCCCTAATGGGCTCAGAATGATACATATATATATATATATATATATATATATATATTTTTTTTTTTTTTTTTTTGCTTAGGGGACTAGATCTGAGACTAGGTTCTAGGTGCCTGGTAGTGGCGGGCTTCATAGCCCAGTACTTATTAGTGTTCATTCAGACTGAGGTTGTAGCATGCAGACCAGAAGGGGCTGCCTTGGCAGTCCCAACCACCCACAGACTCTAATCACTGTGGACCATAGTAAGCACCAGCATGGTAGAAAGGATATGGTCATGATTGCAGCATGGTCCCCAGCCTTAACGCATGTGGCAGTGAGCAATGGGGAAAGCTAGTTTCCAGTGACCAGCAACTCAGAGCAGACATCATCTGCCATTAGTGAAGGGAAGCTTGCCTGCTGCTGCTGTTCTGTAGCAGCCGTGATCTCTCAGTGTGCCACCAGCTGCTAGCACCCGACACTGAGTTCTGACACTGAGTTTGAGGAAGGGGATGATCTGAGCTGGTATGGAGTTCAGGCTGTCTAATGTCACCCTCCCCCTGATGCTGATTTCCAGGAAGTTCTGCTTTAAAGGGCCACACAGGCCAATCCCTTAAGGACAATCAGCAAGCGCTTTCCTGAACACTTTCATGGGCTCCCTTAGGCTTCATTCTGCTGTGGTTTTGGTGTGCCTGCCTCTGAAGTCACTGTGCTGAACATTGAATTCCCAGTTGCAATAGAGGTCAGAGCCTTGGTGAACAGCTTGAGAGCTTATCTATAGCTTAGCTTGGGAGTTGGGTCCATTCCACAGAATGGATTCCATATGCTGTTCAGCTTGGCATGCTCTCTGTCTCTGTCTTTGTCTCTGTCTCTCTCTTTCTCTTTCTGTCTCCCTGTGTCTGTCTGTCTGTCTGTCTGTCTGTCTGTCTGTCTGTCTGTCTTTCTGTCCCTTGCTCTCTCATTTGGCTCTTTGCTTTTTCATAGTTGATTGGAACAATAAAGCCTACAACATGTCAGTCTCTCCATCTTGGGACCCCTTTGCTTTCAGAACTGTGAGAAATAAATGACATTATCATAAATAAGCTGACCCTAGGCGTTCTGTTACAGCAGCAGAAAGCAAGTAAAATATAGACAGCGTGTATCTTCAGGATTGGAACAGGTGGCAATTCAAAAGGATAAGAATTTGGTCAACACTCAGTACAGAAAATAATTCTTGAGGACCTTATACAGGAAGTCAATTAGATCTGAGGTCAAGCCTATTTCTGATCTTGTGTGACCTGGGACCTGTTGTGTAAGTTGAAAGCTGATTTCATCTCTCTCAAAAACAAAAAACAACAACAAAAAAAAACCAAGCAAGCAAAAACAAAAAAACAAAAAACAAAAACAAAACAAAACAAAAAAAACCCCGGGAACAATAATGGTGCTTACCTCATCCAGACAGGTTGGTAAAGCAAAACTGTCCACATAGCATCTGCTGTTAAGGTTGGAATCTGAAATGTCCCACAGGCTAGAGTTTTGAAGTTTCTCAACCCCAGCACTATTCTGGGAGGCTGTGGAACTGGCAAATGGTGGGGCACAGCCAGCTGAAGTGGGTCACTGGGATCAGGCCTCTGGATCTAGTCCAGCTCACTCTGGTTCTAGGTCTTGCCTCTGCATGGAGAACTTTGCTTCTGGGATCCTGCCCTGCCCTGAGGTGTGAGCCTCTTTGCTATGCTTTCCCCACCATTACGGATTCAAGCTTTCTGAAACCATGAGCCAAATAAACCTGTCCTTCATTGCATCCTTTTGGTCAAGAGTCGTGGTGAGAGAAAGCAGTTAACATGTTTCCTGTGCCTGGAACTTAGCTTTCTTGTAAAGACCCTGACACTGACTTGCTCCCAGTTGGCAATAGAGAATAGATGGCAACACTGGCCATTGTAATCCAATGAGATGCATTTGGTCATTGACATATACCTATGATATTTCAGGAGAAACTTCCTCATGTGTATCTGGGAAGACATCATGAAATTAGCTGAGCATAAAAGGAGATGAAGGCAGTTTTCCTGGTTTATCAGGACAGGAGGGTGTGTTGGGATGGAAACCACACACCTGTGTGGCTAGGCAGGAGGGAGTCAGTTAACACCTTAGCCCCTTTGGTCTTAATAAAGCCCAGGAGCTCGGTAGCAAAACCTGAGCCAGGAGATAGAGGAGAGGAGGGAGAAAGGAAGAAGTGGAGAGAGGCAGAAGGTGGGAGGGAGGTGGGAGGTGAGCATCCTGGGGACCTGGAAGGCCTGTGGGTGCTTTATCCTGAAGTTAGCACAGAGCCTTTGGAAAGGCTTTAAGCAGGAGAAGGATGGGTCTGAATTTGCATTTTCGAAGGCTCTCTTCTGCAGCCACATGGAGAATAGCTTGGAAAGCAGTAGGAAGGCTGGCAGGGAAACCAGTTGGGAGACAATAGCAGATGTCTCATTAGTGAGCAGTGAGGTCCAGGGCTGTGGGAATGGGGTGGATAGAGACTTCAGAACTCTCAGTTTGTGACTGATGATGGGGAGAAAGCGAGGGAGGTGTCAGAGAGGAGACTAAGTCTACAGCATGGCACCGAGCAAGACAGAGGACGGTTGGCTTGGAAGAGGAGATGGAAGCAGCCGGGGCCTTCGGGGAAAGTGCAGATTATTATTTGTTTATGTTAGGCTAGCATAGCACACCAGGCCTGACACACACCTCCTAGCAATCCAGAGGTTGATGGATGGGTAATTTCCTCTAACGTCCCAGCAAATACTTGTGGGTACCCATCAAACCTCCTCCTGAACATGTGCCTTGAGACAGAGAGGACGCTGGCTGTTTATTAACTCTGGGTCAAGTGTAAACAGCAGGCTTCTAAGTGTGACCAATTAAGGGCCCAGTCGAGGTGTGGCTGTCTCTGTCTGAAAGGAATCAAAGGAAATGTTCTGTTCTAAGTGTTCAATTTCACCTGTCAGAGTCCCCGAGTTGTCACCATCAGGTGCCCGGCTCTCTGAAAGGCGTGATTTATTTGCAGATTGTCTCTCTTCTAAAGAATGCGTGACTCTTCCTGGACACCAGTCAGGGGAGCAGAGGGGCAGTCTTCCTCGTCCTTACTGAATCAAAACCACTTCTTTTCCTCTATAGAATGAATTGTCCAGGGAAGTGCCAGAGGAAGAGTCGGCAGCACAGGCAGGGTGACATGCCACTAACTCTAGGACAGCTGCAAAGGAGTGGCAAGGGTAAACTGAGCCACGGCCACGTACTTTAAGAATCTCCTTTGCCAGCTCTCCACTAAACACTGCAGGATCACCGCATGCTTTCGGGCCCCTCTGCAAAGGCAGACCCTGAGGTGGCCATTGGGGTCTTACAGATAAGGCTGAGTGGTGATGTAACACACTCAGCAGACATTCAGTCAGGGCAGAGCTTGGATCCGAACCCAGGGGCTGATGGGTCTCACAGCCTGAGCCTAGGAGCGAAGCCTGGGTCTCAGCCACTGTCCCGTGGCTCTGTGCTCTCTCTAAACCTTTGGCTGATGTCCTGTGATCTCAGCAGACACCCAGCAGCTTTAGGGTGGGGACCCCCCCACACACACACACAAGAGAGAAGCAGAGCTCACAGGGAAGGTGCTCAGGAATCATTTGAAGGAGCAGAGCAACAAAGGCTCCCTCTGCCTTAGTCTTTTATCACTCTTGCCTGGAAGATCACCCACACCTCTTTTAGTTATCTGTGTGTCTTTCTCTTTTACAAAGCTCAGCCTAGCATCACCCCAGCATAGTTTCTCAGCCTGACCCTGCCCGGTCTTCTCTCGATGCAGCAGTCCCTGTACTAGCCTGATTGAGGGTCTTCGGTCAAGAAGTACATGCAAGTGCATGTTGATGTCCGTGTGCATGTGTGAATGTACATATCTGTGTGCACATGTATCCACATGAATTTGTATGTATGTGTTTGTGTGGGTGTGCATGTGTGTGTAAAGAGAAGAGACATGAAACATTCATTGACAACCACACACACACAGATAAGTATGTCTGTGCATATGTTTATGTTCACATACATGCATGCATCTGTACAGTGTATGTCTATGCTTGAGTGTATCTGTGATGTCTATGCTTGAGTGTATCTGTGTCTGGTCATGGGCTTCTCATGCACAGGCAGACTGAGGGTCTTTGGCGATTCCTTTCTATTTCCTTCTCCTGATGTGTACGGGAAAAGGGAAGAGGCTTGGGAAACATTACCTGATGACCTTACCAACCCACATGGAGACTCAGGTGCACACACATGCGGGTACACACACGCACACGCACACACACACACACACAGAGGCACACACACATATCAGGGTTTGGATATATCTACATTTGGATGGGCACACACACCAACATTCAGATATGTCTACCTGGCTGCTCTCAATCATAGGCCCTGCTTCTGATATCTTCCGGTCCTGGTATCACTCTCAATGTTTCTTCCAGTGATACATTTCTCATCCATGAATGACAACCGGGGCACCCCATTATCTGGCCACTTCACATTAGTCAAAATTCATGCCCTTTGCTGCTCACTGATGGTGGGTATTTAAAATGGTGATTAAATTCTCATGAGTGATCCTCCCATCTGAAAATGTGGGTGCTATGAGCCACAGCCCAGTGGGAACATCATGAAGATCACAGAAGCTGCTGTGCCCACAGCTCTTGGTCCAGGACCTGGTGCCAAATTAGTACTTAATACATAGGGCTTCTGTCATCATGAGGCCACAGAGACATACTGCACAGCCTGCCTGCAGTGACAAACACTTATGCCTGACAACTTGGGGATCTTTCCCTTCACTGCTTCTTCCCATCTGTGTGCCTGGTGAGGACAGGAAAGAGAAAGGAAGGATGGACAGAGGGAGGAGGCAGAGTGCACGACCTTCGTGCCAGCTGTTCATCCTTAAAGATCTCCCCCACCAGGGCTGCTCTGAGACAGCAAAGATTTCTGGGCACCCTGCCCCTCATACCCAATGTTTACTGCTCGTATGTGTATCTTTATACGTGATTTTTTTCACAAGACAGCCCTTCATTAGATCAGGCCAGGGCTCCAGCCACCTCTCAGACCAGCGTAAAAGAGTGTGGGGTCAGGTGAAGACAGCCAGAATGCAACCCAGACAATCTCCACTTCAGGGAGGGCTGGGGGGGGGACTTAAGGTAGGGAACCTGGTGCCCCAGGAGCCTACTTTGTGGCATGAACTCATTGGCTGACCATTGGCACTGCTCCCATGAGCTTTCTGAAAAGTATCCTGGATGATGGCAGGATATCAGATCAGTAGAGCCGGGCAGGAATGTTTGTATGCTGACACCTAGGCCCAAGGTAGTTGGAGGTAGCAGAAACAAGGTACAGCTAGAAAGAAAGGGACAGTCAGGAAACTTCTAGAATAATTTTAAGGAGCATTGGAAGATAATGGCTATGCCCTTGGTAATATACTTTAGGTTTTAAAAGTGTTTTAAGTTTATTTTATTATTTTATGTGTGTGGATGTTTTGTCTGAAAGTAGGTCTGTGCACCACGTGCTTGCAGTGCCGATGGAGGCCAGAAGAGGGCGTCATATCCTCCTGGAAATGGAGTTACAGGTATTTGTGGGTACCATGTAGGTGCTGGGAATCAAGCCTCAGTCCTCCAGAAGGGCAGCCAATGTTTGTAGCCGCATGGTAAAAATCTTTAAAGACATATCAGTGAGAACCCACGTTTCCCAGGTGAGCTTCAACCAGTGACAGCGCTGCTCCCAGCAGGTGTGTGGCATTCATCTGTGGACCTGGCTAGTCACACTTTACTGTGCATCTAAACATGGACACGACTGCAGGGTTTTAAAGCTTCAGTTGAATGTGTTAATGATGCACAATTGGCTTTTGGATTGATTTAGTTGAAAAATGTGTGCCTATATTCAGAAAAATAAAATGCAAAAGTGTGTAGTATGTTGGTGTTTAGATTTATACACAACCTCAGGTTTAAACAGTAACAAAAAAAAAAGTTAAAATAAAGTTACATTCTGTCCCCAACACTTCCCAAGGTCAACTCTCCAGAGGTATTTAAACACACAGTTAGCTCCATTTTATAGTTGTAAAGAGGGTTAAAGTGGTTAGCCCAAGGCTTGATCAGGGAGCCTGAACCCTTATTCTTGACAGCAGATGTAGCCTGTTACTGTACATGAACCACTGAAAGTCACCAGAGCTGGGAAGGCTAGGAGCTAGCTTTGGCTAATTGGCACTTGGTAGTGTCCCAGTGTCACTTTGGGTCTGAGACTGAGTAGCAACAACAAAAGCTGTGTAGTTCATGTCTGGAAAGAAGCTTGGTTTCCAGGGTAACTGTAGGTCAACAAACAGCAAAATGTAGTCTGAGATAGGGGTACCAGCCTGTGGTCTCTGGACTGGCAATCACTTTACTGGTGACTTCTCAAATGTACAGGAGACCTGAGAATTTGCATTTTGAGGAACTGGGAACACACTTAGGTTCCGACAAGCCTTCCAAGCGAGAGTCATGCTAAAAAGTGGCTCCAAGTCGTGGACAATGGAAATTTTGTTTCTCAGTGGAATTGGTTTATTGCATTTTTAACATTGTTAAAATGTTTTTAAAGTTTTATTAATTTTAAGTCCACGAGTGTTTTCCTTGCATATGTATTTGTGTGCCCTGTTTGTGCCTAGTACCTGTAGAGGTCAGAAGAGGTCATTGGATTCATCCAAACTTCAGCTTCATTTATCCCTTCCAATTCAGCCATTCAGCAAAACATCACTTTGACATCTGCAGTGGCCGTGTCAGAAGGGAGACCGGCTTCTTCAGAAACCATTAGTCCTCCTGGGTCTCATGGCAAGCCTCCATCACTGCCACCTTGCTAAGAATGTCACAAACATTGTAGGGCCGCATCTACAATCTGGGATGATGGCGTATTCTTTACTGTCTCATCTCTGAGGTAGGACGCTGGGTCATATGGTTAATTTCATAAGAAGCTGCCGGAGTTTTCCCAAGTACTGGTAACATTTACACTCCCACCAGTGAAGCATGACAGCTCCCATTGCTTCACGTTGCTTTGACATTTAGTGATGACTCGGTTTTTAATGTTAGCCACTTCAGTGGGTGTGAAGGAGGCTCTTCCCATAGCTTGAATTTGAGTTTCCCTGGTAACAAATGATGCTGAACACCTTTGCATGGGCTTCTTCATGCATCTCCTCTTTATGATGTGTCGCCTTTGAGTCCTTTGCTCATGGGAGGGGTGGTTCTTTAATTATTGAGCTAATGTCCTTCTAGTACGTGACTTGCTTTTCTCTTCTTTCTTCTTCCTCCCTCCCTCCCTCCCTCCCTCCCTCCCTCCCTCCCTCCCTCCCTCCCTCCCTCCCTCCCTCTCTCTCTCTCTCTCTCTCTCTTTCTTTCTTTCTTTCTTTCTTTCTTTCTTTCTTTCTTTCTTTCACATATAGCCTTTGACTTTTAATCTAGGTAAAAGCTAATCTAAGTTTAGTTCTGGTGATTTGTGCTTTCAAAATCCTGTGTAAGAATATCCCCCTGCCTCAGGGTTATGAAGGTAGGCCTGAGCTCCAGAGTTTCAGTGCCTACATTTATTTAGGCCTCCTTAGGTCTTATTAGATTGAATTCTGTACAGTGAGAGATAGGATTGGATTAACGTTTCCCCACAATTATCTAGATGTCCTAACACCATTTGTTGGTGTCTCTGTTGCCACATTGAAATTTCCATGGGATATCAGTTAACTGTGGGTATATAAATCTGCCCCAAGTTCTTAATTGTCCTTATGCCAATATTATGCTGTCTTGACTTTTTTTTTAGTTTTTTAGTAGGTATTTAAATGATATAGTATGGGACCTCTAATTTTTTTAAGAATTGTTTTAGCACTAATGGTCCTTTGTATTATCATGTAAATTTTAGGATGAAATTATTAATCCCATAACAATGTTGGTGGTTTTGTTGGCTTTCAGTTTAATATAGACACCCAAGTGTCATAATTAAGAATATTGCCTCTTCCAGGGCTGGGGCTACAGCTCAGTTGTTACAGGCTTAACCAGTGTGCACGAAGCCCTGGGTTCAATCTAGAGACCCTCAACTACAATTGGTGGTCCATACTTGTAATCCCAGAAGGATCAGAATTTCAAGGTTTTCCTCAGCTACATAAAGAGTTCAAGACCAGCCTGGGCTACATGAGATCAAGATGGGTAGGTTTAAACATTCCAGTTTAGGAACATTGTATATTCCTCCATCTATTTAAACCTTCAATTTACTTCAGGAATATTTGATGACATTTAATGTAAACTTTGTGTTCTATGCCAAATATGTTGTTGCATGCTTTGCAAATGACGTTGTTTTTAAATCTAATTTCCCATTTTTTTTCCTATTGGTCAGGAAATGCATAACATATAAGCAAAAGACCAATAAGACAAAAAATATGAACATCCAAACAAAACAATGAGATAAAAAGTCTACAAAAATCCCATTGGTTTCACTTCATGTTGGCCTGCTGCTGCTGAGCATGGGGCCAACTCTGAAGTGTTGCTTATACCTCCAATGAAGGAAAATCATTGTTTCTTTGCAAGCAGGGGTCAATTACATGTAACTCTTGGTTAGGAGTGGGAGCTCGTGTCTGCTTCTCCTCTCAACACTGGGAGAGACCCTGGCTGCCTTGAACCTGTGCAACCTCTGTGCCTGCTGCCACAGTCTGTGAGTTCTTATCAGCCCTGTTTTGTCTGGAGGACTCTGATTCCTTGCATTCATTCAGACTTTCTTTCGACCTCCGTAGTTCCCTGAACACTGAAGACTGTTCCAAGGTCTCTCACTCTTTTGAGCTGGAATTCTGGATACCTATCAAAGATCTTTAAAGGACTCCGGAGTGAGTGGCTCCTTTTGCTTTCCATGTTCCCTTAATAATCTGCCCCAGTAAGCTTAGTGCTTTTTGAAAGTTACCCGTAATGTTGCAAGTGACAGAACTTTATGCTGTTGTTGCTGAGCAGACTTAAGCTGGTAATAGAGAGAGGTGCTTAGAGGAAGGTGGGGTCCATTTGAGCCACTAATAGCATCTAAGCTGTTTCCATCTGGAGCCACTGTCAATCAGGCTGTTGTGATTCTTGGTGCATAAATATCAATTTTCTTCCCTATGGGTAAATGTTAAGGAGTAGAATTGTTTAGACACAGAACAAACAGGTTGGGTTTGTTTTGTTTTGTTTTTGTTTTATTTCATGAGAAGATTCTGAAGAGTCCTATTTTGTATACTACTAAGCAATCATAGATGAGTCCCAGATACTCTATAGGGTTCCAAAATTGAGTACCAGCATAGGTCTTCATACACATGATAGCTTTCATTTTTATTGCTGACCCACAGTGGTGAGCACACTTCACCTACTAACTGGATAATTTTGGATCTGTAATGTTTTATAATATAAAAAATTTCATAAAATATCTTTTAAAATCTCTTACCTAAAACTTTGGGGGTTTGGGGGTTTTGTTTTATTTATTTATTTATTTATTTATTTATTTATTAGATATTTTCTTTATATACATTTCAAATGCTATCTTGAAAGTTCCCTATACCCTCCCTCCGCCCTGCTCCCCTACCCACCCACTCCTGCTTCTTGGCCCTGGCATTCCCCTGTATTGGGGCATATAAAGTTTGCAATACCAAGGTGCCTCTCTTCCCGCTGATGGCCGACTAGGCCATCTTCTGCTACATATGCAGCTAGAGATACAAGCTATGGGGGGTACTGGTTAGTTCATATTGTTGTTCCACCTATAGTGTTGCAGATCCCTTTAGCTCCTTGGGTGCTTTCTCTAGCTTCTCCATTGGGGGCCCTGTGTTCCATCTTATAGATGACTGAGAACATCCACTTCTGTATTTTCCAGGCACTGGCATAGTTTTTAAGTAATCAAGTTGTGGTCAATCTTTTGTGCTTTTTGCTACCACTCTTTTGTAAATATGTGCTTTAAAAATGTCTCCCCTGAGCCTTTCACATCTTCATTCCTGTTGTAATGGTGCCTTTGAAGGACTGAAACTTCCCATTTTGAAAGTGTCCAGCATGTCACACGTGTGTGGCCGATGCTTCAATGTTGCTGTTTGTGCTCCGCATTAGAATCCACAATGTACCCAAATCACATCGACTTTGGTTTTCTTTCAGGATCCTGTGGTTTTAAATTTTATTCTTAGGCTTTGGTTTATCTCCTTGGTTTTAATAAGGTGTGGTTGTTGTTTTTTTTTTCCCTTCACAATACATCTGCTTGTTTCTATACCACGTGCTGGCAAGCATCTCTTTCCCATTGAAAATCTTTACACATTAGTCTAAAGCCAATTGACTGTCTAAATAGTGGTTGCCTTTTCCTCTCTCTTCCTCAGATTAAGCATTTTCTATTGATCAGCTTCATGTTCTCTGGCCCATCACTCCGTGGACTCCAGCCTGTCATTCACCCCAGCTATGAAGTCTTTGTTACAGTCGTACAATTTCAGTTTTATCATTTCCATTTGAGTCCTTTCTGTGGCTTCCATCGAGCCACTGGAATGCTCCCATCTCTCTCCCATCATGCCTCTCTGCTCTTGCGAGTCCTTGAGCACAGTTGTAACAGCTATTTTAGGGGCCTTTTGTTAATTCTGGTGTCTGCACCACCTGGACATCCGTTTCTGTTGACTACTGTTCTCTAGTTTACAGGTCTCGTTTCCTGCCTTGGTAGTCTGGCGGTGTTTTGTAGTGGGGTGGGTATTGTGAATGATGCCTGGCAGGGAGTTTGAGTCATGTTGCTTTCCTTTAAAGGTTATAAGTTTTGCTTTTGTGGTCCTGTTAAAATGCTGGTGCCTATTCATAATCCTATTATGACTTTTCTCTAGGACTGGTCTATTTCAGTTCAGCATTTCTCAAAAGCTATGGCCCTGAGTCTCAGCAGCGGTTTTCAACTGAGGTGGCTTGCCACCTTCTATGGCATTTTGCAACTCCTAGAGACATTAGGCTGACAAGTGCTATTGGTATCTAATGAGTAGAGGGTAGAGAGGAAGCTAAACTGTCACAAAACACAGAATGACCCTACCCCAACAAAGCAATTACCTGCAAAATGCCTGTGGCTAAGTTCAGTGGGAAGAGAGAAATCTTGCCTCCTATTGCACAGCCTTTATGTGGCCATTTTTATTTGGGGTGGGGAAAAGAGATAGGTGTTTCCTATGTAGAGCTGGCTTGCTGCAAACTTCTGACCTTCATGTCTAAGCCTCTGGAGTGCCACAGCACACACAGCCTGTCCTCCCCTGCCCTGCCCTCCCTTCCCCTCTCCTCTCTCCTTCTCCTCCCCATTCACTCCTCCAGGTGCTCAGAGTCACATCCAGGACCACAAAGATGCCATTGAGTCACACCTGACCCTCTGCAGTCTTGATTGAGGTGTCCACTCGCACTTTGCCATTCTCATAGTGTTTGGTCTTTCCACTCAGTATTTAAGGACTCAACGGTGGCTCCCTGCCAGGCTTTTACCAAGTCCCCATGGGGGCATGCCCACCGTGATGGCTGGGGACTTTTTTCTCTGCAATTATCCTGTTCCACATTTCTAGTTACTTCAGCAGCTTAGACTCTCAGTTCAGCTCCAAGGGCTACTGAGGCTGTCTTCTTTGGTCAGTGCTTTGGGTGGGACATCCTGCAAACAGAGGTCTCTTCCTTCTTTGGGTTACCTTTCTCTCTGAGACCTAGGTTTTGCTTTGTCCAGAACCTAAACCCAAAACAAGTGTGCTGCCCAGGAAGTTTCTGGAAGCACAGCTTCTGGAAGTCATCCTGGGGGACTCTACTTATTGGTCTGAGCCATGACCTAGGCATTTACATCTAGAAACCATTGTGAGACATCAGTTCAACTCCTAAGTTGAAACTGACTTTCTAAGTCACAGTGAGTCGAGAGGGCGTGTTTCTTCCCCTTCTGCAAGTCCTCAGATGCCTGTCACGGACTGCACTGTTCATACCTATGCTGCTTTGATAGGGTTGGAGGGTCACTCTATCTCAAGACTGTACACACTGAAGCAACAAAGCTGGGGAATATAATTGTGAATGGCCCATTTTACAGAGTGGTAATCTAGGACCCAGAAAGACCTCAAATTACCTTTCCCAGGGAAGAACCAGGTTCTGCAAGTAGGCCAGCTTGATTTCAGGAGCATCTGTGGAGAGCTGTGACTCTGAGGTCCCTTTGTGCAGTGTGGTATGGATTCTCCCTCTGCTTGTTAGCTGTCTTTGGTACTTTCCTAATGTTGCGATAAGATGCCGTGACCAAAACAAATTAATTTTTAAAAAGAAAGCATTGAATTTGGGGCTTACAGTTTCAGAGGGTTGGAGCTCATGACCATCATGGTGGAGAGCATGGCAGCAGGCAGGCATGGCCTTGGAGCAGTAGCTGAGAGCTACATCTTTATCCACATGTAGGAGGCAGAGAGAGATAATTGGAAATGGCATGGGCTTTTGAAACTTGAAAGCTTGCATCCTCCTCAACAAGACCATAACTGCTAATTCTTCCCAAATAGTTCCACCAACTAGAAACCAAGTATTCAAATATATGAGCCTATGGGGTCTATTTTCATTCAAACCATCACATTCCACGCCTTGGCCTTCATAGGTTTGTGGCCGTATCCATAATGCACAATGCATCCAGTCCAACTTCAAAAGTCCCTATAGTCTTTCACATTCTCAACACAGTTTAAGAATCCAAGTCTCTCTTGAGACTCAGGCAATTCTTAATTGTAACTGAGACTTACTAATGGTTTCAATGATCTCTAGAAGGTGACTCAGTCTATAATGAAATGGCAGGTTCATAATTCACCTCAGAAAAGCTAAGTCCAGTGCTCAAAAGTACAGAAGTGTTACATCAACCATAATAATAAGCTGCTCTTTTCTCCTACTTTAGAAAGAAGATTCTAGAATCAGGGCACTGTCTAATAATTTTGTCATAGCTCTGCCATGACTTGGGCACACAATCTATAAATCACTTCATGTCTCTGTGAGCTCTTATTGCTTTATCTCTTGTAAATATTCACAGAGCAAATCCAGATTCAAGGTCTGCAAGCCAATATGGGGCCATGTAAGCTTTAGAATCTCATGGTGCACATTTCCCTTTTGGTTCAAGGGAAGGATGTTTAATGTAATTTTCCCCCAGGCTATACTAACTTTAAAGAAGAGGTCTCTGGGTAATTTGAAATGAGCCTTTCTCCCTGGAATCCTTCAAGCTCATCTTCAGAGTGGTCATAGCTCATCTTGCTGTGGACCATTGCACATCCTCTGTGCAAGGAAGCAGGTCTTTCTTCAGTGTCAGGTTCATCTGGGCAGACTCAGGAAAGATGCCCAAGCAAGGCTTTATCCTGGGCTTCTGCTGCCTGATCAGTACTTAATACAACTCTTTGGAAGTCAGAGTTGATTCATTAACAGGAAACAGACGTTTCCAAATCTGAGCTCTTTAAATAAAGCACAGTGGATGGGGAACAGATCCAGGGGGAGTCTGAATAAATAAAATGTTAAACTGACATGTTGGTTACCATTCTCATTGTTGTGACTAAGATCCTCCCTAAGTTGTCCCTCATGAACAACTTGAGAGGGCTTTTGGCCCATGGTTTCAAGTGGTTCAGTATTCCATCACTTGGCCCTGTGTGCTTTTGCAGAACTCCACAGTGGTAGGAACCTGTGCTGGAGGAGGCTCTTCATGCCATACAAACAGGAAGCAGAGAGGAAGATACAGGAAAAGGAGAAAGCAAGAAGCACCTAAGGCTGTGTCCCGGTGAACTGCGTCCTCCAACTTGCCCCACCTCCCACCTTTCACATCATCCACATTATAGAGTCATCAATGGACCAGTTTACTGCTATGTCAGGACCCTGATGATAAGTGGCCCACAAAGGCCCTCACAGACACAGAGGTGTGTTTAACCAACTCCCTAGATGTTTCTTAATCCATTCAAGCTGTCAGTCAGAATTAACAGGTTAATATTTTGCATTTCGCAAACCACTGTAGACCCACGTTCCATTCTTAAATCAAAACATTCTCCATAGTCCTTGGAACCTTAACCAACCATCTCTCACCTATCTCCCAAATCCTTTCCCCTGCCCCACACCTTTGCAGAACCACAGTCTTCTACTGTATGCCAAACACTGAGTAACCTCTGATGCCCGTCTCTGAAGATACTCTACCTCAGCTTGGAGTACACTTTCCCTGTACTGGAGAACACCAGAGTTCATTACTATTTACGCTTCTTGCCTGAAATGTAGTTTCTGTAGAAAGGCTTTCTCAGTCCACCCTCCTAAAAGAGCCCTGCCTGCTCTCTTCTACCCAACGCAGCCCATGTTTATTCATCTGTGCATTAGGGATCTTAATAGTACATAATGGCTGTAAGAATTAAATGAAGTAATTGATATAAAATGCCTAGCACAAGGCCAGTCTATAATGAGTACTTAATAAATATTTAATAGTGTTGATGCTATTATATTCTATTCCTCTAGCCACCCTCCTTTTGCAGTTTCTGCTCTGGCCAAATCTAATTCCAAGGGGTTCATGGCACACTTCTTGGAATATTCTCCTCCATGGAAGCAGCATTGCAAAGCAAGAATGAGAGGCTGGGGATGTGGCTCAGTGGTAGAATATTTGCCCAGCGTGTGAAGGACCCATCTTTAATTTCCTTTCACAAAAACAAAAGGAAATGAAGGAGGCCAGAGGGCAGCCAATAGAAAAGATAGACTAGGCCTCCTCACATGAGCCAAGGTCCTGGTGATTCCCAAGGCCATCCAGTGCTGCTATTATGTCCATACAGCTGTGCTTAGAGAGCATTTCTACAAGTATTCCCTTTGTCGATGATGCAGATAAAACCCAGAGAAGCTATGTGCTTAACAGAGACTTCACAGCCTGAGAAAGGGCAGGCAGGGACCTCAAATGTCCAACAGAAAAAGAGCTGATACCCCTGAAGAAGAATTCTTGATGAGAAGCCAAGTCTCCTTGGCATAATCTCGCCTTCTATCCCAGTGCCCTTGCCAAAGCAGAGCCATACAGAAGCACAGGCAGGTGCTCAGCTGGGGGAGTCTCTCTCTGAGGGCTGCAAGACTGGGTGTATGCACTTATAGTCCTCGAACCAATTTGGCTCTGAGTCAATATAAATATATTTAATATTGGCATTTTTCTCTTCTTCGAAAAATCATGTTATTTACTGACTGTATTGATTGCAGGCATGTTTATACTGGCAGGAATGTAATTTATCTCATTGGAGTCATCTGTGTGGAAGTAGCAAGGTCCTAGTGGAAGCCAAGACATTTGTTGGCTTGCCAGCAGCTCATCTTTATTTACCAACAATGTGTCTCTTCAGAAGCCCTATTTCTGGGATGAATTTAGACACACTGTGGCTTGTAGACATAATTCCAAACTTCTTAGAAGGCAAGGAGCTCAAGGGAAGAGTAGAACAGAAAGCATGCTTTAGTGATGCTATGGATGGACTCTTCTCATCATGGGGTCTGTCTGTGCAGAATTCCACCACTGGAGGCATGCTCTGAAAAGAGGAGGGCACAGCTAGCTCTCCCTAATCCCATGAGACGAAGAACCTGTATTCGTGATTTTGCATATAGTAAAAGGCATGTATAACCCAACATTGTAAGAAGTAAAGTAAGTATTAGCATAGTAAAATCATACAGAAACCATCTTTAGTTAATTCCCAGTTGGCTCCCAGTCATTCCTTGGTCATCACATTTTGGACATTTCTTCAAAGTTCATATATAATATTGTTTTTTGTTGTTTGTTGTTTGTTTGTTTTGTTTTGTTTTGTTTTGAGACAGGGTTTCTATGGGTAGCCTTGCCTATTCTGGAACTCTCTGGAGGTCTGGCCTGCAGCCACCTCAGAGATCTGCTGACCTCTGCCTCCCCAGTGCTGATATTAAAGGTAAGTATTGACATGACTGGCTAGTATTAGATTCTTAATCCTTGATGCAAAAGTGTTCAAAGCTGGAGCCTACTAGTGGATATTTAAGTCATGAAGGTCCTTCCCTTAGGAGTGTATTAATGGCAATTAATGGTAGAATGCACAAGAGATGGTAGCCAGAGGTAAAATCTCTCCTTTCCCCACTTCCTCTTTACCTACCTGGAGCACAGCCTACCTTTCTTACTGTTGTTAGCAACTTTGTAGGGTATTGTCTGTGATCTAGAACTCTGTGAGAGGCAGAGTCTAGCTGGATGTGTGAGGGAGTATAGTAGCAGAAGCTACCATGCACCAAAGCATCCATGATGCTGTGTGAGTTTCTTTGGCTCTGAGTAACAGAATGAGAAAGGGAGAAATGGTGCCAAGATGGATTTACAACTAAAGGGGAGCAGAACAAAGACACCTGGGAAGTGTTTTATCTGGACATATTAGAAGGGGAAAAAGCATGCTTGAGGGAGAGGACTAAGGGTGTGGCCAAGGGATGGTGGCTAAAGAGAGTAACAAAAGTAGGACAAAGTCCTGCTGTAGACACACAATATAAACTAAGACAGTTCTTACGCTGAATCAATGCCTCCTGCTCTGTCTCTGTCTCTGTTATATGAAACCTACTTAGTAGAAAGACAGAAACTAGGTGGCTGCCATCTCCCAAGGTGACCATGCTTTGGATCTTTGATGCTGGTGATTCCCACACTCCTACCTTCTACCTCTTTCCATTGGGACCTAAAACATAAAAATTCCTTGCTTTGTTGCCCCAAGCCCTACTTGGATGTTAGCTCAAGTCACCTGTGTCCATGTGGTAAGAGATAAATACTTATTTATATAAACTCATAGCTACAGAGAGACAAAGTACTTATTTGGTATGTCCAGTGTCCTCATAAAGATTGATCCAGCCCCTGTGTGTGTCACTCACTATGTTGGGACTCTAGCAAGTAGTAAAGTAGGCTTTCTGCTACCATAAGGCTGCTAATCCAATGGGCAAGTGGAAAATTAAAAAAAAAGTCTAAATATACACCTTATTACAGATTGTTCTAAGGCCCACAGGGGTCGGCCTGCCTTTGTCTGGTGGGCACAACAACATCTGAGCTGAGCTCTATAGAATGAATAGAATTCACCCAGGCAGAATAGAAGATGGGAGAGGAAGCATTCTCAGTCAGGGCAGTTTTGAGAAACAAGATGGAACAAGACAGAAAAACAAACAAACAAACACCTAGGGCCAGAGTGGAGGGAGCAGATATAGGGTCTGTTCTGAGCCTACTGGCTTTCACATCTGAGAGTCAAGTTAGAATCTAATTTGATGCTCAGCTCTATTGGGGTGTAGGGCAGTAGGGCAGTAGGGCAGTACTCTCCTCCCTTCCCGGTGGTCTCAGCTCCCTGCTTCTGTCCTGCTTGGTTCTCAAGCCAGCAACTTGGCCACCAGCAAGAATCGTCTCATTAGATGAGCCTCCCCAATGACAGGCACTGCTTTCTCAGTGACTCCATTTACAATCACAGTGATAAGATCATCTTTGTCTTGACTTGAACTCATCCTACCCACACCCCACTCTAAAACCACAGCCTTGAAGTGATGCCTTAAGAGGAAGACTTGGCTGCTAAGACCACTGTCACGTTCACTGCTGTCATTGCATTCTAGTGATAAATATCATGCTGCCCTTGTGTGGGTGGCGATTGTTTGGAGGATATGACATGGAAACCTTCATGCTATTCTGGAGACCTAAGGCCTTTCCCCCTGCTCAGCGCATCCTTCTTTCTACCTCTGCTGGTGTCAGAACATCTTCTGCTCCCTGAGACACTACCTCCTCATACCCATCATTCTTGTTCTTCAGCTCTATGTGAGCTGTCCCAGATCATGGGGTGTGTCCCTGCCATGGGCAGACCCTGACCCAGAAGTTCTGTCTGAGCCCAACAAGCTGTCTCTGTGGAATGAAGTGAGAGAGGGGTTCAAAGGCAACAGGACAGTAAGAGACAAGTCACCTTTAGAACAATAGAAATATTGACCCAGGCCGTGGCTAAATGAAAGCACTGTCACTTAAAGGCCAGATCTCCCTCTCAATATTAAAAATGAGCTGGGACTGAATTGATACATGAAAGAAAGGCTGGTATGGGCTAAAAATGTTTGGTAGGATAAAAATCTCCTTGAGACACAGCAGAAAGTAGAGGCAACAAGCCAGAAAAGAAGAGAGAACTCGGCTTTTGAGATGTGCCTGTTCTCCCATTCCTTCTAGAATGGAGTTCCCAGTAGAAACGACCCTCTGGTATCTTCTTACAGAGAAGCCAGAGGAGACAGTTTAAGTTAATATGATTCAAAAATGAAACCCAGAAGATGACAGCTGCTATCTGCAACTCAGAGAATCCTTGGGAAGCTTTTGAGTCCTGCCTGTAAGGGTAAGAAATGGAGACCCAGAGCATCACAGTAACAATGGGCTAGAGTAGTGACATCACAGACACACAAAGCGTAGTAGTTCTTTGCTTTTGGAGAAGGGTAATGACTTGTGTTTGTTCACTACTAATTGTGCAAACAATTATCACCTACTCTCTGAAATACAGTACACTAATAGAACTTTTGGTTCACGACAAGGGCAGCGCGGAGGGAAATTTATTACAGTTCCTAAGAGGAAGGAGCTATACCATTATACAGGATGATATGGGGAGGCACCCGGGTAGGTCAGGAGGCAGAGAGAGAGAGAGAGAGAGAGAGAGAGAGAGAGAGAGAGAGAGAGAGAGAGAGAGAGAGAGAGAGAGTATGACAAAAGCTTTGAATTCGGTCTCGACACCTGTCCAAAGCAAAGCAAGGTCAGTAGTCTAGGACTAAGTAGTTAACAGTGTCAGCAGACTCTGAGGCTTGGCACTGTCATTAGTCCTGGGGTGATAGGTTAGCAGTCATCCAAAGGGTGAGGTCTTGATGAAGAAGGCAGGTGGCTGGCTACTGTGATGGTGAAGGCACTTGCCGTGCCTGCAGTGCTGAGCTCAATCTCCAGAGCCCACGTGGGAGAAGGAGAGAATTGACTCCTGAAAGTTGTCCTCCAACCTCCACACCCATGCTACGGCACATGCAGATGAGCAGACACTTCTCTCTCTCTCTAAGTAAAAAATGAATGAGGAGGGATACACCCTCCACTAGTGAGTTGCTCACATTCTCTGAGTTAGCTTATTTGTGACCTCACATACCAAAGCACCACGAGACAGAGAATGAAAGTCTTGCTTGGTATCAATGTGTCAGTCCACCAAGCTTTAATCAGAAGGCTGTGAGAGCTCACAGTTTTAATCAGAAGGCTATGAGAGCACATTCTTTATGGTTTATAGTTTATCAGCATTCTTTTGAGCTAGCATCTTACTTTGAATCCCAGCCTAGTCTCAAGCTGATAATGCTCTAGCCAGGCCTGGTGGCACATGCCTTTAATCTCAGCACTTGAGAGGCAATGAAATGCCGAACCCCGAGAGTTTATGACCAGCCTGGTCTACATGGAATATTCTAGGCCAGCCAGGGCTACATAGTAGAACTCTGTCTCAAAACACAAAGTGAAACAAAACATTCAAGATCCTTCTGGTTCAGCCTTGACAAATGCAGGCATTACAGGTGCACATGACAATGCCTGGATTAATAATGATCAACTTAACCTTATTATTAATTATTGCTATCCTTTGTTGATGATTACCAAAGAGTTAAGAGTAGATTCTCAATCCAGGTTCCTTGTGTTCTAGTTTAGTTACTTTATTCCTTAGCTGCCTGGGTCCTCACTGGTGATAATGGCACCGATCTCCCAGAGCGATCAGAGGATTAAAGGAGCTCACACTCCATGTGGTGAAGGACCGCTAGGTGAAAGGTCAGCTAGTCGTGCGCATTTTGCAGGTGGGAAGATGAAGCTGGAAATGTTACTTTAATACATAACTCAGTGAATGGTAGTCTCCAAGGGAAAGACCAAACCAGAAGTCACATGTCACTCTTCACTGTGATCTAGGATTTCTGTCTCCAGGGTCCCCTGGGTGAATGTGAAACCTCCCCATCCCTGGAATGGTCCCACTACCTGCTCAAGAATCCATGGCATGATCAGATGCTACACACACACACACATACACACACACACACACACACACAGAGCAAGTAGCTGAACTCCCTGTGTCCCCAGCCCTAAGAGCTAAGAAGAGAAATGACAGAGTAACAGAGGACTGGGCCTCTAACCTAAGTCCACTTAGGCACTAACTAGGTGGACCCCCAAGTGAAGTTTCTACCCCTCTCTAGATCTCGGTTTCTTTAATGAGAAATCATCTATTAGAGAAGGGGTCTCTTGCTTCTTCATGCTGAGGTGCTGTGAGCCAGTCCCTAGCACCAATGGTCTTTTAGGGCACATCTATGGCAAAATGTCAGTGGCTTTCTTCCTTAGCTCATGCTGAGAGCCACACCAGGGGTCTGTTTTCCTCATGCCTAAGGCTGGTTCTTGAAATCTAGGTTCACCCACTTCAGTTTTCAGGGAAGCCACAAAAGCCACAGTCCAGACACATCCTGAAAGTGGCTGTGCTGTGTGCTTCATGGGGCCTTTTTAGGCACTGGGAATTGCAGAGGGGAAACACTGAAGTTTCCTGTCCCCTCTCTTGGACCATTAGGAAGCCAAACTGGTGTGTTGGGCAATGGTCAGACTAAGCTTTATTGGATCTTTTACCTGTTTCCTTCAAATGGCCCATAATGGTAGTTTCCAGGGATTTGCATCTCGGGCAAAAATGGATCTATGTCAAAGGAGATAGTTAATAACTAAATTTACAGATGAGTTTTTCCTCAGACTTTCAAGGGGACTTCAGAGGAAAACAGAGAGAGAAACTCTCAGCAGGAAAAGGCCTAGTTGTCACTCAGACAGGAGACAACGAAAGGACACTATAGACATTGACAAAGATGACAACTCAAGGCTGTGGCGATGCGGTGCAGGGACACACTGGCCAGCACGGCTCTGTGTAGCAAGAGTCTTGATAGCATGTCAGGAAAACCTAACCTGATACTAAGTATAAGTACTAAGAGTTGGAATACATCGGTCCACCTAATTACCCATAATTTGGCTCTAGACATTGTCTGATCCAGGGTGCAAGTTTCCCTGTCTGTGGAAACTCCCAGGACTCCGTGTTTCTAATTGAATTAGCAACAGAAAAAGAGAGTCTGGATGCAACATCCCTAGCCAATTCCTTTGCCTCCTGCTGACAATGGTGGACTTCCGATATGAGAGTGTCAGAGGTATGGTACCACAGACAGTATGTTCATCTATCAAAAATGACTTAAGTGCTGGGTGGGGGTTGAGGATCCCACAGAAAGCAAACCACAGTTACCTTAGATGCTGTTCCGCCCTCCCAACAGATGCCAGATGCCTCTGCTGCTGGTACCAGGTCTTTTTAATTAAAGACACTCTTTGAGGAATTGTGTTAATCCCGGCAGTCGCTGGCTTTCTAATTCCCCCCTTTCTCTCTACCTAGGAAAGGTTTATGGGCCACTCTGGCCCCAACTGGGTTGTTTTCCGGGAGAAGAACTTTCAATCCTTCCACGCACAATAATGAAATATGATACAAAACAGGCCCATGTCAATAAATCTACAGGAGAAAGGTCAGGTTTACATGGCTGGACGGGATTGGCAAATACATTTGTTCCTGCCACGTCTGTGTTTTAAATGCCACCCTCGGATGAACCTGGTGCTGAAACACACTTTGGAGTTTGATGAGATGTCACTTTTGCTCAGCCCTGATCAAATAAAATGAATGAAGGTGAAACAAGAACACAAATATTACTTCTGTCATTTTTTTATGCATTACAGGAATTGGGTCAGTTGGGGAGATTTTTTTTTTTTTTTTAGACAAATACCAACGCCAGCACAATGTCACCCATTGATCTGCCAACCAGCAGACAGGGAGTCCTTTCAAGCCAGAAAGGGCATGCCACTAGAGAACAGAGACCAGGGCAAGGCCTATGTAGCACCAGCCTCCTCTGTCTTTGATGCACCATCCAGACCCATGGCAGACATGATTCTCTGCACTGGGCAAGCATGGTTAAAGAACAAGGTGGGATTCTCTGCAAGGAGGAACAGCCACTTTTAACAGGGCACCTTATCCAACTTAAAGGGTGTAATCCCAGTTCAAATGAGACCTGGAGCCCTATCTTACCTAGCCCAAGAGCCTCTGGATGCATCAGAAGATCCGGGGAGATCCGGAGAGCTGGAATGGGAAAGAACAAGATGTTGGCCCTTCAGAAGGAGATGGGGTGCTGGCTGGGCAATAGCAGAGAGAGGAATTGGGGACACCACTGATCATGACAGTGAGAGTTCTCAGTGTCCCTCTTGCCTCCAGGTTGGGAAGGCTTGACTGGGGGTGGAGCCCAGACAGATCCAGGCAGTGCTGAGACAGTAGGGAAGGAGAAAAGGAGCGATCCATTCCTAATGATGTCACTCAAATACCAAATTCTGTCCTCTGCTCAGCCTGTGTTCTACACGTTACAGTCACCTGGGGAGTTTTCTCCTTTTCACATTAAATTTCTTTAATTGAATAATAAATAAAATGAATACATAGCCACTTTTCTATCTTATTACACTGTAGAGCATCCCAAAACCCCACATAGGGCCTGACAACATTTGTGTCCAGATGGGAGATCGAGTCTTCACCTCTTGAGCTTGTGGTTCTGTGGGGAGAAGATGGATAGAGGAGTATTGGGCCTATGCTTCCATAGTTTTTTGTCTCCCAGGTTAGACCAATATGAACTCCAAAGAACAGTTCTGAAACTGTCTAAGGGAACTATGATGCCCAAAGGGCCAGTGAGTTTACTCGTTTTTGTTCTAAACTCTAAAGATTCTCCAAGAACCAGGCAATACTCTGGAACATATTCTCTATGTACAGTGAACAGAAGGACCTTTAAGACTCTCAGGATTCAAAGACACAATTCCCGCATGGGCAGCATCTTTTCCAGAACAAAGCCATTGCTCAACTTGATCTCTCAGTCTGGCAGAGAAGTAGGGAACAGGGGGTAGAATGGTAGATTATTAATAGATAATAGATGATAGTTAGATAAAGGATGATACAAAGGTAGATAGATGATAGATAGATAGATAGATAGATAGATAGATAGATAGATAGATAGATAGATAGATTTTTCTGCCTAGCTTTATATCAAGTTGACACAAACTCGAGTCATTTGGAAAGAGGGATTTTTTTCAATTGAGAAAATGCTGTAAGATTGGCCTGTAGGCAACCTTGTGGGAGATTTTCGTGATTAGTAATTAACGTGGGAGAGCCCAGGCCACTATTGGCAGGTGGTCCTGGATGGCATAAGAAAGCAAACTGAACAAGTCACGTGGACCACGTCAGTAAGCACCATTCCTCAATGGCCTCAATTGGCCCCGCCTCAGAGTCCCCATGCTATGTTCCTGCCTTGACTTCCTTCGGTGATTGACTGTGATGTGGAGCTGTGAGCTGAAATGAATCTTTTTTGCCCAGCTTGCTTTTGGTCATGTTGTTTAATCGTAGCAATGGAAGCCCTAAGTTTTCTGAATGATCTCATCCATGCCAAGATCCCCAGCCCTGCTACCTCATGGAGAGAATGCTGATCTCAAAACAAAAATAGTATCTAAGCAATGGAACTCAACTCAGAACATTTAGAGATCATCTTCTGTTAGAAGTGAGATAGGAAGATTATGGATTAGGGTGAATCAGATTTGGTGTCTGATCTCTATTATTCACAAAGACTCCAGAATTTATTAATATTTTTGCCAGACTGTAACTAATACTATGCATTTTTTTTTCACTTTGAAAAATTTTCTTTTTCCTTTGGCTGATATGTTAAATCTAGGGAATTTTCTTGGTTCTTTTAGTTGATGTTAGAAATGAGGAGAAAGATCCAAGAGGTGTTCTTGGTGCCTAGATTTTTGGGAGTGCCTATATGTCTAGGTGTGCTGCTAAAGTTCCATGAGATGCTAAGCTCATAGGATGGAAACAGAAGGGCCTCGCAGGGCATGGTGGTACAAGCCTTAAATCCCAGCACTAAGGAGGCAGAGGCAGGTGGATCTCTGTGAGTTTGAGGACAGCCAGGTCTACATAGTGAGTTCCAGGACAGCTAGAGCTACAAAGTGAGATTCTGTTAACAACAACAACAACAACAACATAAGAGAAGAACCTGCTCACGTGTTGAGGGTAATGTTGAGGTCAGGAAAGGATCCACATACATGTTGGAAGAATCTCATCAATAGGAGTTCTCCATGATTTAATATCACACACACACACACACACACACACACACACACACACACACACACACTTCCTGACAGTGAGTTTCACAGAACAGGTGACAGCTGACATCACCTTGGGTTAGCTTCCCCATCCAGAAGACCCACTGTTATAGAGACATGCATGCAGAAATTTGGCTGACTGGGGTTCCCCTCCAGGCAGCTGGTTCACGCAGGGTGAGGTATTGAATCCCCACCCCCACCCCCATGGAGCCATGGTGCAGGTTAGCTCTTCAGAGTTTTCCTGCTTCGGAATAAGACTGGCTAAACTGCGGACTTGCAAGTCCAGTGTAATTCAGTGCAGATTCTAACAGCTTTAACATGAGAGATGGAAGACTCCACATCCCATATTTACATTCACCACACACAGCTCCCCTTCCTCAACATTCTTGACCCAACTTGTAGATTACTCTGCTTCCCAATCCCCAAACCAACTCTCTGCCACTTTCTAAATCCACATAAAATACCAAAGGGTATGTGTTCGTCTCCATTCTTAATCCACTCATAGTGGATAGCCTAACGCAATGTTCACTATTGCCCTCATATCTGTCTCCCATGAACACCCATAAATGGGGCTATACTTAAACAGCAATCGTTTGGACTCAAGTCAACCCACTAAGAACATCCATGAATCCTTGGCTTGTGTTGCTGTGATAAGCCACAGACCAAAAGCACCTTGGGGGAAGAAAGGACTTATTTGACTTAGAGTCCATCATGGAGAAAAGCCAAGGCAGGACTCAAGACAGGAACATGGAGGCAGAACCTGAAGCTGAGAACATATAGGAACACTGCTTACTGGCTGGCTTCCTCTGGTTTGCTCAGCTGTTTTTCTTGTATAGCCCAGGCCCAGATTTACTCAGGGTTGGTACCGCTCACAGTGAACTGGGCCTTCCTGTATCAATCATCAATCAAATTAATGCCTCACAAATAGGCCCATAAGCCAAACTTATGGAATCAATTTCTCTATTGAGATTTTCTCTTCCCAGGTTTGTCAAGTTAACAGCTGAAGCTAACATTAATACAAGACTAGTCTTGTCTCCACCACCAGCTATCTATAGGGATATTCCCATGAGGTTGATAGAGAAATACCAGTAGTAAGTACGGTGCTATGGGGTATCTGGGTTACATGATGCAGCTTACTGGTGCCCTGATCCCCTGTCCCTGACCATGGCTGGATACACTTTTACAGAGCTACAAGGGATTGTTCCAGAGTCTGCCCCTCTTTACATCTTACGGGTGTGATAACTCAGTTCACGGTTATCCATTCTGACCACATGCTCGTTTTCTATCCTACAGCCGGGTGCTCCATCTTTAACTGATGCTCATAGCATGCCAGGACATTTTAGATGGAGTTTCTCTGCTACAGATACCATAGCTTTGTTCTAGAACTCTAGAAGTCTAAGAACGTGACATACATCCCCCAACCCAGCACTTGCCAAAAACACTAGGAGCTACTACCAATACTTCTGGTACCATAGGGTCTGCTAGGCCATATGGCCCAAGCAGCAGGACATCTCACACTGCAGTCTGGAGCTGCTGAAGAGCCATTTCCTGGACTTGGCTCTACTCACAGTCAGCAATCTTCCATGTCACCTGACAAGTGAGTCATAGCCTCATGCCAGGTAGAGAACAGGCTTTGCTCAGCACCCAAAAACTACCCAGGCTCTGTGCTTTCATTTTCACAGTAAGAAGTGCAAGATAGAATGTTTCGTCTATTATGATTGGATAGGTCTCCAGTCTGCTTGAAGTCCCCGGGCCCCTCACTTTTTTGATGTTATCACAGTGCATATGTCTTCGTGGGATTAATTCCCACCCTGCTTAGAACTTGCACCTCCCATGAAGTTCACCTGTTCACCTGTTCTTAGTCAACAGATGCCATTAATAATATACCAGAAGCTTGTTCCCTGAAGGTCCTGATGACTCATAACCTTCCAGTGATATGAAAACATAACCCTGGGGAGGAGGATGGCCCTTCAAGCTGTTCTTGGTCCAGGTGAACACGTACTATGTCTGATTCCTTTCACTCCCTGGGATGGAGAATGCTCATCCGGTTAATATACAGCCCGGCCATGGGTCTTAAGTAGACCTGCTTTTGGCTAAGATGCTACCTGAGCTTTCTTCCTGACAGAGATCACCACTGAATGTTTTCATTCGTCACGATCTCTGTAGCTTTTGTAGGAGCTAGACCTATGCATAAGGATGTGGAGGGGACCTCACACCTTCTGTATCCTCTGATGCTAAGGATGGAACTGATTCCACCATTCACCTCATACAGGACAGTGTTTGATTTATGTCTTGTGTGTCAGGTGGAGAACGATTTTAGAAGCCTCCGCTGGCCTTTACACCATGACGGCTCTTGCCTGCAAGTCTGGGACTGTGTATGATGGCTTTTCCAATTAACAAACTTCTCAGTTCCTAGGCTATTAGGTTTGGGTGGGAAAATGACCCTTGTGTAAGACAGGGAACCTAGTGGGGCTAATAATGATACAACTAGGTTAAGACTCCATTTAATAGCTGACCATCCAAGTCTCCCATTTTGATCAGGAGATCATGATGTTACATGGAACCACAACCTCAATATTTGATATTACATTTTCCTCAGCATCCTGTTAAGTGGCTGTGGGTCCCTTTATAGAAGATCTAGGTAAATTACTCTCTATATACTTACTATATATTGTAGATCTTTTTGCTAAAAACCTGGTCTCTTCTTATATCAAGCATGGATGGACCTAAAAGCTGGGCAGATGTAAACCCGTTCTATGGACTGTAACTTTTTATTGAGACAACAGCTCTAGCCTTCTGCTTGTCTGTTGTTGATTTCCATTCTTTGGCTTTATGGATCGTCTTTGACGATCCTTCTAGCTCACCTCAGCCATGCCAGATCCCATTAAGCTTTTTCCAGAGCTCTCTGGGCACTGGACCCCCTTGGCTGCTACTCTGACCTTGCCACCTTTCACAGGAATCCCATCCATCTTGCATCTGGCTGGCTGAGCATTGCAGTCCCACCTCTGTCATCCAGAGACTCTGTCATTCCCACTGCTATCAAGGAGCCCAATTTTGAAATAGTGCTTCCCGTCATTATCCTGGACCACGGAGGTTGGCTGTCACTGTACTCTCAATAACATCCATGCCCTGCTCACTTCTTTGATAAATAGCGTCTTCTGGTCTCAACTTCAGAACATAGTCAGCTAACTGGTGTTTGGCTTCACATAATGTAACTTGTAAATCATTTCATTTCTTCATTCAAAGTTGTACTAGAAATCTCATGTGTTTATCTAACTTGGATCACAATTCCATTCATGCTTCTAAGAGGAACCCTGTCGGTGTGTTGACATCTTCCATGCATTCAAATTGTTCTCTGTCATCTTATCTGAGTGTGCCATTGGTCCAGGACCCTCCATCCAGTCTCATTCATACTCCCTACAGGGACACGTATGCTGGCCCACCCCACCTTTAGGAAGCATGTCTAACCTCTCTTGAAGGCTTAGGGCTTCCACTTCATCTGTAACCAAACCCTAGTCACTTGTTTGGTTTCAAGGAGATAAGGTGACAGGGGCAATGTATGTATTCATGCACATCAGAAGCCTGTATAGTCACCAAGGAAGGGAGTGCTATGGACTGAATTATGTCACCTAAATAGACATGTTAAAGTCCTAACTATATTATGATTGTATATGGTGATGGAGATTTCAATGATCAAGACTAAGTAAGGTTAAAGGTCTGGAACCCTAATCTCATAGTAATGGTATCAGAATAATGAGAAGGAACTGCCACCTCTCTCTCTCTCTCTCTCTCTCTCTCTCTCTCTCTCTCTCTCCTCTTTTTCTTTCTGTGTCTCTGTCTCTGTCTCTCTTGTCTCTTTCTCTTTCTCTCTGTGTCTCTGTCTCTCTCTCTTGTCTCTTTCTCTCTGTGTCTCTGTCTCTCTCTTCTCTCTCTCTCTCTCTCTCTCTCTCTCTCTCTCTCTCTGTGTGTGTGTGTGTGTGTGTGTGTGTGTGTGTGTGTATGTGTGTGTGTGTGTGTCCTACCTATGTCTTCTTTGCATTTTCCTCTTTCCTTTTTTCTTTTGGCCAGATGAGGATGGAGTGAGGTGGCAGCCATCTATTAGAAGTTCTACCCCCCCCCTCCAGTGGTGCTGGCAGTATAACCTTGGAATTCCAGCCTCCACAACAGAGAAAATTACCACCACACACCCAATCTATGGTATTTGGCTACAAATCTTGAACTAAGATAGGTTTTGGTACCAAGAAAGCACTAGCCTATAATGGGAGGAGTTGAGCACCAAGGGGATATAGAGAATATATTTAATGAGTGATATACCTGAGCACCAAGGGGATAGATAGAGTGTATTTAGTGAGTAATATACCAAAGGATTCTGGGGTTCACCTCAAGTTTTCCAAGGCAGAGAATTCAATCACCTCTAGACCATGGTTCTCTCATAATTCAATATGGGGCTTGGTCCTTTGTATTTTTCTGTGTTTTGGCTGCAAAATATAAAAGACATTGCCCAGCCAAAGAAAACATATGGCATCCAATTCGGCTTTAATGTATAACTAAACACCCTCAGCCACTCGCTGTTTTTCCCACTGTGTAGATTGCTGCAGGGACTTCTGATTCCACAGTCCTTGCAATTACTACCTCCTCATTCTCTAGGGTCAGAGAGAATTTCATCCCCATCCGTCTCTTCCATGGCTACCCTAACTCCTGGCCACCACTGGTGAAGGTTAATGATCAAACTGCTATGGCATCTGATGGGGGCGGGAGGGGACAATAGTCATTCTCCATGACAACCATGGTGGTGTTTGCATTGTCAGCCACTTAGCAGGTGGTCCAGCCTGAGTCTGCTTCTTTAAACCACTTTTGGCACCAATTTCCTTGGGTTGGTTTCCAAGGAAACAGACTCTGAGATGAGGTTTGCCCAGAGGAATTTGATGTTGAGGAGTACCTTTAGGACAGTATCTGTTGAGGAGAGAAGGACTAGGGTTGTACAAAAGGATGGTTGAGTGTGACACAGTCATAGTCTCTCCATGGATCCCCACCAGAGCTCTGCAGCTGGGATCCACCTCAAGCCAAGAGAACTGAGTCTGTATTCTTGCACATCACTAAACCATTGGCTGGTAGCTGCCCTATGAAGAAGTCACAATCTCAAGTGAGGCATTTGTCTTCACAGTTTTGGAGAGCAATCGGGCTGTGATCTGCCAGCTGGGGACATGCTAGTGGGGCAGGGCATATGGGTGTATTGGTGCTATAATCTTATCACATGGCTATAAGTGACAGACAGAGAGATGGGTTATTTTCCTCTTTCTCATATGTCATGTAATATTCAAAATACCTATCCAAAGACATTTTTTTGGCATGGTTTTCTAGGCAGAAGATAGGCAGAAGTAAATTCAGTTAAATCGCCAAAGAATAAGCCAGAAAATCCTGGTTATCACTTGTGGGCAGTGACTTTCATGTTCAAAAAAACTCCTCATCTTCAGGGTTTGGTATGGTTAAATTCTGGCCAAGGAACATGTCTGAAGTTTAGTTGCCAAGTTCTGGCCCTGAACCATAGAAACTTTTCCATGTGCTATCCTGTCTCTCTTCTGTTGTCCTGCAAATGTATATAAAAGAGGCAGCAGGATATCCAGGGACACAGGGAATGGCAGTATTACAAGCAAGAATGATCCCAGGTCTCTGGATCACTACAGGACGGTCACCAAAAAAAGACCTTCAGAATAATCAATGAGTGGGCAGCTTAGTTTTAAAGTGTGTGGTTACTGAATTTCAAGATTATGTATTAAAACGTCTGCCTGGACTAAAACAGTAACTTATCTGAAGGTGCAAAGGCTTTTGGGAAGAACATTTACCTAGAGAGAAATGTAACAAGTTTAAAATCTCAGAGGCCAACATGCTTTGAGTATTTGGCTCTTCTGGCCTGAGTGGTCAGGGCTGCACGGGGAAGCTGCACCAGACAGCCCAAGTCACACAATGAGACTCAATTCTGCCTCTGCTACTAACATAGTATGTGAAAACATGAAACTTCTCTGGGCTCTGTTGTCTCTGTGACAAAGCTCATAATACCACCTACCTCTCAGGAACTTTCCACAAGGGAAGATAGGCAGGTGCTGAATATGGAGCCCAACACATTAATAAACAGAGAGTGTCATTTTATGACTCTCTAATCACCGTTGAGTCTACAAAAGCCCCAAGAAGCACGAAGGCATATTTATTTCTGTTTACAGATTGGGGATGTGGCTGTGTGGAATTTTACAAGGCAGGCCCTGTAAGACAATGCCAGCCCATACAGGATTCCAGATCTTTCCACTTTTGACTTCTTGTGATTCCAGGCACCCAGCCACATCCCTGATCTATCCTAGCCATCTCACTAACAGCCATCCCGGAAGCAGCTTTTCTGTGAACATGCCTTCCCTGATGTAGGTTTCTGGGGTGAAGCTGACATTCGAACTGGGGAGCTAAGTTCCCATGTCACTGAGGGGCATGCAAGGATGTCTGTTCACTATTACCCATATATACTCTGCTCTCATCCCCATCACCCACCCTCTTCCCAAAAGCCAGGGCACCTCAACAGCATTGCTTCAAAGCCTCCTGGAGGATTAGCATAGAGGACACACCCTGAGGAGAAGCACTCAGGAACTTAACAGTCACCCTGCTCAAAGGACAGCAGTAAAGAGGCAGAGGAGAATGGCTAGAAAAGAGCAGACTATATTTCTCTTTCAAGTTCCCTGGAATCAGGCTGTGCCCTTGATCTCAGGAAGCATCCATGATGGTGGTGGGTTTAGTTTATGCTGTTGTGATTGGTCCTACAGAGCTTAGTTGGGCTTTTTTTAAACTCATAATGCAGATTCAGAAAGTGAAATACCACGTGGATAATGAAAAGTAACCAAAACTTACGAACTGTTAATATTTCTCATAATATAAAGGTAGCACTAAGGAACCTCTCACTGTTGAAGTGTCTCCTAGGTGCCAGGCACCATTTTGAATGTCCTGCATATTGTCTCATCTACCCCCCCCCCCCAAAGCTTCCCATACTATGTCAGCCATCTGAGCAGGGTAGGTTTCTGTGTCTCTCCCTCCATCTCTCCCCACCCACACTGCACACTGTTTGGTTTTCCCAATGGCACTCTCGTCTTGTCCAGTGTCTTCTCTGACTTCATTCACTTTTCTTCCCATCAGCAAAGGCTCTGCTTGCTGGCATCTATTTCTGTCTTCAGGCCTGAGAGACGAAGGGAACCCTCCAAGGATCTTGGGTTTCCCAGACTTGGAGAGCTCTGCCACCATGAACAGGCAGGGCCAAGCCCAACACAGAGATCCTGTTAGCAATAGGAAGCAGAGGTAGCCATGCTGTGTGAGCTCTGGAGGACTGTGGTGACCTCTTCAAGAAGGCCCCGCTGCCCTGTGTGGTCACAGAGTCATCAGGGGCAGCCCCAGAGCTGAAGATTCTACCTTGTGGGAGGGCACACTTGCTAAAGAATGCCAGAGGTGATCACGGGGCTGAAAAAAAAAACCCAACAACAACAAAATTATTTTCAGGCAAATAATTTAGCCTAGTGTCCTCAGTGCCTGGCATTAATATAGTTGTACATCATCAAGTCCCCAGTAAATACATTCTCTGTTGTCCCAGGGAAATACCCTGTGAATAGGTAACAGGCCACCCACTTCTGCTGACTAATCATTTTCCTTCTATTGGGTGCCTGTTGCACTTTATAAATGACTTTAATTTGCAGTGCATTATGTCTCTGTGTGTTTCTTGCCTCTAACTCCCCGTGCAATATTTTGTGTTTATTCCCACAATAGTTTAACTGTTTAACCTTTTCAGAGTGGTGGTGTGGTGTGGTGTGGTGGTGGTGGTGGTGGTGGTGGTGGTGGTGGTGGTGGTGGTGTGTGTGTGTGTGTGTGTGTGTGTGTGTGTGTGTGTGTGTTGGGTTACATGCATATTTTTTTGTATCACCAGATACTTAATTTCTTCCTTCATTTCCAAAGCAGCCCATTCCACTCAGCCATCTTCAGTATCAGTTACATTTGCTTTCTGTAAATCTGGCCACTGGGTGATGTAACTTGAGGAGCCAGCCCTGTTTGGGGAAAGGTGAAGCAGGGGCTGAATCCAGTTTGGATTATTAGGTCCCAGCAGGAGCAAGGCAAGGCCACTGATCAGATTTGGATCTACCACAAAGGGAATTCTCTTTAAATATACATCCAGAGCTTTACCCTGGAAAACACCAAAGCATGATGCTTACCAAGGAAAGGAATAACAACCAATTATTGATCGCTCACTGTATGAGAAGTCCTTTACTTGCACATAGTCTCAGTGTTCCTCACTAGACAATCTCAGGAGGTGGGTGCTGTGATTGTGCCCATTCAACAGATAAGGAAACTAGAGTCCAGAGTAGTGATGTCTTTTAGTCCAGGGCACACTGCTGGCATAATCTCAGCTGACTTTGACTCTGAAACCAAACTCTGCCTCATGGTTCTGTTCTAGTATATGCAGTTCAACTTCTGGGTAGAGGGGGAACATCCTAAACACAGAGCCAGGCTCTTGTGTGCATGCGGGTCCATCTGAGGGCCCTCGGATCTGCATAAACTGTCTGGATATAACTAGCTTTGGCTCTGACCAGTATATCAGCCCATTGGCTCTCAAGTGAGAGGTGAGAGGTCACAGTGGCCCCACCTGATTCCCTGCTCTGACGCACAGAGGCCAAAATCAAGATGTCAGCTAGCTGGCTCTTCTGGAGAATTCACAGCACCAAGGCAACACAGACCCCATTTTTGACTGATGCCAGAGACCCTATTTGCTTTCTAGCTGACACCTTTCTTCTTGCCTCCCTTGGGGCTGCCTACACCCTTCTTTATGTAAGCCCCGCTCCCTGACAGCTCCTTCTCAAGCTGTGACTCTTCCTGCCACCGCTCTCTTCCAAGGACTTATGAGTGCACTGCGCCCATTTATCATCCTTTTGTAATGTAAACAACCGCACGTTCCAAAGTCCTCACTGTGTGCTTGGTGAGTGGCAGCAGGGTCTGGTCTAAGTGCTGACTAAAGCCCAGTCAACAACGTAGACCAAAGTCCCTGGCCTCGGGGAACTTATATTTAAGTAAGAAAAAGATGTCAATGAACAAGACCAATAAAATGAGAGCTTAAAGAAAGTCACACACACACACACACACACACACACACACACACACACACACACACACACGAAAGAGATAAAACCATGCCGGGAAGTTTGGTAAGGTAGAGCAGATTGAGTCCCAGAGACTCTGTGGGGACACACCTGAGGCTTAGGTGACTCAGATCCCTGTCAGACTCCTCACTTAGAATGCGTGCCATGCTTCTCACATAAAAGAAATGTGTCTTATGGTCACGTAGGCCCAAAACAGAGTTCTCCATGCTAATGAGGTGCTGAGAGGCCCAGAGGCCCAGCTTAGCCAATAAGCTTCCCTTCCCAGACACTGCTCCCTGCAAATGGTATTTAATCTCAGGCCCACCCTGAGAAGTGGGGTATGGTTTTATGCATCCATTTTCCACTATGACAATAAGCTGTTTAGAGCGATGGACTGTCTCTTTTGTCAAGATCCACCGTGAGGAACCCAGGGAAGGCCTTTGTCTACAGAGCCAAACCTTTTTTCTCCCATAGAAGCCTTCCTTGCACTCCCAGACACAACTGCCACCAAGCCTGACTCTGCCAAGCTAAGGACAACCATCCCCCATGGGACAAGCTGGTTCTCCCCTTCTTCCTCTGACCCCCAGCCCTGGGCTAGACTCTGTCTCCAGCTCACAGGCCCCCAACTCCATTCTCTGCTCTTCCATGGCTCCCAGCAGTGCCTAGATGTCCAATAGTCAGAGTACCCGAAACCCCAGCCTCATCTCAGGTCTGGGGACCTCTGAACCAGCTCTGGCTTTCCCACATCTCAGACTGCTCTTTCCCACTCCTGGAGCAGTGTCTCGGGGCTTCCCTAAAGCCCAGCATGCAGCAAGGTAGACTCAGGCTGAGACACACACACACACACACACACACACACACACACGCGTTTTATTTAGCCATAAAGGAAAACACAATGGAGGATGGAAACCCTGATGTCAGGTGAAACAAGACAGTTCCACAAAGCAAATACTGCACATTGTCTCTCACATATAAAAGAAATCCAAGAGAAAGATGGGGAGTGAAGACTCTGAAATGTGGCTGGTACAGAGCTGGGGAACACACACAACAGTCAGGGAAAGGCTGATGGGAAACAAACTCATGAAGCAATGCACAATGGAAGAAAGAAAGAGAACTATGCTAATAACTGGGAAAGAATGTTCTAGAAAGAAAGGACAGTAGTATGAAGACATTAGACAGGAGCACGATGTGCGCGCCCCCATGCTCAAAAGGCAGCAAGAAATCCTGTATGGCCAGAGCAATGAGGGATAGAGTGGGACAAGAGGAGGTTGCAGAGGTGACAGAGTCAGCCAAAGTGGAACTTCTAAGGCTAGGACCAGGATGGGCATCATAGCATTGGAAGGATGGTTACAGAGCAAGCATGCCCCTGCAATTCTTGTGGTCAGTGAAGCTGGGTTGCTTGTCTACTTTGACGTAACAAGCTGGTACCCATAGATACTTCTCTCTTGGGCCCTCTCTGTCAAGGGTCTGGAAGGCCTGGCTCAGAGACTTCGAGTACTGCTATCCAGATGACAGCTGGGATCTGCCCACTGCATGCATCAACTACCCTGCAATCCCAGCTCCCTGCCAGGCAAGACTCTCCACAGCTTAGCAGGAATGTCTCCACAACAAGGTCTCTGACTTCTTCCAGTCCAGGGAACCTGTGGAGGCCCATAGATCAAGCTGCCTTTTATATCTGAGTCAATATATACATATACATCATATACATATATATACACATACATATATATGTACATATATATGTACACATATATGCACATGCATATACATGTGTATGTACATGCATAATATTCTTTTCCTTAGACCCAAGTTTGTGTGAAATTTTTTCTGGAGAAATGAACAGAAGTTTATTTACCACAGGTAGGTCACTAATAGACCAAAACAGAACCCATCCAGATCTAGCTTGGTGAATGAGTTAAATTGAGGTTATACATAAGAGTTTACTTAGGGGAGTGTGGGTAGTTCACCACCAAAGAACACTCTTTCTTCCTCACAACTGTTAATTTTAATTGCCCAAATGCCCTAAGTGAGGGTGGGGCTCATGAGTCCCACCCATTCGTGGACAATTAGTTGGTTTGTTACTGTGCTGATCTCAAGGAGGTAATTGTAGTTGGTGAGAATAGTAATGGCTGTCACATTGGGAAGACAGCATTTCCCCACACCAAGCCACTCTGTCTTGCTTCTCCCCATCCCCAGTTAAAAAAAAAAGTGTCCACACAAGACTGGATACTAAGAAATGGGTGTTGTGGGGGCAATTGGAGTATAATAAGGCCTGTTACCACTGAAGGATTCTCCAAAGAGGGGCTGTTTTATGTTCATGTCTTCCACGGTGACGAGTTCTTTCTGACAGTAAGAAGCGCTTATGTCTTAGGTATTGGGGAGAGATGTGAGCAGATCCTGGGGTGTATTCTCCCTAAATTCCAGGCTGCCCATGCTTCTCCACCCCTCAGGACTTGAGTCTCAGGCTCCAGTGTCCCAAACCTTCTTCTTTACTTACACCCAATCTTTCCCACTTAGCACACTGTCTCCTTTCTCTACTTCCCAAACATTGGCCATTCTGACACCCCATTCAAGCCACGCTCTTTTTCTCGGAAGCTTCCTGTTGTCATTTGGATGGAAAATGCCCCCCAGAGGCTCATGTGTTTGAACACCTACTCCCCAGAGGGTGGCGCTGTTTTGGGAGGTTGTGAAACACTGGGTTACGTGTGATTCTTTCTGGTTCTCTAGGACTTTCTCTCCCTGATCCTTCAAGATGTGAACAAGCTATGCTGCAAACTTTTATCATCACAGAATGAGCACTCCAGCTGTCAGGAGAGACAGTCCCTTCTAAACTGAGAGCTGAAATCACTTCTCTTGCTCTTGTCTGTCAGGTACTTGGTGAGAGAGTAACTAGCCCTCTTTCCTAATGCTCTGGCCTGTTTTTGTTGTTTTCTCTGGAGAGAAACATAACAGTTGGCCTCATAGCAGACGCGTTTAATAGGACAGCCTGTTCCTTTTCTGTGTATGCTTTGTGTTCCTCACTCACTGTCAACTCCCAGGGGACAGAGCTGTGTCTTACTCACGTCTGACATCCTAAGGACTCTGCCCTTGGCCAGGGCCTGGTGGTTAAGAAATGGCTCCCTCTGGATGGGCAACTAAGGATGTATTAACAAAGGAATTAATTTACAAGGTTAAACGATGCTGTTGAGTTGAGCATGTTTGTGAGGGATTATAATCCCTGGACACTGGAAACTGAGGATCGTGAGTTCCAGGTCAGTCTGAACTGTAAAGTTAGACCCTGTCTTAAAAAGAAAAGAAGCTACCAAAGGATAAGGCAGAGCCCACAGCCAGCCCCAGCATGGAGCTAATGTCCCCACTCCACAGGAACAAGGGACATTCCAGACTGGAGGCAGGCACACAGGGAGGACAACCTGGAGGGAGCTGTGGTAACTAACAGTGACACATGGAGAGAGAAATGAGCAATAAAAGCCTGACTTCTCCTCATGGTTCACTGGCAGCTCTCCCTGACCAAGTTCAAGCAGGATCAGAGGCAGGGGGATCTAATGATACCACTCATGAAGGCCAACATGTGTCTATTGAGCAATGTGGAAAGTGGAGAATCAGTTTGGAGAAGTCTTATGAAGCTCACACAGGAAGACAGAAGAACACAAGACCCAAAGCTGATGCCTGACTCCAGGGTTCTGCCTGATAATCCCCTGAAAGCTGTTCTGTTCCCTGGCACACCAGCCTAAAGTGCCCATTTCAGGACACAACTCAACACTTTCTTTGCATAAATAATTTGGCTCCATGTCTGTCTAACAATGCTATCTGACCCATTGGCTCTGATAAAAATTCTTTGTGCTTCTTGCTCAACTATGTTTGCTGTGGTTTGACACATAATAGCCAGAAACTGAAAACAACCTAGATGTTCCTCAACTGAAGAATAGATAAAGAAAACGTGGTACATCTGCACAATGGAGTATTACTCAGCAGTTAAAAAAAATGTCATCATGAAATTAGCAAGCAAATAGATCTAACTAGGAAAAAAAAACCATCCTGAGTGAGATAATCCAGACCAAGAAAGACAAATATGGCAGGCATTCACTTATAAGTGGATATTAACTGCTAAGTAAATGATAATCACACTATAGTCCAGACCGCCCAGAGAGGTTAGATAAGAGGGGGGCTTAGGTGGCATGCATGGATTTCCCTGGGAAGGGCAAATAGAGTAGATTCTGCAGTGAGCTGGGGGCAGGTGGAGACAGAGCAGAAGGGAGAGTGTGGGGGCGGGGAAGGATAAAGGGAGAGTGTGGAGAGATAGCTGGACTAGGGGAGCATTTGGTGAGTGGTGCACAAACCTAGTGCAGTGGGAAATTCCTGGAATCTATGAGGGTGACCCTAGTGAGGATTCCTGATAATAGAAGACACTGAGTTTGAAATGGCCATCTTTTGCAGCCAGGCGAGGCTTCTGATGGTAGGTATGTTTGGTTGAGTTGTTGGCTCAGGAGGTCCCATGGAGATCTCTAAATAAGTCAGACTGGGGCTAAGTCAGAAGGTCACTCTGAAAACTGAGAGTGGGCCCCTATTGCTGAGGACAACTTCCACCCAGCTCCTTGAATATAGAGGTTGAGCCGGTGCCTACGTGGAGCCTTCACCACTACGTTCTAGTCTCTTGGGTTCAAAAAGGTACTGTGTAGGCTACAAAAAGAATAACCTGGAAATCAACTCAGCCACAACCTGTCCTGCCTGCTCAATGTGCTGGAACAATGGTTGCACAGAACTTGTAGGAATGGGCAACCGAAGTCTGATTTAACTTGAGGCCCACTTCACAAGAAGGAATCCATGCCTGACATTGCTTGGATGGCCACAAACTGGAGGCTGCATAGCCCAGAGACCTAGGGTTGAACCAAACATGATTGGTCTTTAAAAAAAATCAAAGAAATGATTCCTAATGGTACTCTTCTATACTCAGATTGGTGCACTGTCCTGTCACCATCAGAGAGGCTCCCTCTGACAGGAGATGGGAGTGGGTGCCGAGACCCACAGCCTGACAATGTGCAGAGAGAGAGTTTAAACTGGAGGTCTCTATTGGGTCCCTCCCACTCAGAGATCAGGGAAACCCACAGAAGAGGGGTGGGGGAAAACAGTAGGACTCAGAGGGAATGGAGGACACCAGGAGAACATGGCCAACAGAATCAACTAAGCAAGGCTCACATGGGCTCACAAAGACTAGTGGAGCAAGCATGGTACCTGCATAAATCTGTACCATGTCCTTTGTGTATATGTTATGGCATCTTTGTGGGACTCCTAAGAGTGGGAGCAGTTCTATCTGACATTTTGGCCTGTTTTGGGGGGAACACTTTTCCTCCTATTGGATTGCCTTGTTCACTTCAACATGAGGGCTTTTTCCTTGTCATATTGTCATTTTTTTTGTCCTGTTTGGCTGTTGTCCTTTGGAGACCTGCTCTTTTTTGAAAAGGAAATAGGAGTATAGCAGTTCTATGGGAGAGGGGAGGCAGGGGGCAGCTAGGAGGTGTGGAGGGAGGGGAGTCTGTGGTTGGGATGTATTGTATGAGAGAAGAATCTATTTTAAATAAAAATTAAATTTTTGTGCTGGGGTTGGCTCTTCCAATGTTCATAGTGAGCTGACAACATGTTTAACCTCCAAGGACAGCAGGACCCTCCAAAACTAAGGGGCATGGTAGAAAGAGTGGGAACACTGGGCCCCATGTTAATCGCCCCATTCTTCCATCTGGTCCTTTTACAGTGCTTGGAATTTATAAAGCCACTGTTGGAGCTTCTGCAAAAGCTTTGCTTTTAATTAAGTGGCCTAGTTTCAGTAAATAGTGTGACAGGGACGAATCTATCTGTGGGGACTGATGTTCTGAGAAAAAGTCCTGCCAGACCCCTTGGAAGTGTATCCCCCATATGGAAGAACATGGAGGAAGGATCTCTGACAGGATGCCACTAACTCTGTGGCCACCGGCAGGCAAAGGCCTCCAGATGCCACCCGAGGATGGCACGGAGCCAGGCCTTGCCAGCTTCCAAGAGAATAGCTCCAGACCCCAGCCTGCCAAGTGGACTTTCACAATCAAAACTTACACAATTGAAAGGGGCCCAGGGACCATCTTCCCAGCTGCTGGGCCTCGTTCCAAAGTCAGGGTTTGTCTGCGGTGTGATTTTTCAGTCTGCAGCAATAAAAGGACAATGACAACAGAGTCATATTTTTTAACAGTTAAAGTAACTCAGAGTTGTTTTGAATTTTGTATCATTTCTTCTTCATGGGAAAGAATGTTTTCTTTAAGGAAAGATGGTTATTGTGTGCAGCATAGCTTTCCTGGAAGTGTATGCACTGTCTGCTGTGACATGAGTGTGGTCCAGTGCATCCCCCAGAGGGTGGTGAGCCAGTTCAGTTGCTAGCACAACCGAGCTTCTGGCTCATCAAAGTGGCTCAGCCTTTAAGAATGGGACCTAGTAGAAGGTAGGTAGATCATGGCGGTAACACTCTCTGAAGACTGATGCCATGGACTGGGCTGGTCTCACAGAACGCATGGCTAGAGAGAGAACCCACCTCCTCCACAGCTGACCTTCTCTCTTCTTAACTGATTTTATTGAAGTTATAACAATATTTATTCTAAAATATTTTCAATTAATTCTTTGGGAATTGTGTACATCTGGACAATATTTTTTATCACACATATCCCCTGTCTTCCCCCTAACTCTTCTCAGACCCACATCCCAGCCTTCACCTTACCCCTCTCAGCTCACACCCTCTCTCTCCCAACTTCCCCCTGTTTTGCCCACTTTCGCTCTCTCCCTCTCCTGTGCAATTTTTGTTGCCCACATATGCATAGGTGTGGGGCCATCCATTGACGCATGGTTGATCTACCAGAGATTGCCCACCAGAACTTGATAGGAGGACCCTATTGCTGAAAACACTACATACTTTGGTCATAGATCATGAAAATCGAGTTAGCACTGTCCAGAAAGCTTCCTCCCCAAAGGCTAGCTTTCACGGTACTGGGTGATTCTACACAGGCTGCTGGGGAAGACAAGTTAATAACAATCTTAACAAGTTGAGAACAGTGTGAGCCACAATAATAACCAGGTGGCAAAATAGAGCAACAGATGTAATAGAGATACAACTTTACTACTATTATTCTACTAAAGGGACACAGTGTCAACTCCTCTCTTAATTCATATCTCTCTACCCATAGACTAGTGCAGCTCTCAAAACTTTCTTGGTGCAGAAAAGAACAACTGTGCAAACATGATGCAGAGAATAAGTGTTGGGGGAGCAAGCAGCCACAGTGAGATGTCTATGCCACGCCTACTCCCCTAAGGCTCGGGATCATCTAGAAATAGGAAAGACTGTGCCTTAGTTTGAGTTTTATTGCTGTGAAGAGACACTGTGACCAAGGAAACTCTTACAAAGGACAACATTTCATTGGGGCTGGCTTACAAGTTCAGAGGTTTTGCTCATTATTGTCATAGTGGAAAGCATGGCAGCAAGCAGGCAGACATGGTGCTGGAGGAGCCAAGCAGTTTTCTACATCTGATTCTGAAGGCAGCTAGAAGCAGACTATCTTTTGCAGGCAGCCAGGAGGGGACCGTCTTCCACACTTTGAGGTAGGAGACCTCAAAGAACTCCTACATAATGACACCCTTTCTTCAACAAGGCCTTACCTCCTAACAGTGCCACTCCCCATGGGCCAAGCATATTCAAACCACCACACACTGTAAGAACAAGAGGTTGGGGCAGACTAGAGTGAAACATCTTATGGCCATGACAGGACCGGTGTGCTCATGACTTCAGACTGGTTGACTGTACATGGCCAAGGAAGGAAAAACTCCAATATAACATATGGAGGGGCTCATAGCTGAAGAGCTATGGACAGTTTATGGCTTCTGGGTAAGGGAGAGCCAGTTTTCTTAGGGGTGTGTCCAATTCCCTCTTTTGTTTCTCTCCATGCTAGGACATCACCAGAACACTTCATCAGAGATGTCTGGACTATTAGAGCCACGAGAATCATGAACCAAATTACAAAATAAACCTTTTTTCTTTATTACCCAGCATCATGTATTAAATTATAGCAACGCAAAATGTACTATTATGCATTCTAAATGTATTCTCAGATCACATGCCCTAACTTGAATACACAAGTACATATCCTAAAAAAAAAAAAATTATTATTCCATAGGATCTCAACAAAGTGACAACTCCTGACCTAATTATCAAAATGGCGGTGTTGAGAGGCGACCTAAGATTCTGAGATTTACAACATGTCCAGTAACGTTGGTTGAAAACTGACTTCTGACTTAGCTATTGGAGGCCTGGGAAGAAGTTGTCTGACTCGCCTTCTCTAAGCAGGCCACTGACTGGCACACAGGAAATGAGAGGACAGATCCTCTTCCACCTTCTCTAAGCAGGCCACTGACTGGCACACAGGAAATGAGAGGACAGATCCTCTTACACCTTCTCTAAGCAGACCACTGACTGGCACACTGGAAATGAGAGGACAGATCCGCTTACACAGAATAATCAGGCTATCTCCCTTCCATCTCTGTACTCCTCCCTTCTCCAGATTTCAGACATGTTTAACGACTCTCATCAACCCCCCTCCCCGAACTCTACCCCCTCTGGTGCTAGCTAAGGTTTGAACCCATTCTTTTCCACATGCTAGGCAAGTGAGCGGTATTTCCATCCCCCAGACCACATTTTTAAAATGTTATTTCATATGTGTTTGTTTTTTCCTGCATTCATGTCTGTGTGAGGATGTTGCATCCTCTAGAACTGTAGTTACAAGCAGTTGTGAGCTGCCATGTGGGTGCTGGGTGTTGAACCCAGGTCCCTTGGAAGAGCAGCCAGTGCTTTTAACCACTGAGCCATCTTTCTAGCCCACAGATCACATTTTAAGGTCTTTACTTCCCAAATGAGCCAAAGATGTGAAGTCAAGTGGGCCTGACCTGGCTCTTAACCAGCGGTATCTTGTCTCTAGGGATGTTCCTAAACTCCATGATGCCCCAGTATTTGAATTCTTGCATTCTTCCTACTGTACTGAAGATTCATATGGGCAAGGACCATGTCAATCTGGCTGGCATTTGTATCTGCAGCACCCAACCCAGTGTTAGGCACACAGCTTGCTCCCCAGAAGATACAGAAAGAGTAAATCTTATCTACGAAAATTTCAACCCCAAACCTCAGTCTGTTCTTTATGAAAAGAAGAACAAGATTCCAGAAGGCTTTGCAACGTTACAGGCACAGATGAGCTTGCAAACTGTGTTTCTTGTCATCCAGATACAAGGCCAGTGGCAGGGACTGTTGCAACTCAGCCAAGGAACAAGACTTTCAGAAATCCAGGAAGGTCCAGGGCTGGCCCTGTACAGCAGCTTCCCCAGCAAATAATGAAAGGGCACGGACCAGCCCTGTCCTTGCTCTCCCAAACCAGGGCTGCCTGACTCAGGCGTCTGTCCTCCCCGGAGACAGTTCCACCAAGTTGGTATTTGTGTCACATGGGAAGATTTCAAAATGCTGTATTTGGAAACATGAATGTGTAATGTCTCCCTGGAAATCTACACCTTCTCAGTGAAAGATACAAGTGCAGTCCAAGACAGACATGTTTAATTAGTGAGCAAACTTGACATTTCCAGTGTTTGGACTAGACAGAGGCAAAGCCGAGAGCAAACGCAGCTCCTTCTTTACTCCTCCCTCCCACCCCCAGCTTGCTGACAGAGAATAATTTATTGGTTTGAAGAGGAATGAATGTCTTTACAATAACAGGGAGAAAAGGCCAGAAAACGCAATGGCAGTTATTAAATAATTGTCTGCACTAAATATACCTCCAGCCCAGCTCTTCATTTGCATCCTTCTTGTTTATTTGCTTGATGGGAAGGAATGTATTTACAGAAGAATTCTTTCTTTTCCCCTTGTTTTTGTTTGTTATGGTTTTTATATGTGTTTTTGAGACAGTATCTTGCTATGTAGCCTAAGCTGGCTTCAGATCAAACATCATCCTGCCCCAGACGCTATGATCACATACAGATGGGGTTCACTATGACCAACTTCATGGCAGTGTTTCTATTACCCAGTCTCTTGAGTGTTTGGCCTCCAAGAGATTTTTATAGTACACTTTCCCTGAAGTTCCAGTTATGAATAGCATGCAATGCTGCCTGTCTCAACCCCACAATGGAATATAATAGCCTTCTAACTGGTCCCTCTTTTACCCGCTCCAAATCAGTCAACAGGGTCTACCAGAGGAGTGGGACAGCATGGTTTGGGGTAAGCCTTTCCCTTTATCACGATTTTAAGAGTTCATATAGTCAACATTGCTAGCTGAACAGTTTCCCTGCCCTAGGCATGGAGAGTCAGGGATGAGTTGGGTGGTCTTCCGATGAAGCCCCCATCTGTCGTTCAGTCAAAGCTCACTGTGCTCTCTTCCAGGCATGTCCACCTCCCTCAGTGCCACTGCTGCATGCACAGCCTTATCTCTTCAGGCATCTTAATAGAGAGATGGGTCAGCTGTTAAGAGAACGGTCTGGTCTTGCAAAAAAACCTGCATTGGATTCCTAGCACTTACAATGGCAGCTCACAACCACTTGTAACTCCAGTTCCAGGGAATGTTGTGTGCTCCTTTGGCCTCCTCCAGCGCTACACACACACACACACACACACACACACACACAGAGGATGGACACACATCAAAATACCAACACATATAAAAGGAACAATAAGTAAATCTCAAAAAAAAAGTAAAGCATTGTGCACCGTGTTGAGCACTTTTCTGCTGGTCATTTTTGGCCCCCACATTGTCCACAAGTTCTTTTGGATTGTACCTTTCTTTATTCATAGTCTCTCATCTACAACATCCATGTCCTCTCCTTGTGTCTTTTCTTGTCTCTTCTTCTTTTATTTTAAATTTGTTTTCAAATGATGCATAGGAAGTGTACGTGTTTACAGGGTACAAAGTGACAATGCCACATGAGCATATGTGTGTGATGACCTCACCTGTAACCTAAGCCATGGATCCTTTCTTTGCAATGGAAGCATTCAAAGTCCTATATGCTAGCTATTTCAAGACATTCAATTGGCTACTTTCCTTGTTGCCATGGAACGTCAGAAGCTGCTCCGCTTATCCAGTTGTACCCCGTACCTATTGAAGTTCCCTCGGTTCTTGATGACCAAATCAATGTCATACCTGATACTCCCAGCTGGAATTAATATCTTTCATCTCTGTGGTGCCACAGGAACTTCCTGGAAGCTCCCCCTCTTGCTATGGTCTACCCTATTCCCGAGAATATCAGAAATAAATTACTAAGGGAATGTGTCAAGCAGAATCCAATCATGAAAAGTCCCTTTGAGGTCTGACATCGTAATCATTTACATGGCAACAGAGGAACAAAGAAAGCCAGCAAAGGATATCAAGCTAGTTAAAGTTCCGCAACAGCAAGAAGCCACACTACCACCAGTGGGGTCGACAATATGGGGCATGAGGCTCCCCAGGGACCTAGACTCATCCCAGCAAAAGTGGGGAATGGAGATGAAGGGAGGGTGTCTTGTCAAGAAAGATACTGCTGGTCGCTGTAGAGGTGAATACAGCTCCTCCTCTCCTCTCACTAGCTGATTTTCTCTGAGTGCTACTGTTAGCTGAACTCAAGTCGGCATGGGAACCAGAACCCCCTCCCTGGGGATGTAGACAGAACAGATCAGGGCTTGTATAGGAGACCCCTGACCAGCTCAGAGCACTTGATGGTGGTGGCGTGATTCACTCGCTCATCCCCAGTATGGAGCTTTATATAACACTTTTAAGGAAATGCAGACACCTTGGGTATAGCTACTGTTCGCTCTTGTGTCTTCTGTTACTAGAGGTTCTTCACTGAGTTCCCGTCTCCCGGGCTGTCTCTCAAGGAGGAGAAAAACACATTGCATTTTCTCCAGGATGATGCTGTGACTCATTTTAAACCAAGCTTGGCTCTGAGTTTGTGAGCGGTTCCACTCAGCTGTGGAGTTCATGCTGCCAGTCTACTTTGTGCCCATTGACCCAAGCGTCCCCTTTACCTCCTGGGCTGCCTCAAAGGGGCAGCTTTGGGCCCCTCAAAGCAAAGAGAAGTGCTTTGTGGGCAGCAGAGAGGAAGGTGCAGGCTGCCAACCAGCTCTGGTCTTGGGGTTCCAATATACTCTCTGCTATCAGATGGTTACTGACTTTGGCCCTATCTTGTCTTGTACAGTCACAGTCTTCCTCACTGAAAAGGGATAGGAGATGAGGGTCTCTGCCTGATAAGATAATCCTGAGAGTTAAATAAATGATTCCTTGAAACAGCCTAGAACCAAGTGTTCAATGAATTGAGCAGCCATGAGTTATTGTCACATTATCATGATAACCCAAGCAGCAATGGCATAATGAGAGGTTGTGTACATGTAGAATCCAGCTCCAGGTTCTCCAGCCACATTTCATTTGTTTGGATTGGAGCCCTGGTCTTGCTATGTAGTCCAAGCTGGCCTGGAACTCACTATCTTCCTGCTTTGCCTCCCAAGTTCTGAGACTAACAGAGTGGGCCACCACACCTATCTGGATTCTTCCAAATTTTTTTTGTAACCATGCAAATGTTCTTCCAGCAACCATATTATGTCACTGAACTGCACTGCTACTGTGGTCTTCAAAATCACCATCTTGGAACCTTATAACTGGGAGAAAGTTAAAGGATCATGATCGTCTCACTAGGTGGTGAAGGACTGAAGTCCAGAGTGAGTAAAGCCTCCTCGATGGCATATGCAATTATAATATTATAGAATTTATGTATTATCACTTACAGATACCACAGCTACCAGGAGCAAGAAGAAAACAGTATATAAGCCTATCACAGAGACCCAGTGATCACACTCCTAAACACCTACTCTTTGCCTTATAAATATTTCACAGGAGAGATGGAGTCCTGATTACTTAAAAGAAGTAACCTTTTCCTCCAAGCCGCTCAGTTGCTCCTTTCAACATCTTTCCTCTTAATAGCCGTATTGGCATCAGTATGCAGCAGTTTGCGTAATCTAATAAATTCCTCTTTTAAAGATATTTTTCCGTGGGCACTCAGGGTATTTCCAATTTCACCACTATACATGGTTCCTCCAAAGTATTTCCCAAGGGGTCCCTGTGTTCCCTTTTCCTCTGAGCATTTTAAATCTCTTGGAAACAGCAGCATGTTGAGTTTCCAGCCAATTCTATGAGTTCCTGGCAGACTGCAGGCATATGGGACACTATCTTGTCCCTCGTCATTTTATTCTACCCTCAGGGCATGTTCATTTTTTTTTTTCATGAACAAACCAAAGCCTTACACACACACACACACATCCCCACCCCAGGCTTTTATTGGGTGGAACCCATCCAGACGTTTTCTTCAAATGATGGCAGAGACAGCCAAAGAGGGCACATAAATTTCATGGGAAGTCTTTCTATAGAAGGATGGGGTTGTGAAGATTTTAAAAAGTGGGCTGTGCTCTCCCCACAATGCAAGTCCTAAGTTGGGCATGGGTACCAGAAAAGATACTTATTCCAGAACCATGGGTTTTACTCTGTACCCGTTAGGGTTGAGGAAGTAAGGTTTCTATGCAAACCCAGAATAACAGTATCCGGAAGAATATTCTTTTCTCTAAGAACCTGCCAAAGGATTCCAGCACATGATATCATTAGCTTCTGGACTGTAACAGCTAGCAAGACAGAGCTGTCCCTACACCTCTCACAGAGCAGGATGAGGGTCCTTTATGGCCTTAAAGCCAGCAGGACAGAGCTGCCCCTACACCCCTCACAGAACAGGATATCCTTTATGACTTTAAAGCCAGCAGGACAGAGCTACCCCTACATCCCTCACAGAGCAGGATGAGGGTCCATTATAGCTTTTCTCCACATGGCAGCCTCTTCACTGCACCTTGACCCTCTGGCCCAAGCCATTTCCTTGCTCCCACTGTTCCAAATGTTTTGGTGGAAAGAAGGTACTCTCTGGTGGCCACATGGACATCAGAAGTGGGTGGCAGAGCACCTCTTCCAGGTCTCTGTGTCAAGCACAGAAACTAGTGAGTGAGGAAGACTTCATCATGCCATAGATAGGAAGGCTTGGGGGGCGGTGCTTGCCGCCTAGACCCACCGTGGCCCTTTTGATTTTTCTAAACTGCCATGAGGACTTTTTTGGCATCTATATAGTATTTGATTTTCATGATAAACTATGGCAGGTCAGTATAAAAATGAACAAAGGAGTGGTAGAAATGCCCAGCATGACGCCTGAAGGTGGGCTGTAACTTCTTGTCTGTCCATCAATCTACCTAGGCAATCCAATTTTTCCTCCTCAGAGACTCTGTCTTCAGCTCATGGAACATAGACTTCCGCAGACCTCTAACCCCTAACCCTCCTGACCCACCCATTGGCTGCCCCACCTGATTCATTTGGAACCTTCCATCTTTTTTTATGTCTCACTGTTTGATTTCATGTTTGAATACTCCTCTCAGTGAAAGCAGAAGAACAATTCTACTGTTTCCCTCAAATGTACAAAAAAAGGGTGGGGGGAGTACTGTGTAGCCGAGTTTCCTATTAGTCCCATCCTGCCAAATGGATACCTGAGCATCAAGGGTCCTAAACACTCAATGTTGAGGTCAATGGCGGGTTACCTGGGAGGGCAGAGTTGATGAAGCAGGCACCAGGTTGGATTGATCTGAGAGGAGAACCCAGCCTTTTGGCTTTAGAGAGGTCACACTCTTACATACAACTGAAATCATGATGGTGAAATATGAACCCAAAGAACCAGCCTTTCCTGCTCCCAGATGGCATAGTTCCACCCAAGCTCCAGAGATCCTCCTCACTATGCAACTGCACAGCCAGCCCAGATGGGGCTATGAAGGGGCAAAGGAGCTGTTTCTTCTATAACTCAAGGAGACTGGAGAGGTGGGGGTGCCAGCCTTCATGCTTCTTATATCATCTCCATCCCTGGCCCAAACTGCATCCCATGCAAAATGCTCTACATGAAGGCTTTCTCTCAAGAGCTCACGGTGTTTTCTAGTCTCCTAAGGGATAAGAAGTGAGTTCCTCCATTCAGAAGTGTTCCAAACTCAGGGGAGTATGCACAACTTTCCATGTCTCTGTAGTTCCTTGATCTAAGGAGCATTGGATCTCTTGTCTCTCTGCCAGCATGACCTTCTCAGGAATACCTGTCACTTCCTGACAAACATCTTTACATCTACTCCAGAATTTCCTGTGCCCAGAGTTACATGTGAAGCTCTGGGGTCCACAATAGCCAGCCTGACTCTTCATGTGTAAATAAAGAAGTGTTTTAGTCTTGAAAATATGCTTCTGCAGTGGTTTGAATAGGGTTGCCCCCCCCCCCATAGATTCATGTGTCTCAATGCTTGGCCACAGAGAGTGGCACTATTAGGAGGTGTGGCCTTATTGGAGGCGGTATGGCCTTGTTAGAACAACTTAGTCACTGTTGCGCTTTGAGGTGTTAAATGCTCAAGCTCTGCCCATTGTAGAATCCAATATTCTCCTGGCTGCCTCCAGATCAAGATGTGGAACTCTCAGCTCCTCCAGCACCAAGTCTGTTTGCATGCTTCCATGCTTCCTGCCATGATGATAATGGACTAAAGCTCTGAAACTGTAAGCCAGCCCCAATTAAATGTTTTCCTTTATAAGAGTTGCCTTGGTCATGGTGTCTCTTCACAGCAATGAAACCTTAACTAAGACAGCTTCTTTAAAACATCCAACTGAGGCCTCACCTCTGAGAGTCATCTTGGAGATTTAAAACTTTAGCAGGAAACTGAGATGCACATGCAATGGTCACATGACCTACAGTACTATTCCAGTGGTGCCTAACTGAGGAAAGGAGATCTAGAAGGTACCACCTACTGCATCATCCAACCTTCCCCCTCTGCAGTACCCAAGTCTTCCCAAAGGCCTGCCAGGATGTCTGCCATGCCAGCTTTAGCTTACCACACCATCATCTTTAAAGACAGGCACTCATTTGTCACCTTCATTAATTTGTTCCCCCCCCCCCCCCCCACACACACACACTCATCTAATAGAAAACTGGGCAACTGTTTTTGAAATGTCACACCTGGAGTTAGCTCAGCCTGAAAAGTTTAAAAATAGTCAACCCGAGGAACAAAGGTGTTTACCAGAAACAAATGCTGTGAACAGCTCCTTGGAGAGATTAAAGTTCCCACTGGGGTGACACAGTTGGTGTGTGAACACGACCCCTGCTGCTTCCCTTTCCTGTTTTTTTTTTAGTAGGTACCAGAATCCCAACCCCTTTTCCTCTGGGCAAGCTGAGGCTCAGAATGCTGGGCACCCAAGGGTGCCTCTCCCTACTCCCAAATCCTTGGATCTTTGTCACAATCTGGCTGAACTCTATTGATAGAAGTGGTGTTTAAATAAATAAATAAATAAACAAACAAACAAATAAATAAATAAACCCTGACACTTTCACCTTGCACTTACCCACCTGTGTGATGGCCATTCCTTTATTTGCTTACAGAAAGGCAGAGTGATCCCTGGGAATTGCGTCTCATGGGCTGCTTGCCTACCATTTCAGCCTTACTTTCATAGCTCTGATTCCACAGGCTTCAGTCTTCTTCCTTAACATTTGCTGCCTTACTATTTACTTCCCTTGTCACCTGTGTCCCCTCTAGATGCAAAAATCCCTAAGGACAGGCTACTTATCGCCTTTGTTTATCCAGGTGTGCTTGGATTCTAGAGATCTGGAGAGTATCAGGGACTTGATAAATATCTGAATAGATGAATACATATACATATTTAAATAAAATAATCCATATGGTCATTCCGGGGCTAGAGTTTTGAGTCTGTCTTAACACAGGACGGGTTAACTTTAACTCCCCTCCCCCCTAAGTTTTCGTGTGCAGCTTGTAAGTCCAGACTGCCAAATCCTTCTCCCTGGGATTACAGAGAGATGATCTTGGTGAGGTCGAAAAGCCGGAGGAAAACATTCGCTTGACATTTAGCGGTTCATTGAAATAACAAACCTGACTCGGAGAACCAGTGTGTTTTCTGCAGCTGCCCGCCTCCTTTCCAGCAAATGTCTTACTTGGTTCTGTGTGCTGACATATCTCTGCGGAGGACCTGGCAGATGTTGAGGGGAAGCATCAGTTGTCTAGAGCCCAATGCCACCTGCCCCCGTTAGGACCAGAGAGGACAGCTGTGAGGCCACAGCCAGCTGTCTGCAGGTGCTTTGGGGGAAGTTTTATAGAGCTCTCGCTTAGCCCCAGGTTCCCTTCTTCAGAGAAAATCATGACTTGGATAGGTTTACTTGCCCCAGCCTCACTCCCGGAAGTGATCTGTAAGGCTAGTACTTTAATTGTTACCAATGTACCATGTCTTCCTGCTCCATTTACAGCCTCCAGTGTGTGAGGCACAGGTAGGTTGCTGAGGTTTGTCTCTTGGACTAAAAATCAGACAAGATTAGATTCTGGAATGGAGATGTAGAATGGTCAGTGGTAGAATATTTACCCAGAATTCATAAGACATTGGATTCAGGAAGAGAGGAAGTGGGGTTAATGGAGAAAATACTCAGATTCCCAGAATCCTCCCTGCAGCTCCATAACTTCCACCTCAGATTTCTTGATGGTCATTGCGATCTACACTCCTATTTATGACACTCCTGTTGCCACCCAACCAGAAGGGACTTGGGAAGTAACAGCACACCGAGGTCCAGAAAGATGAAGGAGGAGCAGAATATTCAGCAAACAATACTAGAGACTGTTTCGCTGAGTAAGGGCACATATCAATAGCTCAGCAAACCCCAGAGTGTGGAGAGGTGTGGAGATATACCCTGTCTTGGCTGACACTGAATCCCCGATAGCCTAGTGGGGCAGGGCTCTGGATTCAAACCAAAGGAAAGAAAGACAGTTCCTGGACTCAGCCACTTGTGGATTGGATCTCATCCCTACCCAATGTGTTTGAATTACAGAAAAGACTGTTGGATTTCACAGCAGGGACTCAAGCTCAGTCAACTCTTTTGTGGCTGGGTAATTATAATCACACCCTCTGCTGTAACCTAAGAAGAACCATTATTCACAGCAGAGAAATGAGCCTTGATCCATTTCTGGTTCTTACTGTATATCTACATCTATAAGCAACCCACTGCTTGAAAGCAGGCAGCCGTTTGCTTAGGGTGGTAATGACTTTTGCTGTGGCTGGTTAAGGTCAAGACAGTGTCTGCATCAGTTCTTGGAGCAATAACTGGCTTCCTGAAGCTAATAGTGATGCTCTGGTGCACGGCTGAGGGAGGGGAATATTTGGAAACAAGGTCACAATGAATCTACAGCTATGCACAGGAATTCAGCAAATGACCGATGAAGACCTGCTTTGTATAAAATGCCAGGAGATGAGGAGAGGAGACAGCATAGTGGGGGATGCCCAGAGAGACACAGGGAATTGCCATCACAATGTAGTCAGAGGCAAGCCGGAGTCAGAGTACCCTGACTCACTGACAAGTGATGGTGCCTAGGATCCCATGTGGTCCCTCTTACAATGCTGTGGTGTGAGTATCCAGTCACCTCTGCACTGGGAATGTGGAAACTGAGGATCACAGACTGTGATCAATGTCTGTCCTAGAGTGTCATGACAGATAAAATTCGAGCTGAGGCTAGAATCGAAGTTGCCTTCACTACTGAGTACTCCTAAACATTTCTTCCCTCTCCCATGTACAAATTAGCTCCTGCTCACATAGCCAGAAGTTGGGGACAAGTCTCAGGCTGGTCAATTAAGCAGAGAGATAAACCAATAGAATTAAAACAGGATCGAGATCCTGGGCTGACCAGGATCTGGCCAAGTCCTCCAGCACCTAGGCACCACATCCCAGTTTTTTGCATTTGCATCATTATAATAACTAGCAGCCCCTTGCATCCTTGGAATTGGTTTGGTTTGGACCCTAAAACTCCATGGCTTCAGCATGGGACTAGATTGCTCTACCCTGAGCCTCATTCTCTATCTGTGACTTAGCAATGTGCTTTGCATAAGCAACTTCAGGAGTACAAAGCCAGGACCAAGAGAAGCCATGCTGCATCCATCCTAGGATCTCAGGCAGGAGCCGATTGTCTGGGGAGTCCTGGAAGTTGAAATGAGCTGTGCAGATAGATGTCTTGGTAGGCATCTTGAGGAGGAGGCTCACAGTCCTAAGCACTAGGGACCATGGGCTCTTCTTCAGGCTGGGGGCAAGTCTCTCATTCTTTCTGACATTACGCCAGCTGCCTGTGGTAAGATGAAACTCTCAGTGTCCCCTCAGCCTATAAAGCCTGCCCCTGCTGCACGGTGAAAATTACAGGCTTATATTACAGGCCTCATGCAGGGGAAGTAGCCAGAGGTTGCTGAGACAATCAGAATATGGTAGGTTTATTGAGAATTGTGAAATGAAACTGGGCTACCCATGTGATTGATTTGAGCAACACCCCTCCCCTATATTAAAGAAAGAGGGAAAGAAATAACTGAGCCTTTATTTAAAAAAAAACAAAACCTCTAGTTAATGGTAGCCCAGAACCTACAATACTTTTTTCTTTTACAGAGAAAGCAAATTTCCCAGATGGAAGCAGCTTCCTAATGACCAAAGCAGAACCTCAAGACAGCAGCTCCTAGGAGGTCAGGTTGGCAGAGACACTGTAGGCCATTCAAGGTCCTCAGGGTCTCTGCCTACACATACCATCACACAGCAGACATTTAAAATAGTGTGTCAAATTCTCAGCCAGTAAGAAAAATGAAATTATGAGATTTGTGAGAAAGCGGGTGAAAATGGAAAGTATTATAGCAAGCTGGTGCAGTCTCAGAAAGGCAAAAGTCACAGGTTCCCTCTAGAGTGTAGATCCTAGTTTTAGATGTTTGTTTGTATGTGAATAGGTTATGATGGGATATAGATTATGAAACTAGATGGGGAGGGAGCAGAGAGGGAGGGTGGGGCAAAGGTGGACATGAAAGTGGAAAGAAGCTCCTGGAGCAGGAGCAGGTATTGGAGATGCAGGAGGGGCAGAGCAGGAGAAGCACAAAGACAGTCAGTTTTATTTGTTTTATTTTGGTTTTGGTTTTTGGTTTTTCAAGACAGGGTTTCTCTGTATAGCCCTGGCTACCTGTAACTCACTTTGTAGACCAGGCTGGATTTGAACTCAGAAATCTGCCTGCCTCTGCCTCCCAAGTGCTGGGATTAAAGGTGTACACCACCACCGCCCGGCTCAACAGTCAGTTTTAAAAATACTGTAACGAACCAAAAGTCTTTGTAAGCTAATAAAAAAAACTTTGATGAATAAAATATTGGAGATCTGACTATGACTTTCTTGGAAATTTTTCATTTTGCTGCATTTTAAGACTATTTTTATTAAGGCAAAACAAAGAAGACTGTGGTGGGAAAATCAGAAAACCAACTCTATTGGGGGCAATGGTTGCCTTAAAAGAGAAACTTTCTAGGGAGAAAACCGTATCTTGAAATGACTTTGTGTATACTTGTCAAAACTACTTTAAGGGGAAAATAGGATCTATGCCTTTTACCCCAGGTAAATTTAGCCTCTCAAGAGAAAAGAATGAACTCCAGTGCAGAACATCCTCACTGAACCCCAGTGAACAGCATCCCTGCTGAACACCAGTGAACAGCATCTCTCTTGCTTGGCTTAAGGGAAATGTATAAATGCCTACAATTCTCATTCAAATGCTTCCACAAAACCTAGGCACATTGATGATCAAGAGAGGAGTGGCCTGTGTTACAGTGTAATGGCACACTTGGGGCACATGATTGCTGCTGAGTTCTTCATCTTCCCTGAAAATTCTAAAGTTGTCTGTAGGTTTGAAAACACTCATAGGAGAGTGTTGCAATACTTGTGCCTTCTGAACTTTGCAACAACTCTTGAGTGACAAAAGATGTGGCCTTTCGACTCAGTACTTTTCAGGGTCACATTCCATCCCCAGTGCTAGGCTTCAGAGGTCAGGACTCAAGCAGCCCCCAAAACACTCTTCTGTCACCAGTGAAAGCCATGCTCAGTGTCACATGGTCACAAGCCCAGATTGGCAAAGGACAGTTCACAGTCTGTGTCTAAGACAATTAATTGATTTGTCATTTAAAGATCTGTCATTCTGGAGCTGGCTTGGCCAGTACAGTGCCTACCGTGCAAGCGTGAGATCTTGAGTTCTAGCTCCTGGTGAAAAACTAGGCATTACAGCACATGATAGCAGATGCTTTTAATGCCAAGCAGACAGGTGGGTCTCTAGGGCCTGCAGGGATGAGTGTGAGCCACCATGTGGCTGCAGGGAACTGATATTGGGTCCTCTTCAATAATAATAATAATAATAATAATAATAATAATAATAAATGGCTTACCGTTGAGCCATTTCTCTTTTTGGTGATTCCCTCGTTTTAATTTTTTTGGAAGCCTGATTACTTTCTCATCAAAACTCATATTCTCCTCTCAGAACATCAGGAGACCTAGAAGTTCTCAGCTAAATCACCATGACTAAATCATCAATGTTCTGCGGCTTTTGAGGGTGGGGGTGGGGTATTCTCAGCTTCAGAGCCAACCAGCCTAGCCTGATGACTCAATATTCACTACCAACATGGGGGGGTGGCTACTATTACCAAGTCTGTGGGCAGGAAGTAGTTCTTAGATACACCCCATTGTGCTAGTTCTGACCACAGACTGTGCTGGCTAGTTTCATGTCAACTTGACACAGGATAGAGATATTTGGGAAGAATGATTCTTTTTTTGTTTTTTAAAATTATTTATTTACAGCCCAGATGCTGCTCCCCCATCCAGTCACTCCCTTACAGAGTCCCTCCCCGACCCGTTCCCTTCTCCTCTGAGAAGGTAGGTTCCCCCTAGGAGTCCCCTCACCCTCAGATGTTTTATTCCAGCAATAGAACCCTCACCTTACAGAAACTGGTACTAGAGAGTACCAGTCACTACAGTCACTTGTCACTATAGCTTCGACAAGCTTGACTATATTGTTTTGGACAGGATCATGGAAGGAATTTAGAACTTCGGGCTAGAAAAGACATTGATTGTCCAGAGCTTAGTGGGTTGTTGTGGTAACTTGGAGGATAATGCCAGAGAGGCAGAGAGGATGGAAGCCTGGCTTGTGACATTTCAGAGGGAAGCAAAGACTGTATCAAGGATTACATTTATGTAATAGTCTGAATTAAGAATCTGTGGTTCTGGTTAGCTAGAAATAAAGAAGAAGCTGTGATTAACAAGAGATCAGAATCACTAAAGTGAAACATTTGTCTTCCTAGGACAATTGATATTGGTCAGCTGGGGCTGAAGAATTGGCTGTCAGCAAAACAAAACAAAACAAAACAAAGCAAAACACCCCAAAACTTCTCAGGTGTGTCTCCTCAGGGTCAGCAAACAGGACCCGTGGTCCATAGGCACCAAGGCTAATATCTAGTGCTGACAGTCAAACTTAGTAATATGTTTCCCAGATAGTATTGGTTTTAAAACACAAAGGGGCCATGAAGAGCAACGAAGGCTTGGAACTGTGAGAGGCCAGCAGAGGCTATCGGTAAAGGTGCAGCCTCCACTACAGTAGAAGCTTCTGGATGGAAGGGATCTTGGAGAGAAGTTTAGTCTTGGCACTGTGTGGCAAAGTCGGTCTCTGAAGGGAAGCCATTGGTGAGGGTGCAGCCTCGGGTGCAGTAGAGACCCAGCATATTGAAGTTACCAGTACCTTGGGGCTACCACTCAGGACAGCAACAGTGTGTGTGTGTGTTGTGTAGAGCCACCCCAAGCCTATGAGACAAACTTTGTGTGCTGTGTATATGGCAGAACTGGAGAAGGTCCTTTGATCCTTTGATGGCCTTTGAAGATCATGAGTTCGGATGTCCGACACTATTAGATTCTGATTTTATTTTTGTTCCATTATAACTGCATTATTCGTCCCTCTTGACATAGGAAAATATTTCACTTGATTTTTATTTTCAATTCCTACAGGATCCCACAATTAAAGAGACTTTGGAGAATTAGAGGGAGTTCGAACTTCGAAAGAGACTTTGGGTATTTTAAAGAGACTATACTTTTAAAGATTTTGAATTTTTAAAGACTGCGACTCTTAAAAGTTGGGATGTTTTATATTGTGATAGTGATATTAATGTGAACAAACAGAAATGGAAAGCTTATGGCTTCATGATGTGTTTTGTGTCAACTTGAAAAGGGGCCAATTGTGTTGCTTAGTTTTATGTCAGTGTGACACAAGCTAAAGTCATTAGGGAAGAGGAATTCTCTACTGGACAATACCACCATTATATTGACCTACAGGCAAGCCAGTAAGGCATTTTCTTCATTAGTGTTTGATACAGGAGGGATCAGACCATTGTGGGTAGGGCCACATCTGAGTTAGTGAATCTGAATTATATAAGAAAGTTCGCTGAGCAAGCCATGAGGAACAAGCCAGTAAGCAGCACCCCTCCATTACTTTCGCTTAGGTTTCTGCCTCCAGATCCCTTCTTTGGTTTCCCTCAATAGACTTTGACCTAGGATATGTAAACCAAATAATCCCTTTGCTCCCCAAGCTGCTTTTTGTTATGATATTTCATCACAGCAAGAACGCACTCACTGAGATACAAAAAGCTATTTGCCAAGGAAATAAAGACAATAGTCTAGTCTCTGACACCAAAGGAGGCATCAGGACTTTTGGTTGTGGGGTTTTTATTCTAATAAAATCTGAAGAGAAGTGTTTGTCTCCATCAACAGAGATCCAAGACACTCTATTTAGCACAGGAAATGGAGTTAAAAGGCACTTACATCTCGAGGAAGGAACAGAGGCAGAATCATTTATCCACATCACACTCACTCCACCTTCCTGCAGGTCCTGGACTGCCTGTGAGTAGCTCTTGGGGACAAAAGCACTGGACTTGTGACCAGCAGAAGTCAGGCCTATAGAAGGGGACTGTCAAATTGAGCTTCTGCAAATAGTTAGCAGCAACCCAGTCCTCCTCTCTCCCACATCTATTTGTAATTTTAACTTACATTAGTAAGTGAGACTGGATCTGCAAACAGAACAACTCTGAGTTGGTCTCTACAGACAGACCACCATTAAGGTAAAAAGACGGAATTGTTGTTAGTTTCAGTGAGGCTAGGAGTAGCCCAGGCTGAGCCCCTAGGACAGGCTTTCTAAATCACCAGACACCTATTTTATAGTCTCTGACTGAGAGAAGGATGGTGTTCTGGAGTAGAACTATGGAAACTAAGGCTCTGATTAGCTGACTGACAGGGTATACCAGTCAGCTTCCAGCTACTGATATGGGTATTCCAGACTTCTTATAAAGAGAAAGGTATATTTTAGTTCATGGCTTTAAGGGATTAGGCAGCCCCACAGCTTTGAACTTCTAAGGTAGTAGATCACAATAGGTGTTCGTGCAGCCAACAAACCTTTCGTCTCATGCAGGAAGCAAAAGCTAGGGTCCTCCAAGGACACACCTTCAACAACTCAAGGGTGTACTTCAGAGATTCACATCCTACAGGTTGTACCACCTCCTAGTAGCCAGCATGGGTACAGAGTTTTCAGAAGCCAGGCTTGACGGAGGACTTAGATAACCCATATTAGAAGCCAAAAGATATACTGTCCCTGCTGACCCAAGTTCCTAAAGGCATATTAGGACTCCCTATGAGTGTCATTTCCCCCTTGAGGATTTCATGGTATATGTGGTGGTTTGAATACGCTTGGCCTATGGGGAGTAGCATTATTAGGAAGTGTAGCATTATTGGAGGAGGTGTGGTCTTTTCACTGTGGAGGCAGGGCTTGGAGATCTCAAGTATATGCTTATGCCTGGCCAGTGTGATCCAGACCCTCTTCTGGCTTCCTTCCAATCAAAATGTAGAGCTCTTGGCTTCTCCAGCACCATGTCTGCCTGCATGCTGCCATGCTTCCTACCATGATGGTAATAGACTGAATCTCTGAAACTGTGAGCCAGCCCCAATTAAATGTTTTCCTTTATAAGAGTTAGTTGCCTTGCTCATGGTGTCTCTTCACAGCAATAAAATCCAAACTAAGACAACAGTTTAATGAACTTGGTTGTGTGAGCCCTTGGGTGTACCTCACTCTGTGCCTGCGCTGTGATGGGATTGTCCTACACTGCAAGTGACCCAGGGTAAGAAGGAGTGCCTTCCTGCCTAGGGTTTCCCTCTGGCTTTGCCTTACGATGTGCCTGGGCAGTGTTTGAGTTAACTGCCACCAGTCCCCTCCCCCTGCACACTGACAGAGGCTCATAGCCCTTCTTCCTCATGACATTTCTCAGCCTCACAATCTCACTGGTCTAGGACAGTTTGGAGATGTAAGTGAGCAGTGCTGATGGAGGCCTGGCATTTGAATCTATTGATCAAGCACAGAAGACACAAGGCAAGGGTGCCCTGGGAGATCACGCTGTCAGGGTCAAATAGAGGTTTCTCACTAAGAAAGCTAAGAAATGAGGCAAACACCACAAAGCCAGAAGGAAGTGACAACTGGAGGTCGCTGCTGTGTAAACGTTTGCATCACAGCCAGCTAAGAATGTACAGATGCAGGAGCCCAGGTTCCCCATGGAAGCACAGGAGAAAGGCCAAGTGGAGAGAGTTCTCTGTTTTCAGATAGAGAGGATATTGGACTGTGCTCAATAGCACAAGAGCAAGTGGTATAGCTGCCTGTGCTTCAGGTGACAATTTTCTTCTGTAAGTGCAAGACAGACCGCGCTGTCTTTGAAAATGCAGGTCAGGTTATCTGGTTGTGTGTGTTCTTCTGTCTTCAACGGTGACCCCAGAGCTGAGGCTCAGTCCATCTCGCTGTGGTGTGTAAGCATGTGTGGCCCTGGGGAAGGGAGAGGACCAGCGGAAGGAAGTGAGGTTCCTCCACACTGGGGAGAGAGCGAGCACAGGGCTTAGACACACGCAAGGAGAGTTAAGGCCCTGGATCTACTTGGCGTTGTCCTGATCCTCAGTCAGTCACCATTCTAGCAAACAAGGGGACGAAGATCACGCCCTAGAAGGTTCTTTCTGATCTTACCAAGCAAGGTCAGTAACTTGTCAGTCTGCAGAGCCTGGCTAGAGAAGAGCCAGGAACAGAACCGACAGACACCCATCTCCCCTCCCCCCACTTCCCAATGAAAAGAAGGCAGGTGGGCAGAGGCCCCCAAGTACCCAGGATCCTGTAATTTGGTGTGCATAGAGGGATCCCCAGCATCTGCAGAGCAGCTGATCCAGAGTTGAGCCCAGAAACTGCTAATCTAATGTAGCTGTTCTAGCTAGTTCTGACGCAAGAAGCGGTGGCCTGTCACAAACTCGGAGTGACCTGCTATCATTTTAAAGGCTTGAACTATGAACTCAGAGTTAGGTCTGGTTTTACCTCTGGGACCTCCCAGTTATATATCTTAGCCCAGCTTGTTAAATGAGTTGATATAAATGCAAAGCATTAAGCTAGGCCAGCATGTCATAAATGCTCAGTAAAGGGTGGTTGGGGCTCGGATCATTATTCTGATAATTACAGTGGGCTTGCTACATTGTTATTCCTAGACAGAACCAATCGTCTGGCCAGATTAACACAGATTTATTCCACAGGCAAATCTATGGCAGCCCATGTCTATCTGTTGTCAAAATAAGAGTTTTGGCCAGTCAGTCGTGGCACACACCTTTAATCTCAGCCCTTGGGAGGCAGAGGCAGGTGGATCTCTGAGTTCGAGGCCAGTCTGGTTTACAGAGCGAGTTCCAAGACAGCAAGAGAAAGATAAAAGAAGGAATTTGGGGCTGGCATATGCTTTCTTACACAATAATTGAAAATACATTCATCTTTATCTGCTTGCCCTTACTATTGACCTGTCCTTGAAGTGGCCACTAAGACATGGTCATTCAAGGTGAGGAATTCCTCTAGCCAGAGACAAAAGCCACCATGTTGTCCCTCATCAATGGAGTCCACCATCAATGGAGTCTGTTTATGCTGCTATAACAAAATGTCTATACCGATAACAAAATGACTGAGAGCATCCAGTTCATTAGGAACATATGCTTGTCTCTCCACACGTGTGCAGGCTGAGAAGATCAAGGTGAAACCACCATCAGACACCGTGTCTAGTGAGGGCCACTTTCTGCTTCTAAGTGGCACTCTCTTGCCTGTCTTCACATGGTGGAATGGCAAAGGATTGGAAAGTATGGACTGTGTTTGTTATCAGTTGAAGAGAAGGAAGGGCCAGGCCCCTCACTGATACCTGTTAGACCATTAATCTCTCAAGAGCTCTAACAGCTACCTCATTCCAAGAAAGATCTATTCAGGGAGACAGGTTGTCACCATGCAGGTGTGTGTGTGTGTACATGCAAGTACATAATATGTGTTAATGAATGTGCATGTGTGTGCATGCATACATACATGTGTTTGTGTGCAAGCATGTTTAATAACTACTATATAACCTGGTTGAAGTCCAGAGGCCTCCCTGCACTACTATTCCCTTGATCTTAGACTCCCCAACCTTCAAAGCTGACAAGTTAAGGTGTTTATGAGCTATCAAGGCTGACATATTCTGCAGTCGCCCCTACATGGGCTAAGACAGAGTCATTGGATTGGTCCATATATTCTTGATGAGTCTTATAATAAGGGTTGTCAATTAATTTTTCTTTTTCTAAACACATCAAAGAGTCAGCAGTCTCTACTCCCCCCTCAGAAAGTCTTCTGTTCTTTTGGGCCACCCCCATCTTTCTCTCCTTCCATAATCAGATGCAAGAACCCTTCTTCTCCCATCACCTTTAATGTTCTGCACCTAGCTCACCCTAGATTACCAGAGCATCACACTGCATTCACATTGTTTCTTGTGTTTCCCAAAAAACATGAGCTTGGCCATCAGAGACTGGGTTTGAGTTCCTTGTGTATTAACGGACTTTTCTAAGCCTCCATCTCTTGGCCGTATGATTTTTAAGGATGTTCATATTCCATATCTGAGGCTGAAATGTGGGGCCTCCTGCAGGCTAGGCATGCTCTATTAATAAGCTAACCCAGTCCTAAGAGTGTAATAGACATAACCATGTGGCTCGTGTACCACACAAAAGAAGCCCTGTTCTATGGTCAGCCAACATAGAAATTGAGGGAATTGGGGGTTCACAGAATACCACCACATGACCCACTTATAGCTGCCAAACCATGACATGAGCTCCAGTTGACCCTTAAAAGTAAGAGTCAAAAACTGACTTTGAGATAGTATGCTGCATGCTATGAGCATGCTTGATCTAGGCGAAACAGAAAGACCGAACAGCTCAGTTCCAATTACATTGAGGAAAATGCCCTGAGCATTCTGTGTCAGAGACAAATGGGATTCCCACTTCTGATTAGCCGTTCTGTGGCCTATACGTCTGGCCTATAAGGATATTAGAATTTTAGCCTCTTAAACATGTGTGAGCCAAACATGCCAAGGATCTTTATTTGTTTGAGAGTAGGAGCAAATATTTGGGTGAAACAAACGCAAACAGGCAAACATACTGGGAATTTTGACTTTCAAGTTTCCTTCCGTTAATAATCTCAGCAATGGCTGAGAAGATGAATGTCACTGGAAGGAAATAACTGGTAGCCATTCTCATGTAAATAACAGAATTGAGTAAAATAAATAAATGGATAATTCATATTTGCTGTCAAACTTCTGGCTTGGCATATGAAAGTGACAAAGAGACAGTAGTAAAGACCAGAATTCTGAAATCTGATTTTTTGTTTTGTTTTGTTTTTTTGAGACAGGGTTTCTCTGTATAGCCCTGGATGTGCTGGAACTAACTCTGTAGACCAGGCTGGCCTCGAACTCAGAAATTCACCTGCCTCTGCCTCCCAAGTGCTGGGATTAAAGGCATGTGCCACCATGCGTGGCCCTATCACACCTCTTTGATACACACCTGTGCACTGGATTCCTGAAGGCTTGGCTGAAGGGTAGATTAACAGTACCATAGTTCTTATTGGAGCAAAGTGTGGCTTCTACGGGAGCCCACTGGGTGGTTTAGTTCATGCCTAAAATTTCAGCCATCATGACAACCTGAATTTCCTTAGATCTAAGCCACTAAGTCACCCCACCTCCTGATGACCCATCCCCACATCTCTTTCCAGCTACAGGTCTGCTTCAACAGGACCTGCTATGCTTTCTGTTAGGTAGGATGCTTCTGTCCATAGTCCAGTACAATATGCTGATGTTTTTATTTCTAAAGAACGACCTTACCCACCTATACCCCAAGATCATTAGCCTCTAGTAGGCAAGTTCCTAGTCTATGACCCTGACTTTCTCTAGTGGACTCCTGACTCTAAACCTGACAGATTCTGACTTCTGAAAATGTTTGACTGTGAACTTAGAACATGGCGGATACATGCTGAAGAGGGCCAGCTTCCAGAAGGTAGCCTATGAGGGCTCAGCAAAGCTCAGACTATGGTCACTCACTACAATTAGTATTTGTCAGTTATGAATACCATGGAAAGTTGCTGGAAATTAAAAAAAAGAAACAAAAGCAAAAGGACAAAGTTGAAAATTGTACAACTGAGTGGCCTTGGGGCTTTTAAGGAATGGTAAGGCTGAAACTTGTCTTAAAGCAGGGACAACGTGCTGGCATGGGAGCTGAAACCAGAAGCTGTGAGCTCTGACTATCTGTATCTCTGATCAAGACTCACATCCTAGGGAGAAAATGTCAAGTTGGCCTTTGTGGGGTAGCATGGCTTTTCTTACCTGGTGTGTGTGTAGGATAGGGCCTCATTTAATATTTTACCAGACTGTAGCCAAAGGAAAATGCCTCTTTTTCCAGAGGAAATGGGAGTAAAGAGTCATTCTTTAATGCTGTGCAGCCAAAAATCAGTAACACGTGGGGTGGCTAGAGACAGCCTTTTAAAGAAGACATTGTGATGGTCTTTCTAGGATTCCTAGAGAACCTTGATTCCTTTCAGTAAATTCCTTTTACTATTCTTGAGTTGGTTTATTTCATGTCAAAGATTCTTAACTGAAACACCATTCACACACTTGTATAAGGAATTAATTTCACCTTTGGCCTCATTTTGAAACAGAACTATAAATTGATGGCCTAGCCCCTAAGAAATTAGTGACCCATCGTATCAGAATCCATGTATACCAAATGAGCCCTGTGCTGGCCTTGGATTGTTGTCCCCCTATCTGTGTTTCCTATTCGCTGGGGCTCTCAGCACTCAGCCGTGGCCTCTTCTCTAGCTCCCAAGTAGATAATAGAACACTTCTTAAACACCAGGGGTCTGAGGTTGGAAATGCTCTCACTGAATGCCAAGCAATCCAATGGAGCCATGGCAACAGTGAAGATGCGAGCTCGGTTACCTTGAATCCTGGAGGATAGAGATTTGCCTATTGGAGACCAGAGTCCCCTGACTAGTCAGAGACAACAGTGTGGGCAAAGCTGTTCTTTAGCATGTTTTTCTTGGATATATAGGAATTTTTCTGTTGTAATAAGAGACGGGAGGGGTATCTCTCTGGATCGTGTATATCAAAGGAGAGGCAGTGTCTATAGGGGCTTCAGACTCCCTCTCCTTCAGGTGTTCTTGCTGGGTTTGCTGGCACATCAGTGTGCTCCCAGAGAGCTAAGGCAGAGGCCTGAGGTCTGTGCCAGCCTGGAGACACAGTGATAACCCCAGCCTGAAACTAAAACAAAACAAACCCCTCAAAATCCAAACTGCTGTGACCTGAAAGGACAATATTATCATCACAACATAGCAAGGGTGATAAAGATGGCTGGTGTGGGGACCAGAGTTTAGATTCCCAGAGCCCCCATAAAAGGCTAAGCTCTGCAGTGCACCTGAAATCCCAGCATCAGGGAGGCAGAGGCAGGAGGATGACCAGGGTGCACTGGCTTGCTAGCCCAGTCAATATAAAAAGGTCTAGGTTCAGTGAGAGACCCTGTCTCAAAAATAAGGTGAAAGACATCTGCTGCCAACTTCTGGCCTACACACAGGTACATGTGTACACACACACACACACACACACACACACACACACCACCACCACCATCACCACCACCACCATCATCATCACCAGCAGCAGCAGCAGCAACAGCAATAGGCACAATAACAATAGCTCTGGGCTTTGAGAAATGGTTTCATTTCTAGTACTGTGCTCGGTGCCCGAGAGTTATGCTTTCCTCAGTGGTTTGTGCTATTAAGGTTAGCACTCATGTCACATGACCATTTTGCAAACATGTATCTCTGGAAACAGCTTTGTTGTTGTTGTTGCTGTTGTTGCCCTGTGGTGTTCCACCCAGTGTGTAGTCCCTGACCTTGTGCCCTATGGATGCTGGAAGGAGAAGACACATTTGCCTTTGAGAAGCTCATGACTGAGTGGAAAAGACAGAAGAGAAAGAGGAGAGCACATGGCTAACTCCCATCACACTGACCCTACCCACCCCCATGCACTTTCGGGGTGGGGGTCAGGAGAGAGTGGATGCAAATGAGCAACTGCTCCCCTCTGCGTGGGAATGGGCGGGACTCCAGGAAGATGGCTCACCCCAGGTGTTTCTCACCTCCCTGACTTCCTTGAGTTCACTTCCCTTTATTGTATGTATGGAGACACCCAGCTATATACATGACATTTTTGGCAAAGTGTCTGAGGGCATGGACCTGTTTCCAGAAGGTCTTTACCTATCTTTCTGATCTCACACCCTAGCATAAGACACTACACCTAGCGGGTACTCAGTGAATAGGTTTGTTTGAAGAACACCAAGTCTCCAAGTTAGAGTCATCGTCTTGGTTGTTTTAAAAATAAATGTAACAATTGTGGTTTTCTGTAAAAGGTATAGGCTGGCATGTTTAAGATGAAGTGTAAATTATTCTAAGTTTGTACTGTGTGAAAGATGCTGAGAGTCCAACCTTTTTTGGGAAGAGGGAAACGGGGAGGCTTTATATATATATAAATTGTAGATGCAGTTAATGGTGAGAATTTTTTTAATGAGGTTAGCTTAAAATAGCTCTGAGACTCCCCCACCCCTCTCTGGCAGTGCGCCCCACCTTTGTGAGGTAGGCTCATGTCTATATCTCAGCCCCACCACTTGATGCTTTCCTTGTTGTCACACAGGTCTTTCTGGCACAACCCCCACCCAGTAACAACAACATCATGTCACAGCTCCGAGGAGCCATTGACTGGATTAGCAAACACAGTCTCCTGCTGCCCATTCCCTGATGGAAGACCTTGGGCACCACCAACCCTGCACTGAGGTCCAAATCCTTACCTTGAAAGCCTGTGTGCTGAGTCCTGCTGTGACACTTCACACCGCTGCCCAGGGAGTCAATGGTGCATGGTGCGCCTGGGGGCCAGTTCTAAGCCCTGACTATTTTAATGGATTCCTGGGCTTCTATTGTTTTGTTTAAACTGATGATAGTTTTGAAAATATTGCTCTTTTTAAAATCAGCAAATATAGTGGATTTAGTTCAACTGGTTGAACATTTACCACGAAGGAAAAGTTAACTGCATTAATTTTACAATGTAAGGAGATGATCAAGTCAAATGGCCCTAACTTGGGGCCCAGCCGATGCACCAGGTAACAGCAGCGCCACACTTTATTTACAGGTCAGCTTGCTTCTGCTTTGTAAGAAAGTCCCAGACGAGACTCATTTACCTTACAGGTCAGCCATTTGGACTCAGAGACTAAACTAGATGATTCTTGGGGTCTTAGCTGGACTTGCCAGCGAGTGGTCTGGGAACTGGAATTCAAGGGTGGCCTCACACAGGATAACCCCGACTTGAGAGAGTGAGAAGGAGGCTTGCAGGGCTCAGGGCTCTTACTCTGCCACACTGTCACAGGCAGTGTCCCCCTCAGTTAGAGGTCACACTAATCTGGACAAGCCTCTCAAAGCAAGAGTCTGTGCCAGCAGTTTTCAATGGATTTGTGACAAAGGACCAGTTTTTGTTCTCATTGTTTTGTTGGCTTTACTTTTGAACCTGACAATTCTCAAATTACTTCATTACCTGTTGAATAAACTGAGTCACCCGATGGAATATTTGGATACTTGTGCAATGCCAAGATGCGACACAGATTCTAAATGCAGGCCCTTCTGTTCTGTAATGGTCTCACGGCTGGCAGGTAACAATAACATCACACCTTGAGTAGCTGTGCCCTGTACATATGCAGCTAGAGACAAGAGCTCCGGGGTACTGGTTAGTTCATCATGTTGTTCCCCCTATAGGGTTGCAGATCCCTTTAACTCCTTGGGTACTTTCTCTAGCTTCTCCATTGGGAGCCCTGTGATCCATCCAATAGCTGACTGTGAGCATCCACACCTGTGTTTGCTAGGCCCCGGCATAGTCTCACAAGAGACAGCTATATCTGGGTCCTTTCAGCAAAATCTTGCTAGTATATGCAATGGTGTCAGTGTTTGGAAGCTGATTATGGGATGGATCCCTGGATATGGCAGTCTCTAGATGGTCCAGCCTTTCATCACAGCTCCAAACTTTGCCTCTGTAACTCCTTCCATGGGTGTTTTGTTCCCAATTCTAAGAAGGGGCATAGTGTCCACACTTTGGTCTTCATTCTTCTTGAGTTTCATGCATTTAGCAAATTGTATCTTATATCTTGGGTATCCTAAGTTTTGGGCTAATATCCACTTATCAGTGAATACATATTGTGTGAGTTCCTTTGTGATTGTGTTACCTCACTCAAGATGATGCCCTCCAGGTCCATCCATTTGGCTAGGAATTTCATAAATTCATTCTTTTTAATAGCTGAGTAGTACTTCATTGTGTAAATGTACCATAATTTCTGTATCCATTCCTCTGTTGAGGGGCATCTGGGTTCTTTCCAGCTTCTGGCTATTATAAACATCTTATGGATATATGCCGAGGAAAGGTATTGCAGGATCCTCTGGTAGTACTATGTCCAATTTTCTGAGGAACCGTCAGACTGACTTCCAGAGAGCAAGGCTAGCAACAAGTTTGCTTCTCATCCCACACCGAATAACCCTGCCCCTACTTCCCTCACATGCACTTTTACAAAAGAGAAAAATAGGGAGCACCTAGAATCCCATTATTCCAGAGGCAAAGGCAGGCAGAGCTCTCTGACTTTTAGACTATAAAGTGAGACCCTGTCTCAAGAAACAAACAAACAATGTCACTTAAAGCAATTAGCTTTGTCATTACCTGGTGATCCTGAAACAGAACCCAAAGGTCAGCCAGGTGGCCGTTCACCCCTGTGCTGGGGGCATGCATTATTTACATAACCAGATGTCTCTCACCTCCCTGTCCTGTACTCAGATAAGTAAGTTCCAAACTTAGCTACATCCTATTTCATAGATAAGCATCTAATGGGCTCTTCACTGTCCCCCTGGGAATATGAAGTTCCTGGGGAGCAATGGGAAGGTGTCTCCTTGGTGTTTCAGAGTGAAGTTGCTCACACATCACCATCCCAGACCCTGCTCTGTGCAGCCCTTTCTCCTCGGCACAAAGTCAGGGACAGGCGTTGCAGCCATAATGTGAAGAGGCCCCAGTCTACCTCTGTCATCCTGGGGTGTCCAGCAGAATGAACACAGGGCTTTCACCACAGTATGTGCCCTGCATGGGACTCAGAAAATGGTGTCTACTTCTCTCTTAGGGTTCAATCTAGGTTTTTCTCTGGGACTCAAATCCTGCCCATCTGTACTATTGGGCCACAGACCTCCTGTAGTATTAGAAGAGGCCTAGCCTTCCTGATTTACCTCTTGGGGTCCTCTCACCCTGATTTAGCAATCTTCTCAGCCACGCCCCTGCTAGATTCCAAGCACCCCAGTATACAGATCTGCAATGTAATGCCTCAGCTGAATATGAGTTGGGGCCACAGTTAGGTAGGAAGGCTTTGCAAACAAACTAAGCCACAGTTGGAGCTGAAGCTCAACAGGGGAGCTCTGATCCCTGCAGTCCTAGAACCCCAGGTCTCTGGAAAAGGAGGGGGAGGTCTTAGGCTACCACTCTGCCAAGTACTGGATGATGGCACTGTACCTTTGTTAATTTTATATATGCACTAACAGATGGAACTTTCTTTACAAGAGAAGCTTTAAAAGCAAACACACAAGAGGAAATCGCATCATTCGAACCTGGTTTCCAGACATGGACATTAGGTTGTAGATGAAGAAGTTGAGGTTCAAAATAAGAGTTGCATGCTCAAAGTTGCCCAGCTGGCAATGGGCAGATACAACACCAGCACCTGGGATTTTTTTCTCTGGTCTGGGGATCTTTCTAGAGACTCACTTGAGTTCCTCTCTATTTTCAGTCTCCCCTGGTCATGGGTACAAGGTATACCTGTGTGATGGTTTGTATATGCTTGGTCCAGGGAGTGGCACTGTTGGAAGGTGTGGCCTTGTTGGAGTAGGTGTGGCCTTGTGGTGTGGGCTTTAATCCCTTTGTCCTAGTTGCCTGGAGGACAGTCTTCCACTAGCAGCCTTCAGATTCGATGTAGAACTCTCAGCTCCTCCTGAACCATACCTGCTTGGATGCTGCCTTAATAATGGACCTAACCTCTGAATCTGTAAGCTAGCCCAAATTAAATGTTGTCCTTGGTCATGGTGTCTGTTCACAACAGTAAAACCCTAACATGCATAGAGTGGGAACACTTTGGAGAGTCCTGATGACTATCCTGCAGTATTGTGCATTCACTCTGCTGGAAAGAGACTGCCGATGCCAATGGGGCTGCCTCTTGGAGGGTGCCATGATCTTCTTGATCTAATGCCATATTGGAGGGGATCCCCTGCCTTCTCTTGATTACGTGGCTTTTCACCTGTCTTTACCAATACATGCCAGGCACCTCCTTTCCACATCTTATTTTCTTTCCTAGCCCTTATTAGTAACTGAACTTGTCTTGTTTATTTATTTGTTAGATTAATTAACTATGAAGTCATGAGATCAGGGACCATGTCTGTCTGATCTACCCCTTCTTTCTCAGATCATAGCACCCTGCCTGTCACAAAGCTGGCACTTAATAAATCTGCAAGCGAATGAGTGTTTACTTCATTTTGTGTACCAGACAGAAGCCTTTCGGAGGAACTGCAATGTGTTTGTGTTCAGTTGTGTTTGTCACCACAAATTGCCCCTGATGACATTCATCACATCTGTGAAGGAATCTGCGTGAATCCCCCGTCTATGGGATGCTTACTGTTTAACTGCTCTGGCAGCATCACTGCTGAACAGAAGAACCAGAGAAAAAGCATCCAGACCCACTTGGCCTTGGTTTCCTGGGTAACCAAGGTTGTGTGCTTAGATACACATGACCAAGCAAGACTCTCCCAAGGGACATGGGCATTGAGGACTCAGGCACTAGCTGCATATTTTTTCTCTCTGAAGGAGTTATAGCCCGAAACAATGACAAACAGCTCAGTGGCTTGATCTCTGGGCCAGATCCAAAGTCTCACTAGAAAGTCCCCCAACCCCCATATTGGGTTTTTATACTCAAGTTCATGGACACGTGGTCTGCCATCTGCAGAAGAGGTACTTGTGCATTAATCTATATTTTTGTGATTACTCTTGAGATCAAGCAAAAAATGAATGGCATATTATTGTATTCATGGAGCCAAATCATAATGGGTATGCTGGTCTAAATATGTTCTCGATCAGGACAATTGGTTATTAAAATGTAACATCTGTAAATATTTATGCACACACATTGGAGCACCTCAACATACAAAGCATCCCGATATATAAAATATATAAAAATGCCATCACTGAAAGAAAAGCTCCAAAAGCAATATAATAATGGGAAGAATGTCAAAGCTCACTCTCAGCAATGATCCGTCACACAGACAGTCAATAAGAAATCAGCCAATGCACAGAACACTATAGACCAATGGACTTAACGGTGTACACATTGTATTCTATGCCAGAGCAGCAGAACATGATCTTTTCAAGTGGACATAGACTGTTCTCCAGGGCAGACAGTGGGTTAGACCACAAAACATCTCTTAACAATGCAAGAAGATTGGAACTATTCAGCTTCATTTCTGACAACAGTGCTATGAAGCTAACAATGGGACAGTTGAAAAAGTCACAAAGATAGAGAAAGTAAGTGACTCATTTCAAAAACTAATACATGGTGAAAAACAAAAACAAAAACAAAACAGAAATCGGAAACCATGAAAATAAAAATGTGAGCTACCACCAGTCAAGGGCTGGCATCACAGGCCTGGTAGAAGCTGTAAGAGGTAAGTTGACTGCTCTAAATGGCTGATTTAGTGAAATGAGACCTTAAATAAGCAGTCAACTTTATGCTGCAAAGAACTAGGAAAAGAACAACCAAGTGTACAAACAAACTCTCCAAACTGCTGAAGAAAGCTGTTAGGACTAGAAGAAAAGCCAAGGAAGTAGAGGCAGAAATGCAATGAAAAAAATTGAATAAAACAAGATCTGGATCTTGAAAATGCAAGTAAAATCGACAAAGCTTTAGCTACACTAACCAAGAAGATGAAAAAGCTCAAATAAATGAGTCTGGAGTGCACATCACAGGAACAATGTGATAGCAAGCCACTGCCTGTGTGGAGTAAACTAAGCCTTAAGTCCTAAAGGAAATGGGTAAGTCCTGAGACAAACACAACCTATCAAGACTGAATCCTTAAGAAACAGAGTTTAAACAGGGCAATGGTGATTAAAGAGATTGGTTCATCAACCCGAAGCCTCTTAGCCCCCAAAGGTGCAACACCCAGCAGAGTCTCTAGAAAATTCTATCAGATTAACCAGAGTCCTCCTAATGCTCTTCCAAAAAACGAAGAAAGGATATCCGTTCTGAAATCTTTCTGCACAGGTGAAATCCAGATTGGGAGCATCATTCAAATCAGGGTACTGTGGGCAAATTACAGGCCAACATCACAGGCCAGAGCAAATAAAAAGTTAGCTCTGAGATGTGAGGACAGGTAAGCATGTGTAGATCACAAGAAATGACATCCACTAGCAGTCTAAAGATAAAGTCAACCTCTCAAACTCACAAGAAAGAGTTTGGCACCCTTTATGGAAGTGCTCCAAACCAGAGCACAGAAGAACGAACCTCAGAACCCTAAAGGTCACAGTGCACAGGCACTTGGTGCTGCATGGTGGGAAGCCCCACACCTCTGTGAGACCAGCAGGGTGCTCACCCCTTCAGGTCGCAGCACCCTGGGAGTTCTAGAGAAAGCAACTAAGCAAGAGCAAGACATGAAATGCACCTCAAGTGGAGAAGAAAGTGTAAAGTTGCCTCCGTCTATCGCCGACACAATCCTATACAAAGAAACCTGAGAGTAACAAAAAGCTGTCAAAGCTAAATTCAGGAAACAAAAATCAATAAGAATGAACAAGATCCAGGTTTGTGTCTAGACACTAACAATGGGATAGAAGTGGGCATCTTATCCCACTCACAAAAATTAACTTCAAGTGGATTAAGGGCTGAGATGTAAGATGTGAAACCAGACAATTCTTAGAAGAAAAAAAGGAAACAGAGCAGAGACCATTAATGGGGCTTTTTAGCCCATGATCACAAGACCACCGGAACTGAAAAGCTGAAATGAGGGGGTGGCACCAGATGATGCGCAGGAAAGGGCACAGTAGGTGACGAGACAGCCCACAGGAAGAAAAACCCCACTGACCACATATCTGATATAGGGCTCCTATCAAACTGTGTAAGGAACTCATGCATTCCAACACACAGGAATATTACTCAGCCATAAAAACAGAAGAGAATTTGTTATGTGTGACATGTGGGAGGAATCTAAAGTACAGAAAAACAAATGATCCACACCTACACTTTAATGTATATCAGCTTTTTAATAATATTAACCAATATATTAATATATATTAGTTTTTATTATATGGATGCATGTGTGTCTGTGCGTCTGTGTGTCTGTGAATGGATATGTGAAAGTATGGGTATCCAAAGAGACCAAAAGAGGACATTGAATCCCCTGGAGCTGGAGTTACAAATGGCTGTGACCCTCCTGACATGGATTTTGGGAAGTGAACTTGGGCCCTCTACAAGATCAGCAAGCACTCAACCACTGAGCCAACCCTCCAGCCCAGATACCTCCACTTATATGTGGACTCATTAAAAAGTCAAACTTACAGAAGCAAAAAGTAGAATGATGGGTTCCCCAGAGTTAGCAGATGGGGGTGGGTAAGGATACATGGGTCAAAGGACAGACATTTTGGGGGACTTGATGAATGTTCAGGTATCTGATCTTGTGCATATTGAGGTTATGAAGAGCAGTGATCTATCACATTCTTGGGAGTGGCTGAGAAAATGCTCTGGAATGTTCTCAGCAGACAGTAAGGCACTATGCGAGGTGATGGACAGTTGGTGGCTGGCATTGTAACCATCTTGAAATGATGAGTGTCAGACACTGCACAACCCTTAGTCATGTATTCTGTTATTATTTGTCAATAGAGCTGTAGATGGCATCAAAAACAAATTTAAAAATTAATAACTGCCTCTTCATTTCTGCTGGAGAGAAAGGAAGGTCACAGATGCACTTCCCTTTTGTTCATCTGATCAGTTTAAGCATTTATACAACCAAAGCCCCTAGGCCTAGGGCTTGTAGAACTTTCTTTAAAAAAAAAAAGATTTATTTATGTATGTATATGAGTATACCGTACACACCAGAAGAGGGCATCAGATCCCATTACAGATGGTTGTGAACCACTATGTGGTTGCTGGGAATTGAACTCAGGACCTCTGGAAGAACAGTCAGTGCTCTTAAACTGCTGAGCCATCTCTCTAGCCCTTTTTAGAACTTTCTATGGAAAAAATCTTGCATACTGGTGCTTCCCAGGGACAAGAATGAGTAAGAGATGTATCATGATTGGCCAACATCATGTTTCTTAATTAGTTAATTTCCCCATTTACAAATCAAGAGCGATAGAAGCTCTGTTTCCAGGGTTTTCTAAAATTGGAAGATGCTACTATGACATGTCCCTCTATGATGTGTCTACTATGGTGTTGTGCTTGCCTAGGGTGCATGAGACCATGGGTTCCATCCCCAGCCAAAGGAAGGTCTGAAGCAAAAGGCTACATCTCTGCTTCCTCTGAGGATGAACATGAGCCCAGGTAGGCAGTCTGTGGGCAAGCCAGACCTGGGAAGAGGAAAGGAAGGGGTGGGAGGAAGGTTGGGCAAGGACTGGAGACCATGAGGAGGAAGGGAAATGGCTGCTGGAAGCAGTACAGGCCTGGTTGCCCTGGGATTTCAGGGGTGTAAACAGAATGGTTCCTGGTGTCTTCAGAGACTCAAGGCCACATAGGTGTGCAAGTTTCCAGCCCTCCTGGAGACTCCAGGCTCCTCTCTGCTCCATCTGCATGATGGATTAGTCCACCAAGGGACTCAAACTTGACTGGATTATTGGGAGGTGGTAGAACTCAAAAGGCCTAGATAGAGGAAGTGGGACAATGGCTGTCTTGGAGGCTGTATCTCATGCTACCCCTTGCTGTCACTGCCCTCTGTTCTTGTCTACTATGGCATGTGCCTTTACCTTGAGTCCCGAAACAGCATAGCCAAGGACTGTAGACCGAACCATCTGAGACAAAGCACTCAATTTCTCCTTAAAATTGTTTACATTGGGTTTCATATCACAGCAACATGTAGATCTCAAATAACACACTCTCCAAATTTGGGGAGAGGAGTGTCTCTGCCTGGCTAGTTTTCAGAGAAAAGCTTATCTTTCCTCTGTAGAATTTAATTTTGTTTTCTTTTTTTTTAATCCTTATTGATTCTTTGTGAATTTCACATCATGCACCCAACCCCACTCATCTCCCTGTCCCTTTGTCCCTCCACTCTTGTGACCTCCACCTCTCTCCTGAAAGAAAAATTATCTCATGGAAGCTGTAGTGTGTGACAGTGGGTACCACAGTATACTCTTCTGTCCACACTTCCTTATTTGCAAATGTTCATTGCACTGGTCTGGTTCAAGGCCTCTGGCTTCTGCTACCCTATCGATGCTGGATCCTCACGAGGACTCTTCTCAGATATCCTGTTGTTTTCCTGTGTCATGGAAATCCAGCAGTTCATGGATGTTAGGAAGGCTAATTCAAAGCCCTGGATCTGGGCCTGGGTGGTAACTGAGATAATCATCTTGCCAGCTCTCCTGAACCCACACCATCATATGCCACTTGTGGCATCCCAGGGCCTCTGGGTGTCTAGGGAAGTCCCAGGAGTGCCATGCCTCACTCTCACTGCATGAGGCCAGGCTAGGGGTCAGCTCAGCTAGTTCCCCACCCAGGCCCTGTGGCATCTGTAGAATTTAGATTTTTAAATCCTCAAAAGAGTTAAAAATATAAAATGTGGAAGGATCAAAGAGATCATTTGAACCAGTGTTTTTATTTTCTGGGTGATGCAGCAAATCTGTGAAGCCACAGCTGGCCTGATGTTTAGATACCCGACATCTGCAATTCTGCAGTTGTTTTCTTTTCAAGTTGAGGGAATTATCACAAGAGGTGGAGTTCCATGATTCTGTGATGCCTATAAGCATGCCTGGAAACCAGTGTCCACCCACCAAGCCTACATAACTTGAGGGGCAGCATCATCTTCTAATTGGCCTTCCTGCCTCTGGTCCCTCCCTCCCCATTTTAGCTCTGTGATGTTGCCAGATCATAGTCATTAAATACCAATGAAAAAGACCACTAGACTTTCTGAAACCCGGAGGTTTAGAGAAGCTGTTTCCCTCTTGGCAGCTCTATTTTGAGATGTGCTGGCAAGTCTGAAAGGCAGAGTCTACCTAGAAGTTGGCTGCTGGACAGGATGTTATCCTTATCCACTTCCGGTCTTGCTCTGGTCCACCTTGATTTGTGCAGCCTCCATCTGTGCTCTTCCACCATGATCTGAACTGCCTCACTATGCTTTCCTGCCTTGATGGGCTAAAACCTTCTGACTGTGAGCCAGCAATCCTTGCCTACTTCTGTTGTTTCTATCAGGAGACCAGTGTGTGGTCACAGTGACAATGTAACTAAGACACCATCTATCACACAGCATAGTTAGTTATTCAACTAACAAGTCAATATTTTTTTTTATTGTTTTATTGTTTTATTGTTAAGAGCTATTGATAATAGTAATTGATAATAGTAAATAAGGCAAACAGGTCTCTGCAACAATGGGACTTAATATGTAGTGGAGTTTTATAAAGCTTTATCCTCTTGAGTGAGACACACACACCGTTTACTGAGCAAGTCTCCAAATTATTTTGAATGAGTCTGTCTCTGCTGAGTGAGTCCGCTCACCTTGACTTGCTGTTCCCTAAGGAAATGAGACCCCCCTTTAGGGAGGGGTCTGTTTCATTAGCTTGTTTGTATAGTGAGAAAACAAGTGAATAGTCAAGGGCTAAAAGTGGGAGGAACCCAACAGGGCACCCTGGCAGGCACATAAGGAGACACTCACTCTCAGGAACAAGCCTGAGGGTTTGTTTTCCTTGTGCTAATCTGGACTGCTGGCAGGCAAGAGGATCCAAGGCATACAAAGGAGGCATTGTTGGGTGAGATGTCCGTAGTGCTGAAACAACCAGTCCATGGTCCAGGGTTCAGTTTAGAAAGTCTGTCTCTGGCTTCCTTCACCGTGTGCAGCCTCAGAGTTTCATATCTTTGTTTCCACGTGGCTGGGGAATGTAGCACACCACAGGGTCCAGGCTATACTCCAAAATGTGCCAAGGAAACCAGACAGAAAATGTCTCTGCCATTTGGTTTCAGAAAAACAGGTGCTGTGCAATATTAGGTGGCCAGGGAAGTCTAAAAATACCCACCTCCAACTCTGTGGGCCCATTATAAGGTGTGCTATACAAATTGGCTCTGTAAATAATATCCAGGATCTTCAAATGTCTCTGGGATGGCTTTCAATCCTGAGAGCTAGCAGTTCTTGAGTTATTCTGAGTCTACCCAAAACCATGCAGACTCATTTGAACAACTCCAAACATCACTAAATAATTTGAATGGCCTCCACTCATGTTGCCAAAAATCTAGACCAGTTAAAACTCTCCCAGTGGCTGTTGCCTTACACAACACAGCCTTAACCCAGACCTGCATTAAAGGGAAGTTTAAGGGGTCCTTCTGAGAGAGCCTGCATGAAGTAGGAGTTCTGTTTTCATTTGAGTCTGAAATATCCTCTATGGGCTCGTGATTTGAATGCCTGTCCCCAGATGGTGGTACTATTTGAGGAAATCTGTGGGACCTTTAGGGAGTGCAACCTAGCTGGTGTAAGTAGGCCACTAGGGGATGCTTCTGCAAATTAGAGGTCGGACCTGGCTCTGGTGATGCTCTTTCTGATGTCTGGTTTGCCATGGTGTAAGCATCCTGTATCACACGCTCCCACCAACTTGAGCTGGGCTGCTCACCATGCCTTCACCACCAAGGTGAGCTGAAACCTGCAGTGAGAGTCAGTCTTTCCTTGTTGAAGTCGCTTCCTCCAGGTGTCCTGCCAGAGCTATGCACAGGTAACTAACGTTGCTTCTCCTTTCCATACTGAGAAGTGGGAGTTAAATGGCATGCTGGTTTTATGTGATCTTCCAGTTTGATTCCTTCCATATACCCACAGACTCTGCTTAATGGTGAAACTCATGTAAGAGAGACATAGAATCGTGATGTGTCAGACCTCAAAGATGGAACTTACCCAACTAATCTCTACATTTAATAAGGAAATTTGGAATTTAGTAAGAAGGATTTTTGGATCAGGGTCACACAGTGAACTGGTGACAGAGCTGGAGACAGGCTGAGGGTTTTATAGCTCCCAAGCAAACATTCGCACTTCCTTCCCACAAGCTGATGACCTGAGGCTGGGAGTGTTTTGAAGACCATATAGAGAGAAACTGGCCATCAATAAAACACTGTAATGTTTATGTCCCATACCTGCCGCTTTGAACACTGACCTTGAGGTAGGTGCTGTCTTCACTGTTCTTCCACTGTTGGCTGCTGTTCCTTGTTGTTGCCATCACCAGAACCCCTTTCTTTCTACAAAGAGTGGTTGAGTGATTTGTCCAAGGCTACAGAGATAATCAGTGAATAAATAAGACTTCAGATTTAAACTTGACTCTAAACTGTGTTCCTTTTCCCGGCACAGTCTCTTGCCTGCCTGCTTTCTTCCTTAGCTTGCTTCCTTTGAAAACATTTGGTTTTATGATCATCCACATGAAACGCACTAAATCCCTGGTGGTGACAGCATTTTACACTTTGTAGCATATGCAGCGAGCTGATCCGTGCCTGAGGTAAATCACAAACTGAGGGTGAACTAATGGGCCAGTCCTTTGTTGTCTTATTATCTTAATTACAGCAGCTTAGCAGCATGTGGCCGAATGGGGCCCTCATTGTGATGTGCTGTCACATCTGGCCAAATAATATCTGCTTTATTATTGTTGGTATTATGAACCAAACTGATCAGCATATGCCAAGTGTCTATTACATGCCAGCTAATTTATAGAACAGACCATTCATAATCCTCAAGACAGCCTTCCCGTATAGGTACCCTTAATGGCATTGTTCAGACAGAGATACTGGGGTCCAGACAACTTTGAGCTCTTCTCCATCTTTAATGTCACTGTAACTGACTTCAGCGTTTAAAGGACTAGACCATGGTTTGCTTCAGATGACAAGTCACTTCCCCCTGGGGATGTGCCCCACATTCTGCTAGTTCAGCAAGTGTGTGCTTTATTTAGTTTTCCATGTGTCCCTATGTCTTTTGGAGCACATGGGGAGAGTTGCTCAGCAGAAATGATGGTTTACACACTGATCATCTCTCTTCTGTTACCCACTGTTGGATGTGACCATGCTGGTCTCTTCCTTTCACCTCCAAATACTTCAGCTCAGGAGTCCCAATCAGATGGCAACCCTTCAGGTCATTTCTCCTTCTGCCCCTTAAAAATACTCTATTTTTTTCTCAACTCCCTTGGATTCTAGTCCAAATGACATAGTCTTTCATTCACACATGAATTCCACACTATGCCTGAAAGCATCTATTCCCATGGACATTGTACTTGAAACTTGGGGATCCAGGTGCCTGCACTCCCAGCACTCTGGAGGTCAAGGCAGGAGGATGTAAACCTTAAGACCAACCTGGATTGCTGAGCAGGGCTCCATGTCACAAACTAGTCAATGGCTACTGAAAACTGTCGGTGGGTAAAGGTGCTGGCTGCCCAGCCTGACAGCCTTGGGGGCTCACATGGTGGAGCAAGAATCAACTCCTGCAAGTTGTCATCTCATCTCCAGCCTTGCAGCATGGCACGTGCACCCTCACAGTGCCACCTCCCACAAATAAACGTAACTTAACATTAAAAGTAAAAATGGACATTAGAGTTGATTGGGCAGAATGCCACTTACTGAAATACTCGAGGCATTTATTATATTCCGCTCTTTGTGCTGTGTATTCCTTTTCATTGTTTTGGTTCTTGTGCAGGCTAAACTCTCAGGGGGCAAAAGGTGCACATTAGTCATCTTCAAATTAGACCAGGACACCCAACAAACACTCAGTAGATAAATATTGGAAATAAGTGAGAATATGAGTTAAGTCTATGGCTTACCATGCGGCTGAACCATGGTTAAGAACAACAGCTCAGCAATAATGTCAGTGGGAGGCAAAGGAAGAACTAAAAACCAAAGGTATAGTCTGCATTTCATATTATTTTTAGTTTCTCTTTGCAAAGTTGTGTCTTGTGTTCATCCATCTGAACGTCCCCCAAAACTCTTGAGAAAATACATGCAGAGCAGATTAGAGCTAGAAGAGAGTGTCACTGAGTGTCACAGGTGAAGTCATTCTCGTCACTCCATGGTTCGTCAACATTCTCCTCCATCTCTGGGCCTTGCCTCACAACAACGTCAACAGTTGAACCTCTTCTTAGCTAGACTCCAGTTCTTAGAACCGTGGACACCTGACTTGGTGGGACTATTTGGTTTTGTGTTTGGGATTTTCTTTCAATATGACAGTGTGGGTTACTGGCACCAGGCAGGTTTTCCTCTCAGTTGGTGACTTGGCTCTTTGTGCCCGTGTGCTCACCACCTGCAACTAGAATCTATAAAACTCAGTGGGATGAGGTGCTGGGTTTTGTAATTGTTACTGGTGTAATTCTTTTCTCCTCTTACAAAAGTTTCCTTTTAAAGAGTCCTCAGCCATGTATAAGGTAAACGACAGTGTCTAAGAAAACAGTTTCAAGGTTTCAGGTGCTATGGTGCTGTCAGAGTGAAAGGTGGAGCTTCTCCTTGATGGACATTGGGTAGGGGTCTCACTTCCAACCTGTGCTAGATAGTTTCATGTCAGCTTGACACAAGCTAAGTCATCTGATAGGAGGAATCTCAATGGAGAAGTAGCCACCATAAGATCCGAAGTTGAAGGCAAGTCTGTAGGACATTTTCTTAATTAGTGATTGATGGATGAGGGCCCAGCCCTTTGGGGGTGGGGCCACTCCTGGTCTGGTGATCCTGGGCTCTATAAGAAAGCAGACTGAGTACACTGTAAGGTGGAAGCCAGCAGGTAACACTCCTTCAGAGACTCTGCCTCAGTTTCTGCCTCCAGACTCCTGCCCATGCTTGATTTCCTGCTCCGCTCTGACTTCCTTTGTTGATCAACAGTGATGTGGAACTGTAAACCAAGTAAACCCTTTCCTACTCAAGTTTCTTTGGGCCATGGTACTTCATACCAACAATCGTAACCCTATCTGACACACTCCCCTAGGAATTTACAGCCTCAAATAGTGAAAGAAAACCTTTCTATATGGCATGCCATGGCACAAATATCCAGTTCTCTTCAGTCTTGCATGGATTATCTCCAAACCTGTGTTACAAGACTCTGAACTGTTTTTCTCCCACAAGAGGCTACAGCAGTGCGCATGTGCAGGTGTTTCTCTCTCCAGAGCAGATACTGAATTGGTTATGCACATCCAAATGTCCTCTGTACTCACAAAAGAAAAATCTGCGAAGGAAGGAGATACAAAGAAGAGCTCTGGCTGGGAGGACACAGAAGATGTCTGGGACACCAAGAAGGTCTTGCAAGGAGCTCCATTTTAGCAAGGCACACTGTGCTTCTGTGGTATGGAACTCTTGGGCTTTCTCTTGTTGGCAAGAGTGTTTGAGAATCAACTAGCAAGCAAATGATTTCCAAAGATTCACTTTAGGGAATTTATCTTTTATCAATGACCTAAGAAAAAAATGCACCTCAGAGAAGCTACCCCCTTCTCTGACACTGAAGAATCTGCACATAAAGAAAGCATCCATAACTCTCTCGCCTGATGCCTTGCCCCACTGGAGCTACAGAGCTGCGTTGTTATGGAAATACAGCAAGATGGGGGTCAGCATGCACTTTCTGTCTTTATTACCATTCTCTCTGCTATAGAAAGTCTGCAATGCAAGGCCACTATATTTGCTTTCATTTCATAAACTGTCATTATAGCGCCATTTTCATTCTGTCTGAAGGACTTGAAGGCCATGGGGAATGGGTTGCCACAGCAGCTTGTGAACATTCCAGATGTAGTTCTCTGCCTTGCTCTGATGACAGCAGCACTGGCTGTCGGTTTGCCTCTTAGTCCCTGTGTGGGGATGGGGGGCAGCACTCCTTACACGTGGGGGGACTGAACCTCCAACAGCCTTTAGCTTGTTTTTGCGTAGGAAGTATGGAGTCTTCAGGACAATAGCCAGTAGTAATTTGGTTTCACTAGCTATACACACTTAAGAATACATGTTGTAATCCATGAAATAAGAAGAGGGACCATGAGTTAGGGAAGCAGAAACCGGCCTGAGTAGGACCACAGGCCTCATCCGGCTGGATCAGCGCCGGGGTAGCGGGAGCGCAGGGTTGCCTGACACCCTCCAGCTACCCACGACCCCCGCCGCAGGATTTTGGGACTGCTGGTGAGTGGAACACAGCTTCAGCTCCAATCCAATTGCGCGGGACCTGAGACTGCATTAGTTAGGGAAGCAGAAACCGGCCTGAGTAGGGCCACAGGCCTCATCCAGCCAGATCAGCGACGGGGTAGCGGGAGTGCAGGGTTGCCTGACACCCACCAGCTACCCACGACCCCCGCCGCAGGATTTTGGGACTGCTGGTGAGTGGAACACAGCTTCTGCTCCAATCCAATTGCGCGGGACCTGAGACTGCATTAGTTAGGGAAGCAGAAACCGGCCTGAGTAGGGCCACAGGCCTCATCCGGCAGGATCAGCGCCGGGGTAGCGGGAGCGCAGGGTTGCCTGACAACCGCCAGCTACCCACGACCCCCGCCGCAGGATTTTGGGACTGCTGGTGAGTGGAACACAACTTCTGTTCCAGTCCAATCACGCGGGACCTTAGACTGCTCTGGTTGGGGAGAGAGAAATCCGGCCTACATAGGGCCACAACCCTCTTCCGGTCAGAAAAGCACCGGGGCAGCTGGGGCTCAGGGTCGGCTGACACTCACCAGCTACCCACAACACCCACCACAGGATCTTAAGACTTCTGGAGAGTGGAACACAGCTTCTGCTCCAATCCAATTGCACGCGGGACCAGAGACTGCATTAGTTAGGGAAGCAGAAAAACGGCCTGTGTAGGACCACAGGCCTCTTCCGGCTGGACCAGCACCGGGGTACCGTCAGCTACCCACGACCCCCGCCGCAGGATTTAGAGACTGCTGGTGAGTGGAACACAGCTTCTGCTCCAATCTTTAAACAGTGACAACGATAACAACTAACCCCAGAGATTACCAGATGGCGAAAGGTAAATGTAATAATCTTACTAACAGAAACCAAGACCACTCACCATCATCAGAACCCAGCACCCCCACTTCGCCCAGTCCAGGGCACCCCAACACACCGGAAAAGCTAGACACGGATTTAAAAGCATATCTCCTGATGATGATAGAGAACTTCAAGAAGGACTTTAATAACACACTTAAAGAAATGCAGGAGAACACTGCTAAACAGGCAGAAGACAATAAAGAGGAAGCACAATAATCCCTTAAAGAATTGCAGGAGAACACTGCTAAAGAGTTACAAATCCTTAAAGAAAAACACGACAACATAATCAAACAGGTAGAAGTCCTTACAGAAAAACAGGAAAACACATCCAAACAGATGATGGAAATGAACAAAACCATACTAGACCTAAAAAGGGAAGTAGACACAATAAAGAAAACCCAAAATGAGGCAACACTGGAGATAGAAACCCTAGGAAAGAAATCTGGAACCATAGATACGAGCATCAGCAACAGAATACAAGAGATGGAAGAGAGAATCTCAGGTGCAGAAGATTCCATAGAGAACATCGGCACAACAATCAAGGAAAATGTAAAATGCAAAAAGATCCTAACTCAAAATATCCAAGAACTACAGGACGCAATGAGAAGACCAAACCTATGGATAATAGGAGTGGATGAGAATGAAGATTTTCAACTCAAAGGACCAGCAAACATCTTCAACAAAATTATAGAAGAAAACTTCCCAAATCTAAAGAAAGAGATGCCCATGAACATACAAGAAGCCTACAGAACTCCAAATAGACTGGACCAGAAAAGAAATACCTCCCGACACATAATAATCAGAGCAACAAATGCTCTAAATAAAGATAGAATACTAAAAGCAGTAAGAGAAAAAGGCCAAGTAACATATAAAGGCAAGCCTATCAGAATTACACCAGATTTTTCACCAGAGACTATGAAAGCCAGAAGATCCTGGACGGATGTTATACAGACACTAAAAGAACACAAATTCCAGCCCAGGCTACTATACCCAGCCAAACTCTCAATTAACAAAGATGGAGAAACCAAAGTATTCCACGACAAAACCAAATTCACACATTATCTCTCCACGAATCCAGCCCTTCAAAGGATAATAACAGAAAAAAACCAATACAAGGACAGGAACCATGCCCTAGAAACAACAAGAAGGTAATCCCTCAACAAACCTAAAAGAAGACAGCCACAAGAACAAAATGCCAACTTTAACAACAAAAATAACAGGAAACAACAATTACTTTTCCTTAATATCTCTTAATATCAATGGACTCAACTCCCCGATAAAAAGACATAGACTAACAAACTGGCTACACAAACAAGACCCAACATTTTGCTGCTTACAGGAAACTCATCTCAGAGAAAAGGATAGACACTACCTCAGAATGAAAGGCTGGAAAACAATTTTCCAAGCAAATGGCATGAAGAAACAAGCTGGAGTAGCCATTCTAATATCTGATAAGATTGACTTCCAACCCAAAGTCATTAAAAAAGACAGGGAGGGACACTTCATACTCATCAAAGGTAAAATCCTCCAAGAGGAACTATCAATCCTGAATATCTATGCTCCAAATACAAAGGCAGCCACATTCATTAAAGAAACTTTAGTAAAGCTCAAAGCACACATTGCACCTCATACAATAATAGTGGGAGACTTCAACACACCACTTTCACCAATGGACAGATCATGGAAACAGAAACTAAACAGGGACACAGTGAAACTAAGAGAAATTATGAATCAAATGGATCTGGCAGATATCTACAGAACATTCTATCCTAAAACAAAAGGATATACCTTCTTCTCAGCACCTCATGGTACCTTCTCCAAAATTGACCACATAATTGGTCACAAAGCAGGCCTCAACAGATATAAAAATATTGAAATTGTCCCATGCATCCTAGCAGATCACCTTGGAGTAAGGCTGATCTTCAATAACAAAATAAATAATAGAAAGCCAACCTTCACGTGGAAACTGAACAACACTCTTCTCAATGATACCTTGGTCAAGGAAGGAATAAAGAAAGAAATTAAGGACTTTTTAGAGTTCAATGAAAATGAAGCCACAACATACCCAAACTTATGGGACGCAATGAAAGCATTTCTAAGAGAAAAACTCATAGCTCTGAGTGCCTCCAAAAGGAAACTAGAGAGAGCACACATTAGCAGCTTGACAACACACCTAAAAGCACTAGAACAAAAGGAAGCAAATTCACCCAAGAGGAGTAGACGGCAGGAAATAATCAAACTCAGGGGTGAAATCAACCAAGTGGAAACAAGAAAAACTATTCAAAGAATCAACCAATCAAGGAGCTGGTTCTTTGAGAAAATCAACAAGATAGATAAACCCTTAGCCAGACTCACTAGAGGGCACAGGGAAAGCATCCTAATTAACAAAATCAGAAATGAAAAAGGAGACATAACAACAGATCCTGAAGACATCCAAAACACCATCAGATCCTTCTACCAAAGGCTATACTCAACAAAACTGGAGAACCTGGATGAAATGGAGAAGTTCCTAGACAGATACCAGGTACCAAAGTTGAATCAAGATCAGGTTAATGATCTAAACAGCCCTATATCCCCCAAAGAAATAGAAGCAGTCATTAATAGTCTCCCAACTAAAAAAAGCCCAGGACCAGATGGGTTTAGTGCAGAGTTCTATCAGACCTTCAAAGAAGATCTAATCCCAGTTCTTCACAAACTATTCCACAAAATAGAAACAGAAGGTACTCTACCCAACTCATTCTATGAAGCCACAATTACTCTGATACCTAAACCACAAAAAGACCCAACAAAGATAGAAAACTTCAGACCAATATCCCTTATGAATATTGATGCAAAAATCCTCAATAAAGTTCTTGCTAACCGAATCCAAGAACACATCAAAACAATCATCCATCCTGACCAAGTAGGTTTCATCCCAGGGATGCAGGGATGGTTCAATATACGGAAATCCATCAACGTAATCCAGTATATAAACAAACTCAAAGACAAAAACCACATGGTCATCTCGTTAGATGCGGAAAAGGCATTTGACAAAATCCAACACCCATTCATGATAAAAGTCTTGGAAAGATCAGGAATTCAAGGCCCATACCTAAACATGATAAAAGCAATCTACAGCAAACCAGTAGCCAACATCAAAGTAAATGGTCAGAAGCTTGAAGCAATCCCTCTAAAATCAGGGACTAGACAAGGCTGTCCACTTTCTCCATACCTATTCAACATTGTACTTGAAGTCCTAGCCAGAGCAATTCGACAACAAAAGGAGATCAAAGGGATACAAATTGGAAAAGATGAAGTCAAAATATCACTTTTTGCAGATGATATGATAGTATATATAAGTGACCCTAAAAATCCCACCAGAGAACTCCTAAGCCTGATAAACAGCTTCGGTGAAGTAGCTGGATATAAAATTAACTCAAACAAATCAATGGCCTTTCTCTACACAAAGAATAAACAGGCTGAGAAAGAAATTAGGGAAACAACACCCTTCTCAATAGTCACAAATAATATAAAATATCTTGGCGTGACTCTAACTAAGGAAGTGAAAGATCTGTATAATAAAAACTTCAAGTCTCTGAAGAAAGAAATTATAGAAGATCTCAGAAGATGGAAAGATCTCCCATGCTCATGGATTGGCAGGATCAACATTGTAAAAATGGCTATCTTGCCAAAAGCAATCTACAGATTCAATGCAATCCCCATCAAAATTCCAAATCAATTCTTCAACGAATTAGAAAGTGCAATCTGCAAATTCATCTGGAATAACAAAAAACCTAGGATAGCAAAAACTCTTCTCAAGGATAAAAGAACCTCTGGTGGAATCACCATGCCGGACCTAAAGCTTTACTACAGAGCAATTGTGATAAAAACTGCATGGTACTGGTATAGTGACAGACAAATAGACCAATGGAATAGAATTGAAGACCCAGAAATGAACCCACACACCTATGGTCACTTGATCTTCGACAAGGGAGCTAAAAACATCCAGTGGAAGAAAGACAGCATTTTCAACAAATGGTGCTGGCACAACTGGTTGTTAACATGTAGAAGAATGCGAATCGATCCATTCCTATCTCCTTGTACTAAGGTCAAGTCTAAGTGGATCAAGGAACTTCACATAAAACCAGAGACACTGAAACTTATAGAGGAGAAAGTGGGGAAAAGCCTTGAAGATATGGGCACAGGGGAAAAATTCCTGAATAGAACAGTAATGGCTTGTGCTGTAAGATCGAGAATTGACAAGTGGGACCTCATGAAACTACAAAGCTTCTACAAGGCTAAAGACACCATCAATAAGACAAAAAAACCACCAACAGATTGGGAAAGGATCTTCACCTATCCTAAATCAGATAAGGGACTAATATCCAATATATATAAAGAACTCAAGAAGGTGGACTCCAGAAAGTCAAATAACCCCATTAAAAAATGGGGCTCAGAACTGAACAAAGAATTCTCACCTGAGGAATACCGAATGGCAGAGAAGCACCTGAAAAAATGTTCAACATCCTTAATCATCAGGGAAATGCAAATCAAAACAACCCTGAGATTCCACCTCACACCAGTCAAAATGGCTAAGATCAAAAATTCAGGTGACAGCAGATGCTGGCGAGGATGTGGAGAAAGAGGAACACTCCTCCATTGTTGGTGGGATTGCAAGCTTGTACAACCACTCTGGAAATCAGTTTGGCGGTTCCTCAGAAAATTGGACATAGTACTACCGGAGGATCCAGCAATACCTCTCCTGGGCATATATCCAGAAGATGTCCCAACCGGTAAAAAGGACACATGCTTCACTATGTTCATAGCAGCCCTATTTATAATAGCCAGAAGCTGGAAAGAACCCAGATGTCCCTCAACAGAGGAATGGATACAGAAATTATGGTACATTTACACAATGGAGTACTACTCAGCTATTAAAAAGAATGAATTTATGAAATTCCTAGCCAAATGGATGGACCTGGAGGGCATCATCTTGAGTGAAGTAACACAATCACAAAAGAACTCACACAATATGTATTCATTGATAAGTGGATATTAGCCCAAAACTTAGGATACCCAAGATATAAGATACAATTTGATAAACGCATGAAACTCAAGAAGAATGAAGACCAAAGTGTGGACACTGTGCACCTTCTTAGAATTGGGAACAAAACACCCAGGGAAGGAGTTACAGAGACAAAGTTCGTAGCTGGGATGAAAGGATGGACCATTTAGAGACTGCTGTATCCAGGGATCCGTCCCATAATCAGCTTCTAAACGCTGACACCATTGCATACACTAGCAAGATTTTGCTGAAAGGACCCAAATATAGCTGTCTCTTGTGAGACGATGCCGGGGCCTAGCAAACACAGGAGTGGATGTTCACAGTCAGCTATTGGATGTATCACAGGGCTCCCAATGGAGAAGCTAGAGAAAGTACCCAAGGAGCTAAAGGGATCTGCAACCCTATTGTTGGAACAACATGATGTACTAACCAGAACCCTGGAGCTCTTGTCTCTAGCTGCATATGTATCGAAAGATGGCCTAGTCGGCCATCAATGGAAAGAGAGGCCCGTTGGACTTGCAAACTTTATATGCCCCAATATAGGGGAATGCCAGGGCCAAAAGAATGGGAATGGGTGGGTAGGGAAGTGGAGGGCGCTATGGGGGACTTTTGGGATAGTATTGGAAATGTAATTGAGGAAAATATGTAATAAAAATATAAAAAAAAAAAGAAGAGGGACCATATCTGTGCAGAGATGAAAGGCTGTATTATGAGTTACCATGCAAGTCTGTGGAGAGATAAAACATTAGTCTGATTCTCCCACTGTTATTAAATAATTCCTTTAGGTTGTGACATATTTTTCCCCTTAAGGAAAACCTTACTTGACAATAATTATTTATTGAGCCTCTTTCATATAGCAAACCATGTAAAAACCCCTATGGAATATTTAATAAGGAGCTTAGCTTTTAATTCTGACACGTAGATCCTGACCTGTGCTGTCTCTGTGAGACCTTATCTATCTGAACCATCAGGAAGCCAAAGTAAAAAGTATCTACAAGCTTGAGTGAGAACTCTCACCCATCTGCTCGTGGTTGGATCTTAAGTGAATTACTTAACTTTTTTTTTAGACTTATTTTGGATCTGGAAGGTAGAAATAATGATACATGCCTCCAAAGGTACCATGGAGAGAAAACTCCATGTGTGCCAACCTCATAGGCTGGGATGCAGCACGTGGCTTCAAATAACGGAGACTGCATGAAGCAATGCTGTGAAGATATGGAGGTGGGGGTTCTGGTTCTAAGAGGAACGATGCATGTCCCACCTTGTTCTGTCTACTAAGTGCAATTGTGAACCCAGACTCAACTCATGGAGTCACTACCTAAGGACTAGAAAGTAAACAATAGTAGACACACTGGAGAAGGAAAGGGGGATTACAAAAGCAATGACCAAAAAGTTTTCCACAGCCTCAACTTAGTGAATTTACCTCCCTCCAGGCTCAGCCATTCTCCAGGGCTGTAATCTCACGAAAGGTATAAGCAGAATAGCCATTAACCTGTAGTTCAAAATGTAATGAGATGCAGAATAGGAAAAGGGGAATGAATTCCTTTGAGACTGGTTTTCTGATGTTATGGATCTCCCAGCCCAGTCTCCTGGCATCCCCAGCCCCATCGCTGTAACCCAATGGGACACGTATGGCAAATAGTCAGGAGCAGGCAGAACTGGCGGTGAGTGCCAGAAGACACCTAAGACTTTGGGAAAGGAAATAACCCCTCTCTGGCTACAGTTTTCTCCAAAACAAGACAAAGAACATATTTGCTTTTGTCTCTCCCATGTTTCCTGCTATCTGACAGTTCTTCATAGGAACCATGAAGTGGGACAGAGAAACTGAAACCTTAGCCTTCAAGCTTAATGAAAAATAAATGGAAATTTGGGGGACAGAGTACTGGAAAAGGTGAAAGCAGGGACAGTTCAAAGAACATGAATGTAGGGGAGCAACCCAAGCTGTGCTTGAATGCATCTGGTTTATAACAGCACCCTGGAGGCATTCAGAGCTAACTATAGGACAAACGAATCTGAACTACTTTGCAGAAGCATTGAAAATAAGTTGACATGGAAACCACAGTCCATGAAATGTTGCCGGTGACCCAAATGTAGCTGAGTTGATTGTTTTTCTATAAGAACAAACAAAGCACCAAAAACAAAACAAAGCAAAACAAAACTGTTGTATTAAAACAAGATCCAAAGTCATAAAACTTGGTAGCATGGTATTCAAAATGTCTGGGACACATTCCAAACTCTTATCCAAACACAGGATGAAAAGTCTCTCATCAGCTTGAAAAGAAAGGACAACTAGTAGACACTAAGCAAAGCCACGGTGATGTTGAAACCCCCAAACGTGCTGTAAAGGCAGTATTACAATAACACTTCAAGCAGTAAGACAAAAGCCCTTGAAAGGGATGAAAGATGCAAAGTCTGAGTGAAGAAACCAGGCTTTCAGAAAACAAGGTTCATTAGAAGCAAACACTATGATAAACAAGAAGGAAATGTCACTTGGCATGCTTGATGCATTTGATGAAGCCCAGAGAGAGCAAACCTGAGATAGGTCAGTAAGGCTCCAGTCTGAACAAAGAGAGAGAGAGAAAAAAAAAAAAAAAACAATCAGCCAACCAACCAACCAACCAGCCAAACAAACAAACATACAAACAAGCAAACAGAAAACAGAAAAACCCTAGGAACAAAGCTGAAGAAACCAGGACAGTACCTAGGCTGCAGTGTATAGATGAAGAAGGGGTACATGCCACAGGAAAAAATTCAAGCAAGAATGTATGAATTTTGTCTGAGTCTGTGAATGGGTTAGAGAAAGATAAATCATCACTTACAACCTTTTGGCTTGTTAGAATTTTTTTAACTAAATTACTTAATCTACTACATGAGGTAGTGGCTTAGCAGTGGGAAGCTGACCCCTCATTTTCTAGAAAGGCAGCAGCAACCTCCTTGTGCTGACAGAGTTCATACTCTTGGTGTTAAATGTGAATTCACATAGCAGATGAGGATCTTGGAGTTTAGGACATTTGAAAAAGACACCAGCATTCATCATGGGCATGGAAAGACAAGACTGGGAGACAGGGACAGGAAGCAAGAGGCCCACCCAGCCAGAAGCTGGATTGTATACAGATGAGAAAAATGTCCAGAGCTCTTTTTTGCTTGCAAACTTCAGAAAGTCCATGCCCTCTGGCTCGTGCACAGAATTCTCAGTGGTCAGGACTGTAATAGGTCACAGGCAATGTGGCTCCACCCTTCACCTTACCTTCCTCTGTGTGACTTGTCTCATCCCCCCCCCACCAATGGTATCCCCCCATTCCTATATGAGATTCAGAGCTAAGAGCAACCATGTTTCTTCCTCCAGCTTAGAGCACTGGAAAAGAATTTACCATTCTCAGCTCCTCCAGAAAGAAGAGAACCAACCTTTAGTGTCTCAGAAGGACCATAAAACATATAATCATGTCTGGTTTCACAGGTAAACAAGGCTTACCGAGGAGGACAAGGCTGGGATGTTTTTCTTTCAGTAGGACTAGCGGGTAAAGACATTCACTTTTGAACTGAGATTGGAAGACTGACTATTTGACAACTTGTCTGTTTGTTGCAATAGCATTTGGTTCGGGAGAGCATGGTAGGCAAAACTCTGGAAAAAGAGTTTCTAGGGTAGATAGAAGTAGGAAGGAAGCCAACCCATCCTGGTGTACTTCTACTAAAAACACCCCGGCCTGAGAGAGTTCTGTTCCCCAAGTCTGCTCTCCATAGACTCTTGCAGATACAATAAAATACCTGGGATGGATTTTTAAAAAAAAATATTCTTGCTCATAATTTGGCAAGTTCTAGCTCATAATCAAGTGACATCATTGATTTGGGACTCTGGTAAGAGTGGTACATGAAGACAAAAGCCAACCCAGACATGGTGATCTGTGCCTTTATTCCCAGCACTCAGGAGGAAGAAACAGGTGGATCTCTGTGAGTTCCAGGCCAGCCTGGTCTACAGTGAGTACCAAGTTAGCCAGAGCTGCATCACAGTAAGATCTTGTCTCAAAGAAGGAAAAAAAAGCCAAGAAAGAAAGACACACGGGTCTCAGAATTACTTAAATAGCACATCCTTGTTGACCTTACCATTCTCCCACTAGTCTTCCTTCTCAAATGTTCCACCACTTCCTGGAAGCATCACCCTTGGGACTAAACCTTTACACAGCAACCTTTGGGAGCACTTGTTCCAACCATTGATATTATGAAAGCATTTTATTTTCGTGTTTATCTCAAACTATAATTCACACAGAGTATAAACTGTCGAGTCTCCAAATGTGCATTTCTAGAAGCACCACCAGTCCTGGAGGAAAGTATCAACATGGAGAAGGCTGATTCAGACGAGTCAAACCTGCTTGAGTCTCTCCACTTCTTCTGCAACCTTGTTAGGAGACTATAGCTGGCATGAGGACCAAACCAGGCCTGCGCTTCAGTGAAAATTTCTTAAGGAAAGCATTAATGTGGCCTACAGCCCAACTAATGTTATTGGCACTGTGGCATTCTTGAGGAAAGAGGGCGATTTTCCATTCTGTTTGGCATCCCAAAAGACCTAGCCCAGGCTTGCACAGCCAGTAGGCTCTCTGTTTCTTCCTCAGGGTGTGAGTGGACAAAAGGAGAAATTACTTTGGGCCGATATTCTGATGCAGATTCCGAGGGATGATTCATCTTATCATGATCAAATTTTTAACATCAATGGGTGGAGATAAAAGGCTGGCTCTCTGATCTCTGGAAATACTGTGTGTAGTTCTGGGCAAGCCTTTAAAAGACATAAAGACGCTGGGGAAGTGAGGAGGAGGACATGGAGAATGATCAAGGAGGTGGGGGGACAGGGATGCCATTCAAGGGGAGATCAAAATGGGACACTTTGTTCTAGAAATATAAAAGCTGAGAGGGAGAGATTATCAAAGTTGCTGAAATCCTAGAGGGGATGGACAGGGTGGGTCAGAGTCCTCTGCACACAATGCCCCTTCATGCACACATCACAGATAAAGTTGGGGAGGGGTCCACTCCAAGGCATGGTTTCTCATCCATTCCTAGTTCACATTGAGAACCAATTTTGAATGAGCCATTTCAAACTCTTCAAAAGGGTCAGTCACGTAAGTTATTGGTCATCTGGAATTCACTGAGAGCAAGATGATTATAAGCTGCTTCTAAAAGCAATTTACTAAAATGTTGAGGTTGTGTAGAAAATTTCATGAACAAGGCTAATCACTGAAGACAGACTGACAGCATCTTAAAATCACAGACTTTAGATGGATGTGCATGTTCAAAGGGAAGAAATGGAGAGATGCCCTCGAAAACTCCTCCTGGCTGACCTGGAGGCCCAAGCTCTCTAGCATGCCTCCTGCTCACAGCAAGTTTGGTGACATGCCTCTGAATTGTATACCAGACTGAATTGGAGTGTTGGTTTCCTGACATTTGTTACGTGACCTTTATTGCAACCAATAGATTGTCTAAATCAAATTGGCTTAAGCATAGAAAGAAGTTTTGATTGAAGTCCATGCAATTGCAAAAACTAGACAGGCCTCAAACATATCATTCAATAGAAATCAGTTAACCGCTCCCTGAGCCATACTTGGCTTTCATGTGTGTAGTGCATAGTGTGTATGGATTAATGCTTGTAGCCTAGCAAAGTCAACATGATTCTAGTGCTGAGGTCACAGTAACAGTTAGATTGTGTGTCCATCCATTCCTGTAATCAATTTGAATTTTAATCCCAATTAAAAAGCTGATTAACCAGATCTGAGTCACATCTTTATTCTTAAGGCTGAGGAGTACACCATCCTATGCCACTGGTCTCTAACTGTATGATTTAACTTCATAGAAACCCAAAGAGCTGTTAGCAGATGAGAAACTGAAATTAATCCGTGAGATGTAACAGGGAAACATTTTGGCTGGTGATCATGTTCAGCATGTCCTTTGGAAAGTGCTTGGCCACATCTTTGCACCAACCCTGCACATCTCAGTGAGCCTTACTCAAAATGTCCTCCTCCAAGAACATACTCCTGAGGCCCCACCAGCGATCCCTCCTTTCTCTGTATTCCAATGGCATTCACTATTGGCGGTCTATCTTCTCTCTTCCAAGTCCTCTATTGGACGGTCTTCCTGTAAGTTCAAAAGCAAAGTCAGCCAGAGGGATTATAGCACAGGATGCCTACCCAGCAAACATGCTTCCTTCTAACAAGAGTGGACTTTAATTCTGATGAGGTGTGGGCACACACATTCTCTGCAAGGTGACACAGGGTAAGAGCTGTGTGCCAGAGGGACTGAGACACAGGAACTGTATACACTATGTCTTAACCTGGATCTCGTTGAAACAGAGAATGACACAGAGAGGTGTGGGCAGAAGGCTAATTGGAGAACACTCTTGGGGCACATAACTATAGGAAAGCAAGGACTGGGGGTGTTTTGAACAGAGGAAAATCTGGTTCATCATGCATTATCAGAGGACTCAGCCAGTCATAATGGGAATTCTGGAGCTAGAGTTGCTTTAAACTTAACTGAGGTCGTTCTAAACCAAGGTAAAGTGCTTACATTTTGCATCAGCCACTCATGACTATAAACTAGCCCTTGGGCAGACTGGGAAGGCTCTCTACCCTAAGAGCAGATTCCAGTGTGGGTTGCAACTATGAGCCAGGGTAGGTGACATGCTCAGCAGTTGGGGCCTGGGCCATCTGGCTTTGAAGAGGGGATGTGGACAGAGCAGGTTTCATCTGGCCTGAGACATGATCTGGTGACACTTGTTTTAATGTCTTATGAGACTATGTGGCATTCTTCATCTCTGTCCTGCTCAGGAAAAATCTTAGTGACAGATATAAGAAGACTGTGGGGTCCATTGCTGAGATCACATCAAGAAAAAAAAAATTAAGAAAATAAATTAAAAATATAAAGTTAGTAATTTTCCTTAAAAGAGTCATTTCTTTTTTGTCTTATTCCTGAATTTTTAAAATTAATTAATTTTTATTTGCATTCCAAATGTTGGCCCCATCCCTCCTCACAGAGTTATCTTCCCCACTCCCCTCCTTTTCACCCCTTGGGGGGTGTTCTCACCAATGTATCCCCCCCAACTCTGGGACATCAAGTCTCTACAGGGTTAGTCACATCCTTTACCACTAAGGCCAGACAAGGCAACCCTCTACTACATATGTGCCAGGGGGGTCTCAGACCAGCCTGTGTAGGTTTTTTGTTTGGTAGCTCAGGTTAGTTGACATTGTTAGTCTTCCTATGGGGTTGCCATCCCCTTCAGTTCCTTCAGTCCTTTCCCTAACTCTCCCATGGGGGTCCCCACCTCCAGTTCAATGCTTGGCTCTGAATATCTGCATCTGTCTCAGTCGGCTGCTGGGTAGACTCTCTTAGAAGACAGCCATGCTAGGTTCCTGTCTGCAAGTACAGCATAGCATCAGGATTAGTGTCAGGGATTGGTGCCTGCCCGTGGGATGGATTTATCCCAGGTTGGGTCAATCACTAGTCAACTATTCCTTCAGTCTCTGCTCCATTTGTCCCTGAATTTCTTTTAGACAAGAGCAATAGCAATTTTGTGTTGAAAATTTTGTAAGTGGGTTGGTATCCCCAGCTCTCCACTGTAAGTCTTGTCTGACTACTGGAGGTGGTCTTTTCAGGGTCCATATCCCCACTGTTGGGCATTTCAGCTAAGGTCATCCACATTGAGTCCTGGGAGCCTTCCCCATCCCAGATCTCTGGGACTTTCTAGAGGTTCCTTCCACCCCACCCCCAATCCCAGAACAAGCATATGTCATTCATTCTTCTGGTCCTCTGGGCTTCTGTCCAGTCTCTCCCCATACAAGATCTCACATCCTTTCCCCTCTCCCTCTAGTCTTCCACCCAAGTTCCTCACTCCCTCTACCTCCCATGATTATTTTGTTCTCCCTTCTAAGTGGAATTGAAGCATCCTCGCTTAGGCCTTCCTGTTTAATTTCTTAGGGTTCATGGGGTGTATCATGAATGTTCTGTACTTTTTGGCTAATATCTATTTATCAGTGAGAATATACCATGCATGTCCTTTGGGATTAGCTCACTCAAGATATTTTCTAGTTCCATCCATTTGCCTGCAAAATTAATGATGTCTTTATTTTTAATGGCTGAATAGTATTCCATTATGATAAAACACTTTTCTGTATCCATTCTTCAGTTGAGGGACATCTGGGTTACTTCCAATCGCTGGCTTTTACAAATCAGGCTGCTATGAACATAGTGGAGCACATGTCCTTGTGATATGGTAGAGCATCTTTTGAGTATATGCCCAGGAGTGGCGTCAGGTAGAACTATTTCCAATTCTCTGAGAAACCGCCAGATTAATTTCCATAGTGGTTATACAAGTTTTGAATCCTACCAGCAATGGAGGAGTGTCCTCTTTTTACTGCATCCGTGCCAGCACCTGCTGTCACCTGAGTTTTTTTTTTTTTTTTTTTTAATATTTTTATTACATATTTTCCTCAATTACGTTTTCAATGCTATCCCAAAAGTCCCCCATAGCGCCCCCCCACTTCCCTATCCACCCATTCCCATTCTTTTGGCCCTGGCATTCCCCTATATTGGGGCATATAAAGTTTGCAAGTCCAATGGGCCTCTCTTTCCATTGATGGCTGACTAGGCCATCTTTCGATACATATGCAGCTAGAGACAAGAGCTCCGGGGTTCTAGTTAGTACATCATGTTGTTCCAACAATAGGGTTGCAGATCCCTTTAGCTCCTTGGGTACTTACTCTAGCTTCTCCATTGGGAGCCCTGTGATACATCCAATAGCTGACTGTGAACATCCACTCCTGTGTTTGCTAGGCCCCAGCATCGTCTCACAAGAGACAGCTATATTTGGGTCCTTTCAGCAAAATCTTGCTAGTGTATGCAATGGTGTCAGCGTTTAGAAGTTGATTATGGGATGGATCCCTGAGTTTTTTATCTTAGCCATTCTGATTGGTGTAAGGTGGAATTTCAGTGTCGTTTTGATTTGCCTTTCCCTGATGACTAAGGATGTTGAACATTTCTTTTTTTTTTTTTTTAAAGATTTATTTATTATATGTAAGTACACTGTAGCTATCTTCAGACACTCCAGAAGAGGGAGTCAGATCTCATTACGGATGGTTGTGAGCTACCATGTGGTTGCTGGGATTTGAACTCTGGACCTTTGGAAGAGCAGTCGGTTGCTCTTACCCACTGAGCCATCTCACCAGCCCGAACATTTCTTTAAGTGCTTCTCAGCCATTCAACATTCCTTTGTTGAGAATGCTCTTTAACTCTGTACCCCATTTTTAAATTGGGTTATTTGGTGTTTTGAGGTCTAACTTTTTGAGTTCTTTATTTTGGATATTAGCCCTCTATTAGATGTAGGGTTGATAAAGATACTTTCTCAATCTGTAGGCTTCCATTTTGTCCTATTGACTGTGCCCTTTGCCTTACAGAAGCTTTTCAGTTTCAAGAGGGCCCATTTCTCAGTTGTTGATCTTAGAGCCTGAGTCATTGGTGTTCTGTTCAGGAAATTTTTTTCTGTATTGATGCATTCAAGGCTATTTCTCACTTTCTCTTCCATTAGATTCAGTGTATGTGGTTTTATGTTGAGGTCCTTGAGCCACTTGGACTTGAGCTTTGTGTAGGGTGATAAATATGGATCTATTAAAGAGTCATTTCTTAATAAGTAACTTCTTCTCAATGGACTTAAATTCTAGCCTTCCTAACATTCTTTTTCCCCTTGATCTGGGGGGCTATCACAATCAGAACAGTTTTGCAAACACTGAAAAGCTTTGATGACAACAATAGCATGGTTAATGTTAGAGCCAGTGGCTATATAGATAGCCCAGGCTGCTGTCTGAGGGCCATTTGTGTGGGCTGCTTCTAAATGTTCAACAGAAGATTGGTGGGTAGGGCTTGTGGGTAACCTTTACCTCTCTCTCTCTCTCTCTCTCTCTCTCTCTCTCTCTCTCTCTCTCTCTCTCTCTCTCTCTCTCTCTCTCTCTCTCTCTCATACCAGTATGACCAATTTCAAGTCACGACATGACATCCCTGAACACAGAGTTAGGAAAGTTTGCACTCAGCTATCTCTAGAGTCCTGGCAAACCTAGGCTGGGATTAACTCCAAGACAGGTTTCACAGACAAATGGGACAAACTCCTGAGGCTTGATTCTGAAGGTTGCCCAGATCTATAGCCGAGAAAGGCATCAGAAAAATAGCAGCGATTTGCATTGGTGAAGAGTGGGTGGTATTTTGAGCATTCCCAGCACAAGCCACATCTATAGGTTTTACAGGGAGAGGTACGCAAGCATGTTAACTTCCAGAAAACTCAGGTCTAAGCTAAGGTACTGCCCCAGGGTTTCAACGGAAGCTTTGGAACCTATAGGCTGCACTTGTGGTCCCGTTGTCCTCTCTAAACCCTTAGTTCTCCCCAATTCCACACAGTTACCTCATACCCTGTCAGCATTTTCACAGTGATGTCAGACTTGACTCCGTTTGATTTTGTCATTTCCTTTCCCTTGGATCTTTTAGATCTTCTGTGGCTTCACATCCTGCCTGCTATTCTTAGGACCAGGCAGTGACTTGGACCTTCATTTATTCATTTAAAGCCCATTAAACAACATCAGGAGACATCAGCCCGAGGTGTACTTGAAGAGCAAATGTGCTCTGTGATATCATCTTGAATTTTTTTTCATGCAAACATCCCTCCACCCTTCCCATATTCCTTGCAGAATCCTCCAATGAGGAACCCCTCCAGCCTCCTCCCCCAGTCCATACTGGACTCCCCTTCCTCAAGCCCTGGGAACAGACAGAGATGTCTCTGTCCACATCTCTGTTCTGATACACCCCTCCTCACCTCACATGGGCAGTCAAATTCTGAATCTATAGACATTCTCTAAAAGCTTGCTGAATGTATCCAAGTATGGGAAAGAAAATACTTGAGGGGCCCCTCATAATGAAGTGGCCTTGCCTTATGCTTGCTTGGCTTTTCAGAGAGGCTCTAGCTAGAAGACACCCCTACCCAGGTTATCTCCAAGGACAGGACTCTTCCAGATGCAGAACTCTCCTAGAAGTTCTAGAGGACAGCCCATTCCTACATTCTCCAAACCTGCCTTGTGATCAGTAGTAACTAGACAGGGGCAAGATTCTACTTCCTCAGATATGTTTGCATTTCTCACAGCCATTATTTTCCTAGCCCAGTCAGACATCTCCCAACTGTGGGTATTTCCAGAGTTATTCTGGAGAGCCAGGAGAATAGACAGGGTCCCCAGTGGACTTCCCCCCTCTTTTTCCCTCTTCTTTTGCCTTTTGGGTGGTTGCTGATGTTTTGGGTGTTTGAATTCTTGGTTCTTCTAACATTTGTTTATAGTAGCAGCTTGTCATTTCAGACTCAGGCTATCCTGGGCATAAACACAGTTGAGCTGGGCATAGATGGCACACCAGGGGAACTTGGGACCAGCTAGAAGGGCCTCAAGGAGGGCCTGGAAAGAGGCTACCTATACAGTTTCAAGTTTTTAGGGCATTTAGACTGCAGAGCTCTGGCCTGAGGCTAGATCCAGCCCTGGACACACTTGATAGGATTCTTTGGTGTCTCCCTTTCAGTTGAGTTTCCTAACAATGTTTAAACATCAAAAGTCTGCTCAAGGATTCTGTCTTGTCCTCTTCAGAAGTTCTCTGGCATTCTGCACATGACCTCATGGTAACAATGGTTAAAACAAAGGCTTCCTGCTTTAGCTGGGCCTCAGTTCCTTTCTCCTCACAGCGACCCTGCCAACTCTATGCACCCACAGCTAAGTGTTCTATAAGCTTGCCATCTTTGTCTTGCTTCTCAGTGCTTTTCTGTCTGAGGCCTTCCCTCTTCCCCTCACAGCCATACTTGACCCTGTGTACCTCCAGAGATCTCTGCCTGCCCCTCTGCCCTGCTGTTGTCTAAGGTTCAGGTGGCCAAGCAGTGGGCTGGTCAGTCAGCTAGATCTCTGTCCCTGAGGACCTGTCCTCCCTCTAGACCAGACAGCAGGGATGTGAATGAATCCCATCTCCTGGCTTTGGCTCCTTCTCTCCCTACAATGCCTCCTTCCTCCCAACTGCCTCTACCCACAGGTAAGCCCATCTTAGCACTGATCCTCTCTGATGTAAAAGGTTGCTCTCTTCCCACAGCTGCCCTTTACCCCCCCCCCCAAGCTCCTCCTATAGCCTCGGCTTTTATTAAACCAAGTTCTAATTCCCAGCTTCAAATGACAGGCTACCAGGTATGCATGGCTGGTGGTTCCAGGACTTGTCATCTAGTTATTTTATACTTTCTGAAAGTTGCACAGAGAGTGTGAGAGCAGGATATGGGAACATAGACTCGGCATAAAAATCCAGCTCGTTTACTGAAAAGTGGTAGAACCGGAAATCACCACACTAAGCAAAATAAGCCAGACAAGTCTGTTTTCTCTCATTAAAAAGATACAGAAGGAGTGGGAGACTATTGTAGACCAGGAAGTAGAACAGTGCGAGAGGAGGAGGGGTGAGTATGGGTGATGGAGGGATAAAGAAGAGCAGGATGTCTTATATCCGTGTATGAAATGTCACCACAAACCCTCTGCTTTAGAGACATTAGTATTAATATATACTAATACATTTTTCAAATATTTGATCAGAAAATTTAAAAAGTTCCTGCTCCACCTCCTAATCTCTCTGTGAACTGGGAATGCAAGGCTCTAAGACTAAGCCTCACCTTGGCCCTTTACAACGAACGGTAGTCAACTCCAACGAATGCTGCGCTGTATGTAACTGGACAGCTTGCCCTGAGGACTTCATTCTCCCTACCATGTCCTGTATGGGGCAATATGTTCCTTCTCTGGATCAAGGGTCAGAAAACTATTCCCACAGATATTTTAGACTTTGTAAGCTACATGGCTTCTACCCCAGCTGCCCACTTCTGTTTTTGAAACAGCCTAAGCCTTTAATACCACACAGATGAATAAGCAGTCTATGTGCCAGTTCAACTTTCTTGATTGGCACATGGTTTTCACCTATCACAAAAAAGACTTTCTTATTGAATATTAAAATATTCATACCAAGCCAGGCATGGTGGTGGCTTTCATCCTACCATTTGGGAGGCAAGCAAAGATCATTGGATCTCTAATAGTTCAAGGACAACCTGGACTACACAGTGAGTTCCAGGACAGCTACATAGTGAAACCCTGTCTTGAAAATACCAAAACCCCCAAACCCAAAACCCAAAACACAACACCACACATGCACACACAAAATAATATCAACCATCTCTCAGAGGCGATTAATTGCCTATATCTCTTCATCTCAGAATGGTCCCTTGTGAGATATAAAGAGCTACTCTTCTCTAATCTCCCATGGCATGTCAACTGGTGCTGTCATTATGCAGGTTCTATTTTGCCTAAATATCCTTTCTGAGATGTCATGGGTGAAGCTTCCCTGTCACATGGAGAAGACACTCTCTCACAGCAGATGCCCAGACCTCTGTTGCTTAATACGTTTATCCCCCTCTTTCTGCAATGTTCCCTGGGCCTCAGACCTAAATGATATCCAGATGAGCAACACTAAATTCAGCTATCTCTGGTTATACATACATGCACATGGGTGGGTATGTGCACGCATGACTCTGTGTATGTGTGTACAATATAACTAAATAAGAAGTCAAGAATTTGAGAGGGAGTGGAAGTCCACAGGAAAGAGGCAAAAATGATGTAAATACAGTATTCGCATATGAAATTCTCAAAAAAATATTAAAAAATAAATGAATTCCATCCTTAGTTTGTAAAATGCTACAAAATAGTTAATGCACCCAATTTCATGCGTGGGCCTTAGTTTGCCAATTTCTGCCCTAGAATTAACTTAATTGTTCATTCTTTCCTCTCTTCTTCCCTCCTCCTCTCTCTGTTTTATGATGACCTCATCAATTCCAGGTTGTTCTTAGGTTTTCCATTACTTTCAGGATTTGGACAAACACACAGGATATACAAATGCCACTGGAGAGAGAATGTCTTCAGCAAATTTCATCTTCCCTCTACACTAGAGGTAAGATACAGCATCGGCAAGCATCTTGAGAGCCAGGGTGAAGGATGTGGAGCTTAAACCCACCTAATAAAACTGAAAAGACCCCACAGTCCTGATGCCAGAGTTCTGTAAATCTGCCTGGCCACACCCTAGAAGGCCTCTCGTACAGCTCTTAGTGTACAACTCTGCCTGCAGTGTGGACAAAGACTGCCATCCCATTTGTGCAGCTGGAAATCACTGCTGAGAAAGGTTAAATAACTTTATCCCAGGCTCAGCACGCCAAGGACAGAAAGCAAGTTGTATCTGCAATTTTTCCTCTCCTAGGGCTGAAGAGTTAGAAGTTCGTCCAAGAATGCAAGCAATTAAGTCAGGTTTCATTTGCTGAGTGTGGGGCAGAGTCTACTGTGCTGGGTAGCACTTCTATCCTCACGTCTCCTCCCTGGGGTTATGTTTGGCATTTCTCTTGGCCTCCAGAACACAACCTCACATACTCTTGTGCCACAGAATAGTCTCAAGCACTAATCGAACCGTCAGTGGTATTGTGACGGACTGCCATGATGGAGACAGATGGTGTTTGCCTTCCCAGCTCTGGTCTTCATTTTCCTAGTGATGAAACCCACCAGGTTCCTTTGGGAGGAATAACCCCTTCTTGTGTAGCCTGTTAGTTCATGAAACTAACTCTGTGACTCAGTCCTAGCTAGTCAGAACATTGCATAGCCCTAAGTCTGGAGATGTGCTCTTTGGAGTAGGTAAATGGGCAGAATCCAGAAGTGGGAACCATTGGCAAAGAAAAATGTCTATACTTTGGTTACTTAGCTAGTACAACATGAGGCTAGTATTTCCCAGAGATGCCTTGAGGAAAGGGTCTGCCTCTGAGCAAGGCAAACATAAGGAGAGCAAGGCTGACCGTGGAGAGAGAGGAGCCAAGCTCAGTTCATAGAGAGGGTCAGATCTTCATGTCTGAGCCAAATGGCATTCCTCATGCAGATGGAACAGGATTTAGGAGCTCTGTGCTCTCCTTCACTAACATGTTGTCCTCTCTCTACACCTTGCTCACACATCTTCTGTGTCCTGAAGTCCCCCAGAAACACTTCCAAATCCAGCTTAGATAGTAGGCCAGACCATTTCCCTGGAAGCATTCCCAAGCTCTTTGTGACACAGATCCCGCAAAACTTTCTTCCCCTTAGAATCACCTCCCTGTGAGGAGGGCAATCTCATGAAGATGAACAGAGGAATGAGCTCAGGCTCTTTGGGAAACAGAGCTAACAAATCTAACTGATGGACTATGCAAATATGGCCCTATTTGAGGAGGCAGTAGTTTGGGGCTTATTAGGATACATTTTTTTCCATCTGCCTTTGCCGATTTCTTCCACCAAGATTACTACAAAGTTGGATGCATGATACACATTTCCTCCCATGAGAATATTTCCATTCTGTTCTCATTAGGCTCCAACAATGCCATGAATTCTATTATCTTCTTAATATAAAAAATGCCTTCCTTTCACCGTGAGTTCTAGTTTGCTTTGATGTTGCTTGGTAAAATATTGACCAAAAAGAACTTGGGGAAAGAGATTGACCAAAGGAAAGCCAAGCCAGGAACTCAAGGCAGGAACCTGGAGGCAGGAATAGAAAACTGTTTATGGGCTTGCTCCAGTGGTTTGCTCAGCTTGCTTCCTTGTATAACCCAGGACCACAATAGACAGAGCTCTACCACATCAAACACCAATCAAGAGACTGCCCCATAGACCAACTGGATGGAAGCAATCCCTACTTAAGTTGCATTATGTGCATCTAATGCATAATTGTCCCCTGGCTTTTTTGTGCATGTTCCTGTTAGCAGGGCTCTTAATCTTCATCCTCACAGGGCCTTAAGCATTAAGTAAAACAACAGATAGGAGTCATGCTGCAAGAATCCACATGACCAGACTCGACCCATTATCCCAGATAGAATCATGTTACATTTTTAAGCATCTCTTAAAAATGAGAAAACAAACTTAAAGGAAGTCATGATCCTAAAATGTAAGTGCAAAGCCAACTTTCCCAAACACTGTGTGCAATGGGGACAGATTAACTCAGGAGACTTGTGTCGAGGCAGTGGTAAGACAACTGTAGAGAGGACAGGAAGTCACAAGAGGTCCCTGGCAGAAGGTCTGGGATGGTGATGAAGTGAGGCAGGAAAAACAATAGCACCTTTTCTTGCTTTCACACTGACCTGATCGCCGACTGAAGCTCTAGAAGTGTTATGAGAACCGTAGCACCAGTGGAGTTCAAATGCATTTTTAATATCTTCTAAATGTGTAATTTGGTTTTGCTAGAGAAGTGTTTCATCATTCCCTCCTGCCCCTTAATTAAGCTAATGACTTTATTTCCTTTCCCCTTTCTGATCAGCTCATAACACATTTCCCAGGTTGGCCTCCCTCTTCAAGCCTGTTGTTTTGGATCTGGTTATTAGCTGTCAAGCTCACATGTCTTTCCATGTGTTGGGATGTTACTGAATGAGCTGATCTGCTCAGGAGGCTGTGGGGCTCGGGGACCCCAGCTGGCGCCATCCTCATGCTCTTACAAAGAACAAAATCCCTTACATGTGCATACCACCTAACAATTTACTAGCACATGCACACACATTATCTCAACTGATGCTCATGAGAAATCACAGAGGCAGACATTATTAACTCTACCATCTTGCCTCATAAGCCAGGAGTCTAAGAGTGGAGATATTGATGACTAACCTGGACCAAACAGCAGGATGTTATTAAAGCTGAGCTTTGTTACCCCTCTACCCACATTCTTTGTTCCTCTTTCTACACTTCTCAGCTCATCCCACACAAAAGAGGGACTGAGCTCACTGTATTGTTCTGAGCAGTGCATGCATGGACTCTTAGAAGTAAGTGTAGATCACTCAGGATGCCTCACAAGGATCAGAGAAGAGCCATGGTCTGGGCACAGCACTGTCACCTCCTAGCTCTCTGTGGGTCAGGGGCACTTCTGAAGGACTCCAGAGTTGCTAGCTCTATCCTCAGTGTGTCCAGTGATGGCCCTGGGGGTCGGCCTTTAGTCTGGAGAATGACTTCACTAGGGTTGCATTAAAGCTCCCAACCTGCTCAGGAGTCCCATCAGGTGGGATGAGTCAGGAATGACCAATGTTCCCCACCCTCCAAGGTCAACCGCTCACTGTAAGAGAACTGGAAAAGGGAGCTTAATTGTTTCCAGATAAACGAGGAAATTGCAAAGTGACTTTCAGTGCCAGGAGAGGCCAACTCCTGAGTCTCTTGCCCAGACTAAGTTAGCCAACTTTCTTCAAAAATGAAAAAGCAATAACTCTAACAGGACAAGTGACCTGTGTAAGGTCACACACCAAGACAGATAAGGCTATCTTGCAAGGAAATGTGATGTTAAGTGACTCTACACACCTGGCTATGGAATATTATAGGGTAAAGTAGAAGGTTCAAGTCTGCTCAGAACACTTATATTCCCAAAAATGCCCCTTATTATCAGGCAAGCCAATGGGACGGTGTCATCTCATGAAAGGGACAGCACTACTCTATGTGGGGCACTTGATGCTGGATCAAGTCAGGATCATTTTGCAAATCTTCAGAGACAAATCTACAGCACTCCCAGAATGTACTAGCCATAGAAACTCTTGGCAACAATCCTAGCATATCCTAACCCAGGCCTTCCCATCTTCCCCACCAGTTCCTATGCATGGTCTTTCCCTACAGATATTGCTGGGAACCCAAACCTTCTGCTTAGCATTTCCTCATAAGCAAAGTGAGAAGTGAAGAAAGAACAATTTGGGCTCAGTAACCGTCTGTATTCCCATGAACTAAAACTCAAACAGTGCTTCTATGAAGCCGTCCAAAAATGCCATCCAGGCCAGGAATCTGACCATGAAAGCTCTGTTCCATCTCCTTGAACAATAGAAAGGAAATTGAAACAGACACGGTAGCAAGATGCTCATGAGGCAGAAGAAAGCAGGCTCAGCCTCTGTACTGAAGAAAGCAAAGGGGGCAAATGAAAGAAAAGCGGTTCCTCCAGAGCCCTCAACCGTCTGACTGTCTCCGAGCAACGTTGACACGTCTGGTCACAGTGATGTGGAGACAGGACCATCAAGGGGGGGGGGCGGAATAAATGTTGAGCTGCACAGGAAGATGAACAGGCCCCTTCACCAATAGATTGACCGCTATGCCCATGATAGTTACCTCTTACCTCTTACCCATGGCAAATGGAACAGATGAAAGGAAAGTGCCTGGCCAAAAGGTGAAGACCAAGTCAGAAGTTGGGGGATGGGAATAAGGTTGAGTAACTGACAACCCTTCCCTTTGTTACCCTGTCCAAGAGACTGAGCCTGCTGGAGCAGCTGCTGGCTCCCCAGTATGCTGAGATGGGCAGAGATGACACAGTTGGCCCCTCTGGCACACTCCACTGTAAAGTCACCCAGGTGAGCTATGGCTTCAGATCTGCTGTGCTCAGGAGAACCTGCATGGTGCAGGATAATATTAGTACACTCTTATTGCCATAAGCTGGATGCCCTCTGGGAGCTTGGCCATAAACCTTTGATCTTCTGGGCTTTGGGAGCTTCAGAGCCCCACCTCTGTCCAGCTCCAGCTTGCCCACACACTTCTCGGGGCCAGCTCAGAAAGAAGAGGCTGGCCTGGGGCAGTCATCTGGCTCCTCTCTGCAGACAGCACCAGCTCCTGCAGCATTTTGAGAAGCTGAGAAGAGAGGACCATTGTATCACTATGAAGCTGTCCAATACCAGGGGGTGCTCCTAGAACCCCAGCTCCTGGATACCACGTTCCTCATTGCCACACCATACCTGTATGCAGTCTTATTTCTTCCCTTCAGAGGAATTCAACATATTCAAGCTGAAATGCATTTAGCAAGGAAATACTTCATCAAACAACCAAAAAACCCAAAAACCAAAACAACAACAACAACAAAACCCCCAAAACAAAACAAAACAAAGCAACCCAAGAACCAAAAAATAAAACAAACACACCACCCATACATGTATCAATAACATTTGCTTTATCTATGTAAGGAAAATGAACAGTACTTGCCAAATCTTAGCCAGATTTTGTTTGCTGCTTGTTCTGAGCTTGGAGTCGAGTTTTATGTGGAAATGTCAAGATGGACGAGCACCGAAATGACATTTTTCTCCTTGGCATTGCAAAAATAACCGTCCAGACCATGAGATGGCACAGCTCTCTAAGCTGGCCCCGATCTCCAGTGAGCTACCATGGACTAAACTGGAACAGAACTTCTGTGTGCAGCCTTCCCAAACTGCTCCCAGGAGACTTCATTTCTTGTGACTCCTCCCTCCTCCCGACACCCCCACCCCCACCCCCTGCCCCGGACACAGCTCTCGAGGCCATCAGTATTCTGAATATGTTTATAGACATGCATTTTGTTCTTCATGAAACATGAAAACATGTTAGTCAACCTTTAATGTCCTTTAGAGACTGGGAATTTGTGTCAAAATATCTAGTCAGAGCCTCATGGGTGGTAGGCAAAACAAACAAACAAACATTGAACCTGGGTTGGCTCATTGTAAAGCTCCTCTCAAAATGGAAGCATGCAAAAAAAATGGAAGCATGCAGGCTTGTGTCAGGTGGTCCCCAGAGGGATAACTCATGTCAAGGTAGGACCTAGACCACGGAGAATAGCTTCCTGGCAGTGAGGGTATTCTGTAGAGCTGGGAGACCCATTGCGCTGCATAGGGGTTTGGGCTTGGAAATGATTACTTATAAGGGTACCCTAAGTCTCCAAGGCTTGACTTGGAAACTTCTGGACTTGAGGCTAATTAGCCAGTCCTCCTACTGTTAGGTAAAAGCCATCATAGCTGAGTTTGGCATATGGTGAACACATATGTGCATGTATGTGCTGGGTAAGCAGTCACTACTTCCTTTCCTCTGGTTTCCCTTCGGCCTGCAAACTTAACCCCTTAGTCACCAGTATTGGGATTCCGTGCTGGCTTTCTGACAAGCTTCCTTGCAAAGACCCCAAGGGGTTAATTAAGTTTTATTGAACCTGGGTTTATTGCAACTGGCTCTTTAAACACCTCTGCTTCTGAGGAAGCCAGAGTCCTCTGGGACAATATTTTCAGTGCTGTTTAGCTTGTCTGTAACTTATATTTTATTTTATTTGTTTTTCAAGATTCTCTAAGGGGAGGGTGGAGGAGGTTGCCCCCTTCCTGCCCACCTCCATATCTGTTGGTGACCCCATTAAATCAGGTGCTTAAATGGTATGCAGATGTTGCCAATTTTCACATAAAAGAATGCATATTCATTTACATAAATTTCAGTGAATTATGGCAGGTTGAGTTTGCAACTGCCTATGTATCTGTGTACGTTCCCCGGACCTGCCTGGCTCCCTCCAGTGAAGGGCTGTCAGGAGACACGGACAGGAAACCCTTCAGCCTCGTGCATGATACGTTTGTCTCCTTGCTCTGTATTATTTAATTTTTGAGGCTTCCAATCCTTTCTCCATTATTTGTAATGGCTTAATACGATTAAAGGCTTCCTCTAATCACTGCTCAATGTGCTTCTGCTCTATTAAAGATTTATATGAAAGCTTTATGGAACACACCTTTTTAGAATTCAGAAGGATTTTGCAGGTTATTATTCATAACATCTGCCACTTACTGCAAAGAGCCTTAAAACATCCCTTTAATGTGTATTTAATGCTTCTGATACAATATAATATCAAATAAGACGTGCTTTATTATGGCAGCCGTGTTTGTGTAACCGCACTAAAGATCCACCACGGTTGTTAGCCCGAGGTGAGGCTTTATAACTGCCATAAAACCCTGCACAGAACTAAACTTGGCATTTAAGGATACACAGATTTTTTTTTCTCTTTTACTTGACTCAGTACATTGTGGAGAAAAGCAGTTTGGCAATTTAAAGAGCCACTGAACATAGTCTAGAAATAAAGCAGTGGTCCTTGGAGACAGATTAAGGTCAGCCACTGTTTAGAAACAACCCTCTCCAGCCTTCATAGGTGGAGCTGAACTGTCACCTTTCAGGGATAGCAGGAGTGGCAGGGAGCAGCCAGTGCGTCCGGTGGCCTCTGACCATGTGAGAGCCCTTGTAGGGAAGCCTTGGTTATTTCCCTCAGTATTTTTTTTTAACCAAAGAACATCTGCTAACAATTCATTTTCACATTTTAGTTGATAAAAGATATACACAGCCTATATGTCTTCAGTTGCAGAGGTGTGATACACACGTGTCAAGATTTTAAGAATAGCCGTGTTTGAGGGTTGTGGCTGATTTTGAGACATTGGCAGCAGGATCGGAAGCACTCAGACCTGGCCTTGGTTTCTTACCAGCAGTATGGCTTGAGCAAAGGACCAAAGGTCCTTCCAGGCCATTGGTGTGCCTGTGAAACAGGAATTAATGCCATAAAATTGCCATATTTTAAATGTTCATCAGAGACTCTAGCTTTCTTCGGGTGCCCTATGATCAGCATCCTGTAAGGTATGGATGCTACCAAAGAATTCTTGCAAAGAAGGCATCTGTCTGCCTCTGCTGATCAGATTTCAGCCTGTGGACACAGATGAACTAACCAAGCTCCTTAGCTTGCTGAGCAGACCCAATTCCAGATGCAGCAATGTTAGGCCATCAACCCACACTGCCCACTGCCCATCAGAGTCTCAGGTGTGAGGGAATCCTGCAGTTCCATTTCTGAGGATCACTGCTGGGAACAGACTGAGGGAATCTAAGCCACTCCAGGTTGCTGGGTCCTCAGTCCAAAAAAGAGAAGATATGTTCCCCAAACGCAAGCATGAAGTTATGCTGGTGGCTCCTTGTCTCTCACAGAACTGCCCCACTGTACTTGGTTCCAACAGAAGGGCACTGTCCTCAGGGTCCCAACAATTCTATGCATTCATGAAAAAAAAACCTAACAGCTCTCAGCGTGACAGGCTCTGCTGTCCAGGAGCACTTTTTCCTGTTCCCAGGCCTGCCGTGTTCATTTTTGGTAGGCTACCCTGCCTAGAAGGAGGAGATCACCTCCACAGGCAGGATGCCCCTGAGGCTGTTGCTGATGCTGAGAGTACCTTCTGGTGCAGGCACTCCTGCACCCATAATTCTGAGGGTGGAACTCCCTAAATGCCCACTGGCCAAATCTGCTGAACACTTGACTTTCAAACAGCCCTCATTATAGGCCCACAGTCATCTACTTTCTGACGGGTTGGAGTAAATATGTAATCGGGGAGTTTTTAAGCCGTGTTCTGTAAAGTGCCGCCTGCGTGGGCTGTTTGGTTATTTTATGTGGTCATCAAAGTTGTTCTGGGAGTGAGGGGATGGAGGATGGGCAGGCAATGCTGCAGGATGCTGGTACCTATACTGCAGAGTGCATAGTGTCCAGCACCCAGCAGCTTCAGGGTCTAGATAATACCACCACACATGCTAGATTCATGGCCTTTCAGACCTCCAAGTATAAACTACACATTCGTATGTAGCTTTTAACATCTTCAGGAAATCCTTTGGTTACATTTACTTTATTAGTACTATTTTAATGAACACATTAGAGCATACAGTAAGGGAACTTCACAATGGATTTCTGTGTGAGGGGTTCTATCATTAGCTTTTATTGTGCATAATTTAGAAAATATTTATACATCTATTTATGTTTCTTCCATGCACTTATTTATATTACTTCGAGGTAAGTCAAAGCAAATTGAAGATGTTATGTGTTTACCCTCAAACCTGCATGGATTTCATTAGCAGGAGTTCAGTAGTGGTTTGCATCTTCCTGGTTATGATGTAAAAATCTATACATATTGGAATAGATATGCATTACTCAGATAGCTAAGATGTGGAATCAGTCACTGGTGGATACAGAAAATGTAGGGTATATAGATATGGAGTATTATTCAGCCACAAAGAAGAAAAATATGCTGATATTTGCAACAAAACAGGTGGAGCTGGAGGACATCAAGTGTAAGCCATACGAAGACCAGTACCAAATGTTTCCCATGGAGAAACTAGAAGTCCATCCTAGTGTGGATTTGTGCTTGCTAGATGTGAAGAAGATCAGAAGGGGTTAAGGGAAGATGAATTTAGACAGTGATGCTGTATCATGTGTTGAAGTGTCATACCGAACCCCATTCTTTTGTACAATTAAATGTGTTGATCACCACTACAACACAGCAAAATGCACAATTACGGTACATTCTGCACTTTAACAAAAGTGCATAGTAACCAAGCCTCCAAGATACGGGGAGAACACTGCCCATTAACCCCAGACAATTCTTCCCCTTTCCCCAGAGACATCTGCTCTTCTGTTTTCCTCAACTTGGGTTGGTTGGCCTCCAGAAATTCCAATACCTACATTTATGTAAGGCTCACTGCATTCAAATGATGGTTGCAGGCCATTCATGCTGCTGTGCTGTTAGTCTGTTCTGTTCACTACTGACTAGTGATACCCCTGCCAGCTTGTTTATTCAGGCTCTTGCCCATGGCCAAGGATCTTGGCCCTTGCACATTAAGCTATGGTAAGCATCCCTGGACCAGACTTTTGGTAGACACACTCTTCTGTTTCCTTGGGATACCACATGCAAGTGGACTCACGGGATGTGGTGAGGGTCATCTTACTAACTCAGAAAATCACCTGATCTTTTCCATACATTGTTAAGTTATTTTACATTCCCATATACAGGATCTGAAGCCTTAAGCTGCTTACCACGTCCCCATGTCCAGGGGTTGTCTTCTTTTCAGCTCCCGAGCTTCTTACTGGAGTGAAGTGGTGACTTCCCATGGTTTGAATTTTCATTTCCCTAATGGCTAACGATGCTGTCCATTCTTCATGTGTTTATCAGACATTCATATGTCTTCTTTTGTGAACTATCTATTCAGATCTTTTGTTCACTTTTAATTGGGTTGTTTGTCTTTTTATTGTTGAGAAATGGCAATGATTTAAATGCCCTGAAGAGCAGGGGCTTTCCAGATCCATGTCTTGACAATATTTTCTTCTGATCAGTGACCTGCTCATTCATCTCTCCCACTTGCCCTTTCTTAAGTGGCACTCATTCCAGTGGACTCAAATAATCTTTTTCCTCCTCTGACCTTATAAAATCTGTGTACATGTCTCCAGAAGCTTTGTGACTTAGGTTGTTGCATTTATATCTAAACACGTCTTGAACTGATGCTTGGATAAGGGATGAAGAAGAAATTCTGAGTAATAAGGACACAGAGCTCTTTTAATACAAGTGATTGGGAGGTTGGTCCATTGGACTGCCTGTGTCTGCTGCCGAAAGCAACGGTTGCTATCTGTGAGCTCTCTGTCCTGCGTCACTTATCTGTTTGTAAACCCTTGTCCCAACACCACGCTCTCTTTCTTGGTGTAGCTTTAGAGTAAACCTTGAACTCGTCTACATTTGTTCTTCTCTTCCAGGATGTTTTTGGATATGTGAGGCATTTGCATTTCCATGTAGAGTTTTCTGATGTGTTTCTGAAGCCTGCCGTTTCCCTGACCGTTGTTTACTTTCTCTCAGCAATGCTTTCTAGTTTCCAGTGTAGAGTTCTTGCATATATTCATGAAATTTACCCTTAAATGTTTTATATTTCTGATGCCATTTTAAGTGTAATTTTAAGTTTTTCTGTTTTGTAATTGTTTGCAACTCTCAGCATCCTCGAGGCCGATTCTAGGCCCCTGCAGAGGCCAGACTCTGAGGTGCACAAGTCTCTCGGATGATGGTATGGTGTTTTGTACATGACCTACACATCCTCCTGTGCACTTTAGCTGGTCTCTAGATCACTTGTGATGCCTGGTGCAACATAAACACTCTGTAAATGGCTTCCTGATGTGTTATCTAGAACATAATGGCAGAGAAATAGGCCTGTACCTGTTCGAGAGCTGGGTGAGTGCAGTCACCGTTGTCGTTCACGGCAAAGACCTGTGTCCTGCCGACAAACTCCAAGTGCACTGTGCCTTTTCTGTGACCACCTCCTCTGAGCTGCGACCTAGGTCCAGTCATTTCCATCACATGACACCCATCACTGATGTCTTCCGTCTCCAACCACAAGTCTTTAGGCCAACACTGCCTGACTTCACTTCTATCTTTCAAAGCATAGAACCCACAGCTGGAGAGTTTTTGAAGTTATCTTTTATAAGGATATTGTGCTTGCTGTCAGGTGAGAACTTCATCAGAAATGAAGCTGAAATTCTCAAGTGCTAACTTAGTATCCTCTACAGAGATTATGTGTTTCACCGGTTTTGTTTGTTTGAGTGATTCTGTTAGACCAGCTTTGCATTCCTAATTTAAAAACACTGTTTTCTGTCATCTAGAAATTTTGTTTATAAAACAAAATTATAAATTATTAAAAGCACCACTGTCTCATGAAAGTTTGGGCATGAAAATAAAATGTTAACTTTTGGATACATGTAAAGCACTATACAAATAGGCTTGAGTATTCATAAGCTTCTGTTAGGTTTACAATTCAAATCTTGCTGAATTCTTTTTCATCTCTGAAACACTATGTCTCTGGTTTTCCACACGGTGTTATCTCCTTTGCTGTCATGAGGATTGGTGACCCAGAATTAACTAAAATGATGTTTCCTTACTATGATCAGAATTGTCTTTCGGGCTAGAAGCTTTGATGCCACGCACACAAGCTCGCAATCCCAGGACAACTGCTGTCTGGTAGCAACAACTGTGATACATTGTGGCTCAGGGAATGTTAAATGTAAATAACACATTTCTCAAAGAACTGCTGAATACAATAAAAACCTTAATCTCCCCCTGCGTCGTTAGAGATATTTATAAGGGGATTTCATTTGCTTCGTGCTGCATTTTGGTCAGGTTTGAAGTTTATAGGAGAAAAATATTGTCAGAAAAAGATTAATGAAACTTTTAAAGAAATTTAGTTAAGAGCCTTCAAGAAGAGTTTCTGAGTTTCAATGCCTACACTTAACTTTAGGAAGTTTGTGCGGAGAGCAGTCATCTCATTTGCCACTCTCTTTGAGCAGGTGAGGAACTGAGTTCCTACTGAGTCCACTAGACTCTGAGTTGCCTAGGGGCTCAAGCCAGGGCTGTTGTAGTCACTTGCACATTTCAGATAAGCACCTAAAAGTATACAAAAATATATTTAAAAATAATGTATCTGTTCTGAGAGGATTGAGGAATAAGTAAGGCAGAGAGGAGCCATTACCTTGTCCCATGTCAAGTGGAAGAAGCATACTGACTGAGACGGGACTAGAACTAAGGGATCCTGGCTCTGTCATCATATATTCAGTCATTGACCACATCCAACTAAGAGTTGAACTGTGTGTGTATGTGTGTGTGTGTGTGTCTGTCTTTGGGTGTGTATCCCATGGATCTTGCCAAGGATGGCATCAAGTCAAAATCTCAATGCCATAGATAAGGGAGACAAAGCTGTCTTCCCTTTACTATACCATCACTGTGAAAGAGTCACAGCTGCAGTGTGTAGCTATTTATCACTCCTGTTAGCCAGACTGCATCTCAACGGCACGTTGTGTGTTATTAAATCATACCCTCTGTCACCCCTGGGCTGCTGTTTTTAGCCGCATGCAAAGAATTACTGATCAAATCTCCCCAGGTTCTTTTGTCCCATGCGCAGATCAAGCCCTGCTTGTCTGAGCAGCAGCCTGGTCTCTCAGATGACGAGACCATTTCAGGCTCTGGCCTCCTAGGCTCACACAGGACACCCTCTGCGCTCCCATCCTCTGAACAGATGTCTCCATGTTCTTCTGTCCCGCTCCTTTATTCTCCTCAAGGGTGGTGACAAATCTTCCAGTTTTGGTCATTCTTGTCTTGGCTTCCCATCAATCTTCCCTGATCTGGAAAACAGAGCCACAACTACCAAGATGGTGAGGCGAAGACCTAGAGAAATCTCTCACTTCAGCCTTCCCTCAAAGCTCATCCATCAATATTCAGTGTCTTCTTCTGTACTTCCACAGAGATATCTACTTTAAGTACATCATTATTTGTATATGCAAGCTATTCTTGATGAACACACAGGCCATGATCCCACCCCAGTTTTGGCTGCCATGAACATTCTAGCCTACATCTTTCAGCGGGATATACTCTTAGGGATGGAATCACAGGATTTATTTGTAGCTCAAGAACACAAATGGCAAGGTATTAAGGATAAAGATAGCACATAGCTAGGAGAGCCTATAGTGGTGACTACACACAAGCATGCATACAACATATAAGCATGGTTCTGGTCTAGATGAAAAAAAACAGACTCTGATTCTTACAGAAACCACAGAGAAAAGCATCCTCTGCCATTAAAGAAACTCACATGTAGTGGTTGTTGTGGCAGCCCTCCATGACCAGGACTCTGAAATATCACACGCTCCTGCTTCAGTTCTTGAGCAGGGTGGCAGTAAATGGCACAGAGCCTTAAGATGTGCCCCTTTTCATGTGTAACAAACATACCATGCCTTTCTGAGGTCTTCTATCACCCAGTGGTGATCTACAGATTCTGAGGGCTTGAGTCTAACTATATATCAGGTCTTGTCTCATGAGCAATTCTGTTAAACTGGAAAACATACTTTATATTAAACCAATTTATTGGGAAGATGGAAGACACTCTTCAAGTGTTGGGCCCCAAGAAGCAGGCAGTCTGGAAAGGAGCAGCCACATTAGAGTGAGGAATGAGTGGGAGATAGTAAGGTTTCTGTGGTTGGCAAGCACAGGACAGGACCACTAGGTCTAATTAAAGCACTTGCTGAGGATTAATGCTCTTCCAGTACATTAGCAAAATCTAGGAACTCAATTAGAACTTGCACACTATGTGAGGAAAACGAAATTAGTCTGGTGCCAAGTAAATCCTCCCAGAGGAATTCTAGTCAGCCCTCAGAGAGAGCAGAGCTACTGGCCCCTGCAGGGGTGGCTATAGAGGGTGGAGAAACACACTTGGGGTACTCACGGTTAGCTGGGCAAGGGAGGCCTGGTAACAGACCTCTGAATAGCCGAGACACCAGGTCGAGGAGCCAGTGTGGTCCAGAGGGCCACACTGATTAAAGAGAGAATGGGAGGTGGGATGGGGGGAAGAGCTATGACATATGGAGTCAGCATCAAGTCAGAATTGACAAGGGACAAATGTTTGCAGGTTAGAGGGATTTCTGTGACTCTCTGTGTGAGGATAGGCCCTCGTATGTCTACATGGGGTCAGGCCAGCATGGCTAGAAATCCAGAAACACTTTAGATAAGGAAGAGTGCACTGAGCTTTGGATAGGTAACTGGCCCTTCATCCTACAGTCATGTGAAGCTGAGAGTGACGGGGTGGTTTGTGATGGAAGAAGGACTCTTCAGGATTTCAAAGAAATGAGGAGCACAGCACAATGGAGTTGTCTTACAGTGAAGGGTAGCCCTGAGCAGAGATGACCAACGCCAATAGTCCCAGAGGTAGATATTGAATAGAAGCTCGGGCATCCCATGCTTGCTGTGGTAAATGGGGATCTGCTCTAGCGCACCTTGGGAAAGGGCAGAGTGTGGGGTGGGACTGGAGCAAACCACCCTGAATCCTAGGAGACGGTTGACCCTCAGCTCCACACACTGTCATTGGTCCAATATTCTGCTACAGCCCAGTCTCTCTGGTCAAGCTGAAGGCTGGGATGCCAGGACGCAGGGGCACACTGCCTAGCTATTTTGATTTATTGTTTTGTTTTGCTTTTCAGAAACATTGAGCACTCTAAACAAGTTCCAGGCGAAGGTAGGTTAGATGGGTAGCTTGTGACCTCTGCCAAATACAAATCCACAGAATTCAGATATCCGCTCCCCAACATGTCCTGGGGAGAATGAGTTAGGAGAGCAGACAGGACTTCAGGCTTTCTTCTTCTTCTTTTTTTTTTTCCTACAGCAGCTGCTAACGTTGTTTTGGAGCTGTCTGGGGTACAGACGGGACAACATTGATCATCCCCACAGTGCTTTGTGTTTCTATGTCTCACTCATTTGTTATCTGCACGGCTGGGTTTTTGGCCGTCAATATTTTGGGTGAAGAGAGACATCTTCCTCTAATGATGCCTAATCATCCCTAATTTCCTCTGCAAGGATTGTGCACCATCAGGTATAATGAGCACATTTGCTTTAATGCTCCTGCTGCACAGAGTTCCTGGGAAATGGTTCGAAGGCACGTGCACAAGTCAACTGCGGGGAGCTTGGGAACAGCAGTGACATGGGAGTGACTGGGGGGGTCAGCAGGTGCCCAGAGGACACTATAGCCAGGGTTGGGACATAAGCCAGCTGAGCCTGAGCCCTCCCTTCACACGCAAAGGTTCCACTTTCATTAATAATCTCAACTCCCTGATTTGCAATTAACCCAAAAGCTCCGTAATGATAATGAGATACGTGTGCAATTCAGTGCCAGAAGATGATAGATCGGCAGGGCTGGGATCTTTATTAATCTCCCTGCTTTGTCGTTCTGAGGGAGGTGAGAGGCCTCTTGTCCCAGGCCCACTGCAGAGGGGACTAAGAGGGAGGCCCCTAGGTATGCAGCCTGGAATGACTGCCAGCTGGGGTCCATTCCCCCAACAATGCTGAGCAGGAGCCAAAGCCCATGACCGGATGCCTCTGTGGTCTTGCTTTGTATGATCTGTGCCATGTTTTTAGAGTAATGTGAAGATTGTATTAATATTCACAAAGCAGGTTTCTTATAAGCTTCTAGATTTCTGGTGTTGTTAGAAAAAATGAGAGTATCTGGCAGTCCTGGGCTCACATTCCCAGAGTACAAAGCAGGCTGAGGGCACGTGCTTCTTGTGTGTCCTGACCCTACCTGACCCACTCCACCTCCATTCTGTTCTGGACCTGTAGGGAGATGTGTGGGAGCACCACAAAAGAGGAGGCCTATCTCAACCTCCCCTGCCTATTAGGTCTGAACCTGCTCCTCACTGGATCACCAGTGGGACTCTTGCTTGGAAAACATGTGAAGGAGCCTTATCCTCCGCAAGTCCCAGCCCCTGTGCATGCCAATGTGGCAAACCTCCCTGACACCTATGCTGTGGTCCAGGTATGTGAGCTCAGCAGGAACAGCCAAAACCCCTGGACAAGACTGGGAGCACAGATGTTGACAGTCTGTGGAACTCTGAGAGACACCATAGCAATGTCCATTGGCAGGTTGGTCAGTGGACTTCAGAAACCATAGACTATGATGGAGCTCAGGAAGAAAAGACTCCATGATTGATTCCCACAGTCTGCCTCAGTCCAGGAAGAAGGCACTGGAAGCATACAGACCTTGTGTTTCTTATTCCAGATCACAAGGAAGGAGGTGTGGGACCCCTGGGCTCTGCTCTACCTCTGGGATCTCCTTGTCATGTGACTCAGAGAGAAGGCTGCATCGAGAACACAGAATATGAAATACAGGTAAACAAGAACGCCTCGTGCCCCTTTTGGGATATAATAAAACGATTTGTTTACCAGACATTCAAATTCACCGGGCATCCTGTATGCTTATAGCTAAACCTGGCAGCCCTGCCTGGGGAACATAAGTCCCTCTTCCTCTCTACACATCCTGTTCCTCATCTATAAAAAAAAAGTCGGGCAAAAACAATAGTTGTCAAAAAAACTTTAGCTTCAGAACCTTCCTTCGGAATTAAAGCGCCAGCACACAGCAAATGTGGAGCAAATACAACTGAGGAGGCTCCAGCAGGAGACAGGCAAGGGTAGCGATGGCATTCTCAGAGGAGGCTCTGTGACACTGTGCCCTGCAGAAGTCAAAACAGCAGTCACATGTGACCCTCACATGCCAGCGTTGTGTGGATGTTCTCCCGAGCACTTGTAAGGACTTGAGAAGCAAGCATCACAAGGACTTCCACCCGGAACATGGGGGCCAAGAGGAAGCACAGAGAAGCTCAAGCCAACAGGAGTATCAAATTTGAATCTAGAATGTGAGCCTACAGTTCAAGCCCGGTAGAATTCTAGAAATAATTAGATGGGAAGTCTACAACGCAAGGCACAAGCTTCTCAGTGCTAGGGGTGGACAAACAGGCCTAGGGGATGATGCCATGCTAGGATGAACTGTGGAGCTGCCCTTTGGGCAGGGTTTAGACACAGTCCTTTTCTACTCCAAGGTCCTGTAGATCTGTAGCCCCTGGGACTTTATTAATGAGACCTATTTCTTTATTCGCAAATATTTTAAAACACAATACAAATAAAATAAAACCTTTCCCTAATGTTCAGCCCAAATACAATCCCCATGATGATTATTAATGACTGTTGACGACTGTCAACTCCCACCAGGCATCTTTATACTGCACCTTTTTGTCCTTTGAACCTTTGTCACTATCCTAAATTGTTACTGTGCATGTATCAACCATGCATCGGGATGGTGAGAAGGCTCAGAAGGTAAAAGTGTTTGCCACTAAGCCCAACGTCCTGAGTTCAATCCCCAGGACTCACACAGTAGAAGGAGGAACTCACCTATGACAAGCTGTTCTCTGACCACCACACATGCACTGGAGCAAGAATGCCAGATCTCACATATACACAAAATGTCTAAGTAAGTATAGAATGCACAAGAAACCATTAATTGAGGTTGAACTGCACTTGTGGCATCAGCTGATTGACACCACAGCTACTTTCCTCTGAGGAGCCTCAACCTGGGTTTCTAAGTTACTACAAATTGCTAGGAGTTGCAAAAAAACACTTAAGAGGACCCAGGGGCTAGATCTGCCACAAGGAGTAGGAGATCACATTCAAGGCTGAGTGATGGATGAGACACGAAAGAGAATTAGTCCAGAATGAAGACCTATCAGGATGCAGAGCTGATGGACTTCCTAAAAGACTCGAATAACTGATCATCAAAGGAAATGATACAGTGGCTTACATACTCACTGATGTATAACCCTGGACTCTGTTGCCACATCTATAAAATAGAGAGGCAACAGTAATTATTTTACAGGGATATTGAAGGAATCAAATGAGAAGTGTAAAGTGTTCAGCTTGGGTCCTGCCATTGAGTAAGTGCTCAATGGTGATGCTAATAGAAACATCTCCTCCATGTCCTGGGCTTCCATCATGGGGCAGAGGCTGCACTGCAGGAAGGAGGACCGCTGCAGGCTTCTCTTTACCTCATTCTGCTTCTCTTCCAGATCTCACAGCTGGGCAAAGGCCAGGACAGTGTTGGGAAAGGCACTGTAGTCTGGTTCTGCTAAAGCCAACATCCCTCATGATGGCACAGTGTGGGCCAGGAACCCAAGTCTAAAGTGCAGGCTGTGGTAGTCTCCAAAATATGCCTTCCTCTCTGTGGAAGATGCTTGTCCTCCATCATGACCCAGGAAGTCACCATCAGTTAGAAATAAACTGTTGGATCTTGGCTCTCCTAGAAATGGCTAACACCAGGAGCATCACCAGAAGGCTCTTGGCTGCTAAGATCAGGCCTGCCCTGTCCCCAAACCCCATCCACAGTCCTGCTGTAACACTAACCCATCCCCTGGCTAGCACTCCAGGGCAGGACTGGGGGCAGGAAGCTCCTACAAGCTCACTAGACTTCTAGTTTGCAGTGCACACTCACCCCAGCAACCTCCCTGGGTGACTGAAGCACTGGCCCCAACCCCACCTGTTCCTGCTGCTCTGGCTTGCATTCTTAACTCCCTGTAGTGCATTCTTTGCATGGTGGCAACCTATAGTGTTTACTAAAAGTTCTGGGGGGTTATCTCTGTGGTCTCACAACCTTCCTATGGCTCCTATGCATAATGACACACCTCCATCTCCCCTCCCCTGCCCCAACTCCACCACTACCACCACCACCTACTCCAGGCTTGGCATAACTTGAAGGATATTACTCTTACCCAGCCTAGACCATTCTTGAACCATTTTGTAGTAGCTGACTCTTCCATGTACTTCCCCAGAGAAAGTGTCCTGCTCAGCTTTCCTAACCCAGCCACTCACTTCTGCCTGCCTTGATCCCTTCAAACCCCTTCCCACCATCTGCTGTCACGAGTTTACTTCCTGTCTTCCATACTAGAATGTAGGCCTCACATGAAGAGAGCCCTTGTCTAAAGCAAACACATGCAAGAAAGTTTTCCTGAAGCAGATGCAGGTGAAATAATGTTTTGATAAAGCAGACATGTGAAAGGATGTCTGATGACATTATATAAATATGACCTCACAGACAGTGGCAGATGAGCACTGAGCATTGGTTTGGTTTGTTCCACCTCGTTATTCTTTGCTAACGACATGCATGTATTGGTTCACCTTACTTGTGTTGTTGAGCTCAACTTGTGGTAACAACAGTCCCATTGAGAGAAACTTGCCCAAGAACTGCTCAGGAGGTTCCTGCAGCAGCTTGCTGCTTCCACACCCTCGCCTCAGGCTGGTTGGCGAGACTTGTGATTTCTTTAGGACTGAACTACAGCTGCTGGTTCATGTGTGGTGTCAGCCTGCCTAGAGGACTGATCTGCAGCTGCTGAGTCATATTTGGTGTTTGCTATGGAACTGAACTGCTCAGAAAGAAGATTGAGCTTTCCCCCAAAGAACTATTGCTGAAGAGATCCACTTCTCCTGTATCCTAATAACTTTTCCACTACCTCTGCTAAGTGGTGGGCTAGAGGACAGGTTGAAACCTTATTAAAAGTAAGTTACAAAAAAATGTATGCCTACATTTGTCTGCCTTTAGAAACTGCTATATCCCCTGGGGAAAGTGCCCATTCCCAATAAATGCTAGATGTGCAACCAGCACCACCTTTTAACCCCCATCTCCTCTGCATACCCTCTCTCCAGCTTCTCAAGTTGCCTCCATTTTCTTTTCTAAGTAAGGTCTTGAGAATATGCTTCTGTTTCCGAGTGATGCACCTCAGATCCCATAGGGGCACCTTTCTACCAACCCATTTCCCTTCCTGGACCATGACTCCAGACACCATTAACCCAAGAGTGGGGTCATGTACCAGAAGCACGGGTGCAGAGGGGGAGCCAATCCTGCTCTGGGTCAAGGCAGGCCTGCTCAGAAGCCAGAACCCCTGCAAAGACATTGAAGCCTCTGTAGTCCACAAAGCAGAAGAGACCCTGACCTTAAATGCTCACTGCTGGTTCCCAGTGAGTCCTGACTTCACCCAAGCAAGGGGACTGTGTGTCACTTACATCAAGAGGCCTCCATACGTCACACAGCTCAGCATGAGATTCATTTTGTGCAGGCCTTTAAGCAGGCAGACACAGAAATGTATGTCATCAGATGCATCAACCTCAGTGAAGACACCAGCTTCATTATAGCTAGAGAGCACTCGGTTAGACAGCGTGGGTTCAAACCCCAGACCTACCCATGAATAGCTGCATGTTCTTAGAGCTATTTAGCTTCTATACCTCAGGTCTGTCTTATGTAAAATAGAACACATTACTAAAAAAGAAAACACATTACTTCTTCAGGATCTCCACAAGCAGTAAGTGTAAAGTGTGTGTGTGTGTGTGTGTGTGTGTGTGTGTGTGTGTGTGTGTACACAGTGATATTTGGAACTGGTAAACCTACGTGTGTAGAGGAAGCCATTCACTTCCTGGCTTCTGGGGATGAAGATCCCAAGAATGCCTTCCAGGGCATGACCCTGTGACCTTGATCCCCATGCCCCATCTCTTAAAGGTTCCACTACCTCTCAACAAGTAGCAAGCTTGGAGTAAGCCCACAGCACATGGCTTCAGAGGGGTATTTGAGATCCCAACTCTAGCATTCCCTTCCCAATGTGGCTAGTTACTACTTTCTTCATTCTCCTCTCACAGGGCACGTCTGAACTCCTCAGCTACATTTCCTGTTTACACCCAGCTTAAGTTGAACTGTGTCCACACAGAACCCTAGTGAAGGCTCTGTAATTCAGACATAACTGTCTTTGAGGTTAGGACCTTTGAAGAGACAAATGAATCCAAACAAGGTTATTTCATGGTCTCCTTTGGCTGTGTCTTCGCACAGAGAGGAAATATGAATACTTAGAATGACATCAGGGATGGGCATCCACATGTAGGACACAGAGAGACAGCCATCTGATAGTCAAGGAACAAGTCCCTTCCAGATCAAACCTACTCCAACTTTGACCTAGATTTCTAGCCTTCCAGAACTTAGAAAACAAGGTCCTGTTGCTTACTCTCTCATCCGTTTAGCAGCAGAACAAACTCATAAGTGACTCAAAAACCCTGATCTGTTCTTTATGTACTCTTCCCAATTTATAAATATACCATTGGGGTCAGCCTAATGCTGACAGTCCTCTTCCACCCCAGGACAGGGAGAGCTGTACTTGCTGCCTCCCATGGTTAAGAGAGTCTTAAGAATCACCTTATGTTGTTATTATCATTATTACTATTATATAAAGCCATTTTCATACAAGTATATAATCTGACTTGAGCATATTGCCCCACATCCGGCTACCCTCCTCTTCTTGCTCCTTCCCATGAGTCCCCACTGTTCCCTTAGATAGTTTCATTTCTACTTTCATTTGTGTATCTATATAAAAGAGAACCCGCCCATGACAGAAAACATGATATTTTTTCTGAAAGTGACTTAATTCACTTAATATGATAATCACTGGTTGTATCCATTTTCAAACACATGATGACTTTGTTCTTCTGTTGTGCATAAAAATGAGTGGAGGTGACATCTGTGACTTCTAAGGGATAACACTGGGAGACGATAGCATGGTCCTCTGTGCACGCTTCCCCTGCTGAGGCCAACATGGGCACACATTTTCTTGGAGGTGTCACAGGATCAGTAATATCTGTGTATTTGGGTCAACATGAGGAGGACAGCTGTCCCTTTGAACCACTGGACCTGCAGTGGACTTTGAGTGCCCGTTGTAACATGTCACAGAGCTTTCTGGTTTGTCATTAAAACATAACTGGCCCATGTGCCTGGTGCATCGTTCATTAAAGTTTTTATTTTGTTTTGTTTTGTTAAGACAGGGCTTCTCTGTGTAACCCTGGCTGTCCTGGAACTCACTCTGTAGACAAGGCTGTCTTCAAATTCAGAGACCTGCCTGCCTCTGTCTCCCAAGCTCCCAAGTGCTGGAATTAAAGGCATGGGCAACCACTGCTCAGTGGTTTTCTTTTCTTTTTTAAAATAATTCATTTAGTTTATTTTATGTGTGTGGGTGTTTTGTCTGCATGCATGTCTGTGTAGTATGTGAATGCAGTGCCTGCCGAACCCCAAAGAAGGCATCAGATTCCCTGGGATTAGAGTTCCAGACTGTTGTAAGCTGCCAAGTGGGTTCTGGGAATCAAACCAGAGTCCCATAAAAGAGCAACCAGTGTTCTTAACCACTGAACCATCTCTCCAGTTTGCCTTTACAGGTAGAATATATGTATTTTGCCAACAAACTTCTTTTGCTCATGTGGAATAGCCTGTGTGTTGTCTGCTAACTGGCACACTGCAGACTCCTCATACTGTAGAGTGGGTGATCCTGGTTCCACCATGCCCAGGACAGAATGTGGCTCCTGCTTGCTAAGGGTTTCTGAACCTAAACAAAAATGAGGCAGATTAGGTCCTTCTCCCCCAAGTAATAAAGATTCCTCCCAGCCCAGGTCAGACCCAGCCCCTCCTCCCCCACAGACTGAGTAAATTGTCACCTTGCCTCACAACTGTCACTACAGCTCCTGGGCTTCACACCTCTCCATTTGCTATCTCAAGATTAACAGTCTGGCAGGTTTCGCTGAAGCAGCACTTAACTTGTGCCATGCTGAGTGAGGACAGTGTCCCTGAAAACAAGGCAGATGAGCCTCTCTAGAATGTGATTGCATAGGTGAGAGGCAGCTTAAAACTCCTATGGCTTGATGAAGTGAGGAAGAAAGCCTGAAGCTGGTGGGTAGGTTGAAATTCTGCTGCCTTCCCAATCTGTTGTGGACAGATTCTAGTCCCCGAGACACAGTATCCATTTGGGACAAAGCAGATGTTGGTAGAAGACCCTGTCTGGATATTTCAATCAGATCCAAAAGTATACTGTAATGACCACAGCCTTGGTCATTACAGCTCAGTTGGAAATCAGGGCTGACCAGAAGGACTCATGTATGTGTCTACTCCATTCATTTAAATCATCCTTAGGTTGGGTTGTAGAAACAACTCAGTCAAAAGAATTCTGTCATGCAAGAGTGATGTCTGCCATGACCATGGGATGGATGGTGGTGGAAGAAATGTAGAGACTTGTTATTTCCATGTAGACAGAGGTCTGTAAAACACAGACATCAACTTTCCCCTAAAGACCACGTAACTGTTTGCAATAATAAACAAGGAACCTGTTGTGTGCCTGCAAGGCACCAGAGTCTTGCTCAACACACACACACACACACACACACACACACACACACACACACACACATATGTGCACAAAGACACATATAGTAGTGGGGGAGAAAGATGGAGAGTCAATTCCTTTGTAGCTGGAACAAAAGCCACTGGAGGCCTGGGGGTGGAGGGGAGGGTTAGAGTGGGAATGAGGGTGGAAGCCCCACAGAGGAGCTGGAGGGGTGAGTCCTCCATACAGCTGAGACATGACACCCCTTCTGTAGAAGGTACTGCTTGACTACATTTGCAGATGGCACTGAAATGCAGTGTCCAACTCATGGTCACTGACATGCCACTTGCACAATTTGGCTTATGGGGCTATATCACTTAATTTTATGTGTATTTACTTGCTTCTATAAGTCAATTGCCTTTTAGTCTTGTAAGACTCTGATGAGCATTAGCTTACCTGCCCCACCCCCCAAAATGAACACTGTGGAGCCAGGAATCGATGCAAAAGCAAGAGAAATTTATTGTTCTAGCATGCTGGGGTCGTCATCCTGCATCTGAAGGAGATGGGGTGACCTTGGGTGCCCTTCCAATGAGTTTTTATACAGTTTCAGGAGCTGAATAGAGCATCAGCTACTGGGCACAATATGATTGGCAAAACAGTGTTCCCTTTAAACTGATTGGTCTTTAGGGAATGAGGTAGTATGGCTTAATTAGCCTTTTCCTTCCAGCCTACATGCTCTCTGACCTGTCTCTTCCAGGAGGAGAGGGGTGCCTGGTGGAATTTTCCAATGGCTCTGAGCTGACATCTCCAGTCTTAAATAGATTTATTTATTAATGTAAAGCTGGTAGAAGTCCTAGAGCTACCTCTCAAAATATCAGCCCTTCATTAAGAGCAGACTGTGTCTCCTCTAATGCTTATAACACCCTGCCAGGAGTTATGGCGTGGATACAAAACGTCTCTCATAGGCTTGTGTGGACTGGTTTTTGTATGGTTTGGTTTGTTTGGTTTGGTTTACTGTTGTTGTTGCTATTTTGTTTTGTTTGGTTCCTTTTGGTTTTAGTTTGAGACAGGCTTTTTCTGTATAGCCCTGGATGTCTTGAAACTCAATATATAGACCAGGCTGGCCTTGAAACTCAAAGATCCACCTGCCTCAACCTCATGATCAGCAAGATTAAAGGCATGGGCCACCGTGCCTGACTATAGCTCATGTGCTTTGGGGAGGTGAATCTTAAGGTATTCTAACTCCATGCAGTGGATTAGTCCACTGAAAGAGTCAAAATATGATAGTATTTGCAGTGAACAGGGGAAAGAAGACAGTAAGGTCTACTTGGAGGAAGTAGGTTACTGGGGACATGTCCGGCTCTATGTCTTGCTGGCCCTTTCCTATATATTCATCATCTGTCCCTCCCTCCTTCTTCCCTCCCTCCTGGCCATCCTGAGGCAAGTCACTCTGCCCATCATGATGAATCCAACAAAGCTTCCCCCCATTTACATCACATTGTCATCTGGGCTCCATTACATCGCTCTCATGACCTCACAAAAGGAACCAACACACCAGGGATCAAATGTCTACTTGTTAGAGGAGAAAACAGAATCTTAGTAAGTTTACATCATTTCCCCCAAATTGCATGGTTTAAAAGGGTGAGATCTGATTTCCAGAGTGGTTGTACAAGCTTGCAATCCCACCAAAAAATGGAGGAGTGTTCCTCTTTCTCCGCATCCTCGCCAGCATCTGCTGTCACCTGAATTTTTGATCTTAGCCATTCTGACTGGTGTGAGATGAAATCTCAGGGTTGTTTTGATTTGCATTTCCCTGATGATTAAGGATGTTGAACATTTTTTCAGGTGCTTCTCTGCCATTCGGTATTCCTCAGGTGAGAATTCTTTGTTCAGTTCTGAGCCCCATTTTTAATGGGGTTATTTGACTTTCTGGAGTCCACCTTCTTGAGTTCTTTATATATATTGGATATTAGTCCCTTATCTGATTTAGGATAGGTAAAGATCCTTTCCCAATCTGTTGGTTGTTTTTTTGTCTTATTGATGGTGTCTTTTGCCTTGCAGAAGCTTTGCAGTTTCATGAGGTCCCACTTGTCAATTCTCGATCTTACAGCACAAGCCATTGCTGTTTTATTCAAGAATTTTTCCCCTGTGCCCATATCTTCAAGGCTTTTCCCCACTTTCTTCTCTATAAGTTTCAGTGTCTCTGGTTTTATGTGAAGTTCCTTGATCCACTTAGACTTGACCTTAGTACAAGGAGATAGGAATGGATCGATTCGCATTCTTCTACATGATAACAACCAGTTGTGCCAGCACCATTTGTTGAAAATGCTGTCTTTCTTCCACTGGATGGTTTTAGCTCCCTTGTCGAAGATCAAGTGACCATAGGTGTGTGGGTTCATTTCTGGGTCTTCAATTTTATTCCATTGGACTACTTGTCTGTCACTATACCAGTACCACGCAGTTTTTATCACAATTGCTCTGTAGTAAAGCTTTAGGTCCGGCTGGCGGTTCCTCAGAAAATTGGACATAGTACTACCGGAGGATCCAGCAATACCTCTCCTGGGCATATATCCAGAAGATATCCCAACCGGTAAGAAGGACACATACTCCACTATGTTCATAGCAGCCTTATTTATAATAGCCAGAAGCTGGAAAGAACCCAGATGCCCCTCAACAGAGGAATGGATACAGAAATTATGGTACATTTACACAATGGAGTACTACTCAGCAATTAAAAAGAATGAATTTATGAAATTCCTAGCCAAATGGATGGACCTGGAGGGCATCATCTTGAGTGAGGTAACACAATCACAAAGGAACTCACACAATATGTATTCACTGATAAGTGGATATTAGCCCAAAACTTAGGATACCCAAGATATAAGATACAATTTGCTAAACGCATGAAACTCAAGAAGAATGAAGACCAAAGTGTGGACACTATGCCCCTTCTTAGAATTGGGAACAAAACACCCATGGAAGGAGTTACAGAGACAAAGTTTGGAGCTGTGATGAAAGGCTGGACCATCTAGAGACTGCCATATCCAGGGATCCATCCCATAATCAGCTTCCAAACACTGACACCATTGCATACACTAGCAAGATTTTGCTGAAAGGACCCAGATATAGCTGTCTCTTGTGAGACAGTGCTGGGGCCTAGCAAACACAGAAGTGGATGCTCACAGTCAGCTATTGGATGGATCACAGGGCTCCCAATGGAGAAGCTAGAGAAAGTACCCAAGGAGTTAAAGGGATCTGCAACCCTATAGGGGGAACAACATGATGAACTAACCAGTACCCCGGAGCTCTTGACTCTAGCTGCATATGTATCTAAAGATGGCCTAGTCGTCCATCACTGGAAAGAGAGGCCCATTGGACTTGCAAACTTTATATGCCCCAATACAGGGGAATGCCAGGGCCAAAAGAATGGGAATGGGTGGGTAGGGAAGTGGGGGGGGTATGGGGGACTTTTGGGATAGCATTGGAAATTTAATTGAGGAAAATACGTAATAAAAAATATTAAAAATTTAAAAAAAAAAGGGTGAGATCTGAGATTTCAACTCAGGTCTAGCTAAGCCCAGGCTTTGGGTCTTTTCTTTGCTGTCACTACAACCCCTCCAACCTGGCCTCTATGGGTGCCAAAGAAGCCACAGAGATGCTAAACAGAGAAGACAAGGGAGGAGGAGAGCCAGATCAAATGTTCTGCTCTTGGACTTCATAGGCTGGAGAAGAGCTCACACCCAGGAAACATCCACACTCCAAGGGGCCAAGCTAAATGAAACACTTTGTTCAGAGACCTGGGAATGTCGGGCAGGGGAGGGAATTATTAGATTGCACGTATTAAGACACCACCAACATAATTGAAGATGTGATTGGAAGAAAACAGAATAATACCGACATCCAACATGATCTATAAGAGACTCCAGGTTGGTGACAAGTTAAATGTAAAAATGCAGAACATTGATCACTAAGGTATCCCTCCATTCATTGTTCACAATGTATTAAATGAGGCCGAAGCAGGGTAGAGGAAATGTGGTCAGGAAGATCCGTGCCAGGGAGAACGACCACAAAGTATATCTGTAATCATCTACACAGGCTTCCAAAAATACCTGGTTGTTTGGACAGCACACAGTCAACATTGATTGTTTCTCTCAGGGTGGGAAGAAGGAAATGAAGAAAGGAGAGGCAAGATATACAATAGATATACAAAAAGGCTCACTGTGGCATGAGAGAGCGAATAGCACGCTGCAAAAAGACGCAAGCTATAAAACACCGTCTTCACTATTACTGCAAATATTTGTAAATTAGGTAAGAGTGTGAAGGAGACCAATGGTACAATATAACAAAAGCAAATGAAAATGTAGATTTGATTAGATAAAACACCTGTGGGCAGTTGTTCTAAACAGTTGCTATTTAAATTTTTCGAAGCATGGTAACACAAAAATATCCTGCTGCAAAGCTTAAAAGTCATTGAAAGTGTATTTTTCTCAAGTTTCTGGCTATATCCAGGAACAAAACTTGATTACTCTGAGTACAAATCTCCAGCAATGCTTTGTTGAGCACCAGAACAGGAGAGCAGGGCAGAGGGGGCTCTGATGTGAACCAGTCTCCCTGTAGCATCCTGCCTAAACTTCCAAATTCAGAGACAGGCCCTTCCTTGGTCAGCCATGATGTTGTCTGTTTGGCTTTCATGTTAGCCACTTCATTTTGAGTCAGAAGGGCACGGAGAACTGTTGACAGATATCTCTAGGAAGCAGAAGCCACATGGGCCAGTTAGAAACACTGTTAACCGACTTTCTGATTGTGACTTCTACACGGGCACCCTGGTGTGTACTAATCAGATGAAGGCAATCACAGACCTCCTTAGCCAGAGAGGAATGAGGGTTTTTTTCATCTTTTATTAAACACAGGAAATGCCTAGAAACCTTACCTCCAAGAAGCAAGGTTTAAGGAAGCAAACTGATATATGTTGCTAATTAAGAAAACCTCATCTAGGTGTAAATAGGGAGGTCCATGAAATTTTAATGTATAGTGTGGTGTGTAAGCTCTAGGCTAAGGACCCAGGCTCTGACCCCAGGAATGTGGTTAAAAATAGAACATGTACCAAAGTAGGGTCTTACTCTGACTGAAAAGGTGTGCTTCCAAAAGCCCAGGCGATGTGCTCACTTGCTATCTCTTAGTTTTTAGATGCATTAATCTCCCTGGACTTCAAGTCACCACACTGATAAACCAACATCTGGAAAGAGTGACACTTTCTTCACATGTGTCTTACTTAGGGTTCTACTGCTGGGAAGAGACACTATGACCAGAGCAATGCTCATAATTTAACTGGGGCTGGCTTACAGTTTTAGAGGTTTAGTTCATTATTGTCGTGATGGGAAGCATGGCAGCCTGCAGGTAGACATGTTGCTGGAGGAGGAGCTGAGAGATCTACATCTGGATCTGCAGGTAGCAGGATATGTCTGCTCTCGATCTGGCTTGAGCTTCTGAGACAAGGCCTACCACCCCCAGTGACACCTCCTTCGACAAGACCATACCTCCCAATAGTGCCATTCCCTATGGCCAAGCATTCAAAAACATAACTCTATGGGGGCCATTCCTATTAAATCACCACAACATGCTTAGATGCTTAAATAAGCTAATGTATGTGAAACCATGTCAGAGCACGGAACAGGATCAGAGCCTGTCTTAGTTGCCTTTCTGTTGCTGTAACAAAACACTCTGACCTAAAGCATCTCTAGGAAGGAAGGGTGTATTTGGCTTACATGTCCAGATCACAATCCATCACTGAGCAAACTCAAGTTGAAACTCAAACACAAGCTGAAGTCATGGAGCAATGCAGTTTACTGACTCATAGTCTGACTCACTTAGCTAACTTTCTTACATAGCCCAGGCCCATCAGCTTAAGGATGGTGCTACCCACAGTGGGCTAGACACTCCTACATCAATTAATAATCAAGACAGTCTCTCACAGGCACAGGCATAGGTTTATCTGACTGAAGAAATTCTTTAATTGAGTTTCCTTATTCCCGGGCAACTCTAGATCCTGTTAAATTGACAGAAAAAACTAACTCCACCCTTTGTCAACTTCACATACAGACATATCACAATTAAACTGTATCTTTCTCTTCTTGTTGGTCCCCAGGATCTCATGCTAATAGTGGAATATGAAATATGGTCCAACTTTAAAAAGCCTCACAGTCTTTGAAAGCACTCAGCTCTTTAAAAGTTGAAAGTCTCTTAACTGCAGGCTCCTGTAAAATCAAAAACAAGTTAGTTATATAATTGTTATTCTAAAAGGGAAGAATGGGGCATAGGAATAATGTGATCAAAGTCAAGCCAAAATTTAGCTGTATAAATCCAAATCCTGTAGCTCAGAGTCTGATGTCTGGGACTCACTCTGGATCTGGGCTCCAGAGGACTTAGGCAGTCCCACTTTCCAGCCTGGCCATTGGGAGATTGTCTCTGAGGCTCATTCCAGTTCTACCCCACATTGGCCTGTCCTTGGCAGATAACCTTGGCAAATGTATGGTGTCAGAATCTCCATTATTCTGGAGTCTCCACTGCAACTGAAGCTGAAAAGCTGAATTCTCACCAATGACCTCTGTCTTAGTTTGGGTTTCATTGCTGTGAAGAGACACCATGACCAAACAACATTATAAAGGACAATGTTTAATTGGGGATGGCTTACAGTTTCAGAGGTTCAGTCCATTATCATCATGGCAGGAAGCATGACAGCATGCAGGCAGACATGGTGCTGGAGGAGATGAGAGTTCTACATCCTGATCCAAAGGTAACCAGGAAGAGGCTCCTCTTCACAGGCAGTTAGGAGTAGGGTGTCATTGCCCATACATACAGTGATACATTTCCTCTACAAAGCCATACCTACTCCAATACGGCCACACCTACTCCAACAAAGCCACACCTACCCCAACAAAGCCACACCTACTCCATCAAGGCCACACCTCCTAATGGTATCACTCCCTGGGCCAACCTTATTCAAACCACCACAGCCTCCTAAAATCTCCTCAGGTACTCTAATCCTGGGGCATGGTGGTGCCCACTTGTAATTCCAGCACCAGGAAAGGTGGAGACAGGAAGACTCCTCTGGCTCTCTAGCTAGCCAGCCCAGCCTACTTAACAATTCCTGACCAGTGAAAGAGTCTGTCTCAAAAACTAAGGTAGAGAGTATTAGAGGAGGAACCTTTGGACTTCACATCAATGTATACACACATTTATCTTCATACATGAATCACATATTTATGTATATATTATATGTGTATGTGAATGTGTGTATTAATAAAAGCATTATATATATATATATATATATATATATATATATATATATATATGGTCTCAAATAAAATTCTATCTCAAAAAACATTTGGATAGTATCAGATGAGGGACCTTTGATCTTCATATAGATGAATACACATATGTATCTTCATGCATGAATGCACAAATTACATATATATACATACATATGTGCGTGTTTATATAAACATATATAAACATATAATTTATATATGAACATATATTTAAGCACATATAATAAACAAAATGATAAATTTACTGTTTATAAATAGGATAAATGAGTATCTGGAAGTGAGTAGACAGACATACTATTCCTTTTCTTCAGATAACTTCACTGCACATGATCCTTTTGAAAGTATAAGAAAAAGAAGGTGTGAGTCAGACCTCCCATTTCCTTCTGCACTGTCCAGCCAGGAGAGTCTCCCTACCGCTCCATCCATACTTCCCAACCCACCAAATCCAGCTCTGCATCCAGTGTCCTAGCCTAGTCTGAATAGTCTCTGTCTGTGCTGCAACTTAGATTTAGACATCAACCTAGCCCCAGGTATCCCCCAGGACCCACTCTACCTGCCACCACCCATAGGTTCCTTCTACACTGTACCCAACATCCCCAGCCAACCAGATCTCCCACTTCCTTTCCTGGGGTCTAGCCAGGTGAGTCTTCCTGACTTCCTTATCCATACTCTCTCCTAACCAGCAGACCTAGGCCAGGTCTCACTCCCTGTGTCATGACCAAGACTGGCCTCCCTTGCCTGCACCACTACCAACTCTAGGCTTCTGTCATGAGCACCTTGCCTATTCTCCAACCCACAGGTCCTTCCATGCCACAATCAACCTTTCTACACAGTCAGATCAACCCCCACACTCCAGGTTTTAACCAAGAGGTCCATCCTGTCCACCAGCCCTTTGTCTACCTGTCTTCATTACACCCGAGCCATTTCTAACCTCTAGGCCCAACTGGCCAGCACATCTTCTCTCCTGCCCCAACATGCTTTGTCCACATCAGACTTAGAGAAAGCAAAGGAAGTTCACATTCCTAGATCTCATCACAAAAACAGCAAAAATGAAAGATCAAGTATTTTTTTTCTTTCAAACTTACCAGCCCATTATAAATGCTGGTCAATGAGATTTACCTAAATGAACCCCAGGGCACAGAATTTAAAAGAATAATCATAAACATCATCAAGGAATTCAGTGAAATGGGGGGGGGGAGATGGAGAAGGAGAGGGAGGGGGGAGAAAACATAGCACTAAATAGATAAGACCAGAAAAGAAAATCCCCACAGCATATCATTGTTAAAACACTAAGTAAACATATCAAAGAATGTGTATTGAAAGCTACAAGGGGGTGGGTGGGAGAGAGAGAGAGAGAGAGAGAGAGAGAGAGAGAGAACAAACCACAAGTTGCATATAAAGAAAAACCCATCAGAACAACAGCTGATTTCTCGATGGAAACTTTAAAAGCCACAGGAGACTGCAACAATGTATTCCAGGTCCTAAAAAACTATAATGCCCAACTAGAATAATATACCCAGCAAAACTGTCACCCATAATTGAACAAGAAAGTAAAAAGTCTATGATACAAATGGCCTTAAACTTTTTTAATATCCAGCAAAACAAATGTTCATAGCAGCCTTAATTTTAATAGCAAGAAGCTGGAAAGAGCCCTGATGTCCCCCAAGAGAGGAATGGATACAGAAAATGTGGTACATTTACACATGGAGTACTACTACTCAGCTATTAAAAACAATGAAATTATGAAATTCTTACACAAATGGATGGATCTGGAGGATATCATCCTGAGCTAGGTAACCCAGTCACAAAAGAACACACATGATATGCACTCACTGATAAGTGGATATTAGCCCAGAAGCTCAGAATACCCAAGATTCAATTTGCAAAACACATGAAACTCAGGAAGAAGGAAGAACAAAGTGTGGATACTTTGATCCTTCTTAGAAGGGGGAACAAAACACCCATGGAAGGAGTTACAGAGACAGTTTGGAGCAGAAGCTGAAGGAATGACTATCCAGAAACTGCCCCACCTGGGGATCCATCCCATAAACCACCAAACACAAACACTACGGCAGATGCCAACAAGAGCTTGCTGACAGGAGCCTGATATAGCTGTCTCCTGAGAGGCTCTGCCAGTGCCTGACTAATACAGAAGTGGATGCTCACAGTCATCCATTAGATGGAGCACAGGGTCCCCAATGAAGGAGCTAGAGAAAGTATCCAAGGAGCTGAAGGGGTTTACAGCCCCCAGGAGGAACAACAATATGAACCAACCAGTAGCCCCAGAGCTCCCTGGGACTAAACAACCAATCAAAGAAAACACATGCAGGGACTCGTGTCTCTAGCTGCATATGTAGCAGAGGATGGCCTAGTCTGTCACCAATGGGAAGAGAGGCTCTTGGTTCTGTAAAGGTTCTATGCCCCAATATAGGGGAATACCTGGGCCAGGAAGTGGGAGTGGGTGGGTTAGGGAGCAGAGTGAGGGCGGAGAGGATAGGGGATTTTCAGAGGGGAAACTAGGAAAGGGAATAACATTTGAAATGTAAATAAAGAAAATATTTAATAAAAATATGAGAAGTTTAAAAAAAGAAAATATAGGAAGCAATATTTTGGGCTAAAGATGGAATCAGCATACAGGAAACTATGAAATAACTTCAAAGCCATAATTGTTAAAACAGAAAGCACCACTAAGAACACAAACAACAACACAATGATTATAAATAACACAGATTTCAATAATAACTTTAAGTATCATGGCCTCAACTTCCTCCAAAAGAAAACAAACAAACAAGCAAATAAAAAACCAAAAATCTCACCATGGAAGCTGTGGTGTGTCACAGCATGTCACACAGTATACCTTTTTACCCAAACAGATAACAATCATTGAAGTGAGTAATTGATCTGGTTCGAGGACTCTGTCTTCTGCTACACCATCAACCCTGTATCCTCACCAGACTCCTCTCAGATGTCCTGTTGTTGCCTTGTGTCATGGAGATCCTACAGCTTTGATTTTGCGGTTTCAATACACCAATCAAAAGACACAGGCTAACTGAATAGGTCAAGAAAGAAAAATCTATTTATTATCTTCAAGAAACACAGCTTTAAATATTAGGCACCACCTTAGAGTAAAAGGAGGAACAAAAGTATCCCACCCACATGGAAAATGAACCAGGAAACAAACAGACACTGTTATTGCAATTCTGATTGCAATAGAGCTAAACCAACTAAAATTGAACTAGAACTAACCTCAACACATATGCACAAAACTCTGGGCACCTAATTTCAGGAAAAAAAAGTAGTATTCAATTTAAAGACATCAATTTATTAATCATAAGTGATTTTGCTACCTTACTTTCTTCAATAGATAAGTCATCTGGACAAAAAATAAACAGAGGAACATCATAATTAATTGATTTCCTATACCAAATGGACTTAACAGCTAGCTACAGAATATTCCACCTAAACACCAAAGAATACACATTCTACTAAGCAGCATACAAAAGCATTTTTTAAAGTAGACTATATTCTGGGATACCAACCAAATCTTTACAAATTCAAAATCACTCCTTATATCCAATCCGACCTCAATGCAATAAAACCTAAAATTGACGGGAAACAAATCTTTTGTAAATATGCAAACTGATGGGGATTAAACAACTCATTACTAAATGATGAATGGGTCAAAGAAGAAACCATGAAACAAATAAAAAGAAAACCAACAAATTCCTAGAACTAAATGAGAATGAGAACACAACACAGGCAAACATTAGGGAGTGTTGAAAGCAGCTCTCCAAGGTAGATTTATAGTTCTCAGTGCCTACAATTTAAAAAAAATTTAGAAAGAGCACTAATAAATTATTTCATGATGCAACTCAAAAATTAGGACAAACAAGAACAAGCAAAATACAAACTCAGTCCACAGAAAGAAATAATAAAAATCTGAATAGCCTGTGCTCTGTGAAGCTGCAAAGTCTAAAAGAAGTAGAAGAGTATCTAGATTCAGCCAAACCAACTTAACGAAGAAGTCAACAACCTAAGCAGATCTTTAGCAAATGAGGTAATTGAAATGTTTAAAAGAAAAAAGTTTCCCAACTAAAAGAAACAAAACAAAAGCCTAAGACCAGAGAGTTTCACAGAATTCTACCAGATGTCCAAAGATCTATACCCAATCCTTCTTGAACTATTTGAAAGAAGTTCTTCCAAAGTCAGTCTCTCTAAGACCAAAACCAGAGAAAGACGCAGCAAAAAAGAAAGCAACAGGCAGGTATTCCTATGAATACAGACCCAAAAATTCCCATACTTACAGCTATGATACAGATGCACATCAAAAAGGTTATCCACCATGACCAAGTTGACTTTATCCCTGAAATAATGCAGGGATGGCTCAAAATAGACAAGCTAAATAATAATAATAATTAATAATAATAATAGTAGTAGTAGTAATAAATAGACTTAAAGTCAAAAATCACATGACCATCTTAATAGGCACAATCAACCTTTGTCAAAATCCAGCATGTCTTCAAAATAAAAGATCTAGAGAATGTAAGTGTCTTAGGGTTTACTACTGCTGTGAACAGACATCATGACCAAGGCAACTCTTATAAAGGACAACATTTAATTAGGGCTAGCTTACAGGTTCAGAGGTTCAGTCCATTATCAGCAAGGTGGGAACATGGCAGCCTCTAGGCAGGCATGGTGCAGGAGGAGCTGAGAGTTCTACATCTTCATATGAAGGCTGCTAGTGGAAAACTCAATTCCAGGCAACTAGGATGAGGGTCTTAAAGCCCATGCCCACAGTGAAACATCTACTCCAACAAGGCCACACCTCCAAATAGTGCCAATCTCTGGGCCAAGCATATTCAAACCAGGACAGTAGGACTAGAAGGAACATACTTCATCATAATAAAAACCATATGTGAGAAACTCAAGACACAAGTAGAAGTCCAACCTATTTGCGAATGACATGAAATTACACATTAGAAATCCCAAAAAAATATACCAGAAAACCACTAGAAATGATGAACAAATTCAGCAATGTGGCAGGACACAGAATCAACTTGTGCAAATCAATAGGTTTTCTGTTCACAAACAGCAAACATACAGAGACGATCATGGACATACTCCCATTCACAATACCCTCAGAGAGAATAAAATACCAAGAAATAAACCTAACCCAGGGAGTGAAGGACCTCTACAATGAAAACTTTAAACTCTGATGAAAGATAAGACACTAGAAAATGGAAAGTCATCCCATGCTGCTGGATTGATAAAATTAATGTGAAAATAACCATTTTACCAAGAGCTATTCACAAATTCAGTGCAACCCCAATCAAAATCCCTACTTTGTTCTTCACAGAAATAGAAAAATATCCTAAAATTCATATGGAACTACAAATAGAATAGAACTACAAATAGAAAAAAAATGCTGTAGAGATTACTATTCCAGATCTTAATATATGTTATTGAACCATAGTAAAATATAAAATAAATATGGAACTGGTACAATAACAGTCATGTAAACCAATAGGACAAAACTGAAGACGGAAACATGGGTAAATGTAACTTTAGCCATTTCATATTGGACAAAGATGCCAAGAGCATAAGCTGAAGAAAAGAAAGCATTATCTATAAGTAGTCCTGGAAAAACTGGATGTCTGCATGCAGAAAAATAAAATTTTTATTATATATATATATATATGTGTGTGTGTGTGTGTGTGTGTGTGTGTGTCATAAAAATTTATATGTCAAAATTTATATGTCAAAAAAATATGTGTCACTTTGCACAAAAATTAACTCCAAATGGATCAAAAGTATAAATGTGGAACCTGAAACACTCAAGCTGCTAGAAGACAACGTAGGCAGGAAGTGCCCTTCATGACATAGGTAGGAAAAGACTTGCTGATTAGGACCCTATTTGTCCAAGAATTTAGACCAACAATTGGCCATGAGACTTCATAACATGAAAAAGTTTCTGCACAGCTGAAAAGCAGTCAACAAGGTGAAGAGGAAGTCTACAGTATGAAAGAAATACACACCAGCTATACATATAACAGAGGATTCATAGCAAGAATATAAGGCTGGGCAGTGGTGACACAGCCTTTAATCACTCAGGAGACAGAAGCAGGTGGATTTCTGTGAGTTTAAAGCCATCCTGGTCTACAGGGTGCGTTTCAGGGTATTTCTGCATAAAGAAATCCTGTCTCAAATATACAAACATACATACATACATACACAGAATAAAGACAAATGACTCAATAAAAAACATTTGTCCCTTGAAAAGAAAGTTTTTAAAAGAAGAATAAAATGACTAAAAAATGGTCTCAACCATACACAAAGAACTAAAGGCAACTAAGGAGTGCTGGGAGTAGAGGAGGTGGTGTTCTCTTGGGAAGAACATACAAACTGGTTGTTCAGTGTCAAATGGTCAGCCCTGAAAACCTTCATACAAAAATATTTTATGGGCTGAGCAGGTTGTATTTAGGAATATATATGTATAAAGATATACAAATATGCATGTGATAAGAATTAATTTAAGAAGGGGCCACGAATTTGAAGGAGAGCATATAGTGAGGAGGGATATATGGGAGAATTTGTAGGGAGGTATAGAAAGGGAGACATGTTATAATCCTATTAATCTCAAAAATAAAAGTATTGATGTGGTGGCATGATTCTTATCCAACAAGGGGCAGGTGATAAAAGGGAGCAAGTTGGTGTTTGGGGGTTTAGCTATAAATGTGGGAAACATGGAGTTGGCTGATAATACCCAGAGAATAGTGGAGAAATAACACCAGAAGCTGGTGGTACAAGGATCCAGGAAAGGGACTTACCCATTTATCAAATGCATGTGGGATGCTTTCCATGTCCCATGCACTGCGCTGAGATGCAGAAGTGAATAGAATAAGGTTGTTGAGAGCTTGGAGCCTTGCTGGAGGAGCAAGGAACAGTTAAAAGCAGCACATTCTATGTATGACACAGAATGGTGAAGGACAGGCCATGTCATCCGGTTAAGCAAGTCAGTGAAGGCTGTCCCTGAAGAAATTACATACTTCTAAATCCTAAAGGATATGTAAGGATCAGCCAGGTTACAATATGCAGAAAAGACGGTTCTGGGGAGCAGGGGGGACATGTGTGCAAAGTTGTAGCAAGCAAGGGTTACAAATGTCCAGGTTATAGAGCTGAGAGTGGGGTGTTGAGCTGGGGACAGATTTTGGAGATTATCCTACATGCCATTGGAAGCTATCAAAGTCCTGCAAGAGTGTTACATTCAGTTTTAAGTGGAGAAGGGACCATCACATTGTGTCACCCACCCATTCGTGTGTCCTATAAAAACATTTAGGAAATCTGGGTTTTGCTCATCACTAGAGCCTACCACAGTGGCAATCCTATATCAGACCCTGCAAGAATAAAAAGAGAACAGAACAAATGAGAAAAGGACTAAGTGAATGGCGGGGGCATTGGTGAATGGGTGAACTCAACCTGGCATCAGATATATTAGGGATACTTCATAGCCTTAGCCCTGGGGCCGTGGCTCTCAAGTTCTCCCAGGGTGGCCAGGCAGGGCAGGCCTGGCCACAGCAATATTGGAGATGCTTTTCGAGATGTTGATTTTGCCTATCTTGTGCTTGGAAGCCCTGTTTATTCTTCTGATCACTGAGGACAGCAATGAGCAGCTGCTGTGCAAGATGATTGCTGTGGTCGTTGGCCTCAGAATCTATGATATTGAACAATTCCATCATTTCTAGCTGCTAAGTTATTTTAGACAAGTGGCTCGTGATAGGAATGTGGAGGAGAACAAGGATGTGGGTGAAACACAGGGTGATGCTCCTGCACCTCATTCTCCCTGAGCCAAAGAACATCAAAGCTGGTAAGCCCCTCAGTGTGATTTCCGTATCCAGGATCAAGGGCTCTCCAGGGCAAGATGTTGCTTGTTATTTGTACATTCTCCCACAAATCCCAACAACGTTGCCAGTTCATCTACTGCTGTATGTGCAAGACTCTGCCAGCCTCCAGCACTGGGGAGCAGTGGAGTGTATGAAGCAAAGGATGAAGCCAGTAGAACTGGAGAAGAGTGAGAAAATAAGTGAGAACCCATAGTCAACCTCACACGGGGCCTCTTCTTAAAGTAGATGGGATTCAGTTGGTGTCGCAGTTAGCATCAGTTGTCAACTTGATACAGATTAGGGTCACGTGAAAGAGTCTCAGTTAAGTAATTGCCTTGTCTGTGAGGAAGCATCTTATCATTACTTAATAGGAGAGGAACCAGCCCACTGTGGGTGGTACCATCCCTAGGCAGATGGTCTTGGGTTGTATAAGAAAGCTAGCTAAGGGAAGCAGGGAAGAAGGATAATACAGGGCAAAAGGAGGGGAGGGGTAGACAGCGCTAAGAATGTTTCAGAAAGTCATAGGGCAACATATTATTTCATAAACATATACATTATATATATGATATGTATGCATATACATGTATGTGCATATGTTTCTGTACTCCTTTTAATGGAGTTAAAGCATATGAGGTGATGATGCGCCCCCACAAAGAGCCATAAACTAACAAAAGTCCTAGTGCTTAGCATGGGAAACCTCACACCAAATTTTTGGTCAGAGGAATACAAAGAGTTCACCCGAGAAATATGAACGATCACAAGTGCTCTTGGTTGCCTCCCAGAACTGGAAGGCCAGGCCTTGTTAGTAAAAACACCACACACTTCAAGACACAAGACTTGGAGGAAACTGCCTGGAACTGGCGTGGAAGCCTCCTCCCTAAGAACTTGTTCTCATGGTATCAGAAAGTTACTGTGTAAGCTTTCAAAGAGGAGAGCCATCAGGAGTCCTACCGAAGTGTAAAGCCCATGAACTATAACCATGCTTGCACTTTCAAAATATGCACAACGGTAGAATAGTGGTGCTTTGGGGATAACAGATAACAGACAGCTATCGAATTGGACTTAAGTCCCATTCAGTGGGAGAGAATTCATGCCTAGTATAGCAAAACTATACCAAATACCCATAGATGGAGCACTCATAGACCCAAGAGGAGAACCTACTGCGTCCATCTCCCTTAACCATATCATTTTTAGCTGTATTCTAAATACTTGTTTTATACCCATAGATAAGTGGTTATAAAATGACTCCTCATCAAAGAAGATTCTTTTTGCAACAGATGGAGAATATTTCAGTTTCACAACTGGAGAAAATGAAGAGAGTAGGGGACTGTGGGCTGCTCAACCCATACTAATGCATCTGTACTACAACCTCTAAAGGCCAGGAGAACTCATGGAAGCTCAGGTGGAAAGGTTAGAAGAACCAGAAGCCCACAACGTCTATCGCTAAATAGGTTTCCCAAGGCATAATGAGGAAAATGCACCTGTGAAATCTTGACGATTTGGTAGCCTGAGAAAGCCTGGCATAATGACATTAGTTGACATGCCAGCATAGACAGTGGAAATTTCATATGGCTCTGCCCCTAGATGAAGACCCTCAGGCGGCCCATGCCTGCTGGGAGAGAGAAAATTAGTTTTCTTCAGTGATGAGCTCCCACCTGGGTTGTCTAATTCCAAATGGCCAATCCTGGACAGATGTACATACAAACACATCAAATAAACTCAGTAGGGTGTGTCTGTGTGTGTGTGTGTCTGTCTGTGTGTGTGTGTGTGTTATTTTTACATGTATAGATGTATACATGTATATATGGTATATATGTTGCATGTTGTATACATACACATAACAATAACAATTTTAAAAGACACCATGCATTTAGGGGGGATGGGAAGAGTTGGAGAGAAGGGGGAGAGGGTGATATAGACACAGTGCATATGTATAAAGTTTTCAAAAAGTTATTTAAAAATTAAAAGTAAGAAGAAATCGAGCTAAGCTTGAACCTGGAAGTGAGTCAGAGTGCAAGCAGAACCCCTCCATGGCTCCTGCCTCCAGGCTCCTACCCTGAGTCCCTGCCCTGACGTCACTCAGAGATGAAGTATGACCGGGAAGTAAAAGCCAAATAAACTCTGTTGTCTGCCAAGTTGCTTTTGGTCATACCTTTTTAATGCAGCACAGAATGAAACACGAACAGATGGTCTGCTGTAGAAGAAGCTAGACAGGAGAGGCAGAAGGAAGGGAAGGAGAATTTCCCAGCATGCTCTGGTGCAGCGATTGGTCCAGGCGTGCCTCGGTGACTAGCAGATTGCTGTCACCCTCCTCTGCTTTGCTCTCAGGACAACAAGGAAACCAGCTAGTGCCCCATGGAGAAAGGATGTTTTCAAACAGACCAGCAGGTCTTGTGGTGCATATGCCACTGTCAGAGTGGGTGGCTGTATCTGCTTTATATCCAAGAAAGAATGGCTCTAGCTGCCCCCTTCTCAGAGGCTGTTTTGATGTCTGGCTAGCACTCAGGATGCTCCTCCAAGCTCTGCCTCTTGCTCTTGCTCACCCAAGCTGAGCTGTAATCTTTCAAGAGCCAGGCGCTCATCACATAATAATCAAACCGAGATAGATGGAGAAAGAATACGAAGAGCATCCTACTGATGTGGCTTGGAGTGGGGGGTCTTCCCTAGTGAGAGAGATAGATAAGAGGAAAGGCTTAAGTAATGCTCACCTTTCCCAGGGTGAGAGAAACTGGTGTTTATATTTCTATTCAATGCATTCCGGTAAAGAAGGCTCAGTGTTGAAGGCACTGTAATGCATTCTCATTTCCAATCTTCTGCACTCTGGTTCTAGGGACTCAAATAAATTGTTAATCTTTCAGAACTTTTCTTTCCCTGACATCAAAATAAGATGAACAATGTCTAATGATCCAGGAAGCCTTATCTGTGGAGACGAAGTTCTAACTTATACCTCATTTTGAGAGGTGGGAGGTAAAAAGGAGAAATTTCCTTTGCCCTTTTCCTGAACAAAGGAAACCAAAAGGGCAAGAGAAAGACAGGAGAAAGCTTGGCTTATTTGAAAAAAAATAACCACAAAAGCTGGTGGGACTGGAGTAGATTCATGGTTCAGAAAGCCATGTGGAGAAAATGCCAAAGATGTAACAGGGAGTTCCTGTGAGTGAGCTTCACAGAGGTGGTCATGCTAGGCTGGTGAGGAGACATCTATTAGGCAGAAGTATGGTGTGGTGTGATTTGCATTGTGAACAGCCATGCTGGCTGCTAATAGATTGGGGTATGCGGGAGACAAGGTGTGAGTCATCAGGGTAAAAGATGGTGGTAGCTTGAAGAAGACAGTGGCATATGCATGGCACAACCTGTCCGTCTGTATTAAAGCATCCTTTCTCCATAGGGCACTAGCTAGCTTCCTTGTTGTCCTGAGAGCAAAGCAGAGGAGGGTGACAGCAATCTGCTAGTCACCAAGGCAATCCTGGACCAATCGCTGTACCAGAGCATGCTGGGAAATTCTCCTCCCCTGAAGAAGACAGAAATGAGAAGAAGGTTGTAACTTGGAGACAGTAGATCAATGAGATGTGGTTTTCCTGATTTGTAGAATCAGACGTCCAGATCGTCTCGTCTCATCCCCTCTACCTCCTTTAGCCCAAGTTGGCAGCATGTCTGCCAGGTGGTTTGTAGCACATGTCTTGCCTCTAGTCTCTTTGACTGTCCGGTCACATACCCTTGTGTGCTTTTCCTAAACACACGGTTTCAATTTTGGCAAGATAGATAAGCTGAGACTTTTACACACCTTCACATTCAAAATTATTTTTTATAATAATCTAGGCTTTCAATTTTCTTTCCTCTTGGATTTTCCTGCAGAGAACAAGAAGCTCCAGGCTATGCCTTCAAAGTCTCCTTGGTCGACCATACATGATCACCCATGGATGTCCTAGACTCTGGTAAAAAATGAACAGTACCTGCCTTAGCAACTGTTCAACTGTTCCTGTCCTTATCCAAGAGCCCTGCAGGAGGAAAAGGCTAAGCAAGTCAAAGATCAAAGAGATATAAAGAGAGCTATTTAAATGAAGAGCAAGAAAAGTCTTCATTCTCAGCATGAGCGCTGATTCCATTTGAACAGAAGCCAGCCTGTGAGGGGACTTTTATTAGCTGTTGGTTTTTTGTTTTCTGCTTGATTATCTAGTCAATAAGACTAATGTTTTGGACAATCTTAGCTTATTAGTAACTAAAAAATTAAGCTAAGCAGTGGTGGTGCATGCCTTTAATCCCAGCACTAGGGAGGCACAAGCAGGTGGTTCTCTGAATTTGAGGCCATCCTGGTCTACAGACTGAGTTCCAGGACAGCCAGGGCTACACAGAGAAACCCTGTCTCAAAAAACAAAACAAACAAAAAAACCAAAAACACAAAACAAAACAAAATTTAAAAACCTTAAAAACGAGGTAGATATTTAGTTTTTAAGAAGTTAACTATACACACACCCAACTTAGAATGTGAAGTTATGATACAGAAACAAGTGACCCTAATCTACTCCAAAGAGGCAAACATCACCCACTTCTAATCAGATAATATGTCCCTTTGTTCTGCACACAAGACAGGGATGGGTTAAGAAAAGATATGTAACTATCACTGGTTCAATAAGATTCTATCATGAGACTTTTGCTTGAATAATTGGAAAAGACATCTGCTGTAATCCAAACAGATGTCAACCTGGTATAACACATAACCAAGGCTGCCAAGCCTCCTTGTGGGAGGAGTCCAAGTGACAGAAACAGCTGAGAGATGAAGAGGAAGAGGACACTGCCCTTGAACAACTAAAGTTTGTAAATAAACATTTCCTCCTTTTCCCATATTCAGGTCACTCTGAATCTGCTCTGTGCCATTCCTTAGCTGATAGAAGTGCCCAGTGTGTATAGAAAAAGGAATACCTAAGAGCAGTCACAGACAGTCTCAGCATTCCACCGTGTGCCCTGCAACTTTGACATCTCTTGTTTCATTTGACGCTCTAGCAGCCTTACAAACAGCAAGGAACTCAAACTCTGTGTATGAACCCAGCCAGCCCAGAACCAGAGCCAAATTTTCTTGCTCCAAAAGGATATTCTAAATGTCTCTCCAGACAGTCACATGTTAGAGGAAGTAATTCACTGGGGATTTGGGGCTACACCCTGCCCTGACCCTTTCTAAATACCTTTCTCTCTGATTCGTCATCAGTCATGAAGTCAACAGCTGTCTTCCAGCACATGTTCCTGCTACTGTGATGGCTTACTCAAGAACATGAGGCCAACTCACCATGAACCAGGCCTTCTGGAGTGGTAGGCCAAAATAAATCCCCTCTCTTAGGTTGTTTCTGCAACTGGATTGGTACAAAGCAACAGATCAAATGGTACTGGCATCACCATGGCAGAAGTAAACTTAAAACAGGATGCGTACATGCTGAACTAGGGAGCCAATGATTTGGGAGGGGCCAAGCTCTCTACCTCTATCACGGAACTAACCATGTTCCTCCAAGAATTATACTCTCTCGTCCAATGACCCATATGACCCATAGACCTGTTACTAGACCCCATCCCCTAATGGTTCCACAAAAACTCTCAACACTGCCATACAAATCAGCCCTACAGCAGAGAGCTCCTTCAGGACATATTCAAACCATATCAGACTCCCCTCTCTATCTTTGGGTCTCAAAAAAAATGCAGTGGGTGCCACAGCAGTCTTTTCTACTGTGCCAATCTCAACTGGGCAGCAGAAAAGAACTTCCTACAGGATACAGCATTAGCATTCCACTAATTCAGACCCCAAATTACCTTCACTGTGATTACAATCTCATCTTCAGGTCACTCCCTTTGGATGAAACCATCCAAAACAATCATTACAGTATAGAGCCGGGGCTCTGAGTGGCCACCTACTGTACAGGTAACACATCATATTTTACCCAGGCTCATGCTACCATCGCTCCTTCAATGGTGAAAATGCTGAAGTCAGAGAAGTTAAATCTTTCCTGAGCTCACATGGGGGACAAACCTAGGCCACAATCTAAGCCTCTCGATGCATGCATATATGTATGTATGTATGTATGTATGTATGTATGTATGTATGATGTACATATGTTTGTATGTATGCAAGTTGTTTGTTTTCACAGGATCTCCTTATGTAACCAGACTGGTTTTAGACTAAAATCCTCCTGTCTTGGCCTCCCAAGGGCTATGATCGCAAGTGTGAACCAGTGCACTTGGCCTAAGACTTTCAAGACCCCATTCTACTTAATCAAGTTTCATCAAGAAAGTTAGAAATTAGGGAGATTGAGCATTGGTAGGAAATGAATGTAAATCAGAGCCTAAGCAAGGCAAGCATTTCCAGGCACTTCAGCTCTGATTCAGAGTCTGCTGCCAATCCCCTACCCCATCAACAGACTGGGTGACTGTGAACAGGCTCTTTCCCCTCTCTGGACCCACTTCCACAAGCTGGGAGGGAACCTCAGCCTCCCTTTCTTCTTCCTAACACTGCTGTCACAGGGCATAGAGACACTGTGTAGCCAGACCCATGCAGGTGACACACCTCAGCCCTTCAGCTGTTACCATGACTTCAAGTCTATCCTTTGTGTTGTTGGTCTGCGTCATGAACTTACAGCATCCAACGAAGCCCTGCATCCTCCTTCACAACAGCATTCTCCTACAAACTCCTCACAAGGGTGAAGCCATGTTTTACCCTTGTCCTTTATTGGGAGCTGATGTCACATACTCAGTTATGCCCGCCTCCCCCTCTCTGGTTCCTCTGCAGATGCTGAGTGAGGTTAGACTGGGGTTATTGATAGACTGTTCCTATTTTAAATGCAAACAAAGGAGACACTGTTTGTCTTGAATGCAAAATCAAGCCGAGGTGCGTCTTTCAAGCTGCTGGGGTGCAGTTGGTCTCATATTCATTTTGGTGGCAAATGCAGAGCAAGCAAAACCTCACAGATTTGAGGTGTCTGTGTCTCTGTGGATATAACCAGACAACTCTAAGGAGGCATTTTCTTAATTTGCTTTTGCTTCGAATCCTTAAGTTTATATAGAAATGTTCTGGAAAGAAAGCCCCTATGTGCGTATACTATTTCATATAATCTCTGGAAGCTGACTTCCAAAAAAAGATTACCAATAACTCCCCATCAAGCACACAATATCTAAAGCATTGTTCATTGAGCTGACAGTTGCTGAGATAGTCCTGATCCACCTGTGTCAAGCTGGTCAGCCAGGCTTAGTATAAACTTGAGATGTCACATCTTCACCATCTCAACTAAGGGGTCGCAGTGGAAGAGAGAGGCCAATACCAGGAGAGGCCAAAGTTTCCATCATCTTCTTACCTCCTATTTGTTTTACAGTCTGGGACACATGGCTTAGTAAACTAAGGGATTTCCAAACTCCCTTTCTGAAAGATGTGGGTAAAATCCTGGTGTTTCCATCAACACTGTGACAATGTCAGAAAAAGAACTGCTTAGTACACAGAGCATCCATGAGCATTTGTGACTAGCATGAAGCACAGCTGGATCAGAGACTAGGCAAACACTATGGCCTGTGAGATGAGTCACAAGTGTGAAGTGTGTAGGCTTAAGACAAGAAGCAGCTGGGCTCTGGTTTCTTATACTGTAATGTCGTGGACCAAAGATATTAGCTGGATGCTGAGCATGGCTCATAGAGAAGACCCTGAAAAACATGTCTGATGGTTCATCTTTAATCTCCTTATTACTAGCTACCCTTTCTCATCAGTCTGGGTAGCTCAAGGAACGCTTGCTGGTTCCTACCACTTATCTATTTGACTTAATGAGGAAAGCAAGACTGTAATGCACAAAATTGCCAGAGCATTCCAATTTGGGGGGTTATAAGTTAATTGAGTTAGCATGGAGCTTGCTAAATAACAGGCACTCAGCAAAGCTTTGCTTGTAAAAGACCCTGCTTTCTCCATTACTGTGGATAGTCGTGAGTAGATACATTACAACAATGTTTCCCCTCTGTTACTGTGGGTAGTCATGAGTAGATACAATGTCACCCCAACTTTTTGCTCCTTACACCCACTTTTGATAAAAGGATGTAGGTAATCTAAAATAACAGCACAGAGTTGGAATTCTATCTTTTCAGCCAAAGCACTTGCAGTATCTTTCCCTCAGTCCTCAAGTAACAGAAATTGATCTTCAGGATGAGGACTGAAAGTCTCCTGGTCCTCTGTAGGCATTAGCGTGCCCTTGCAAGGGCAGGAAAGTGGGCTCATATTTTCCTAGAGAGTTGGATTCAGAAAAGATTTTAGAGGTCATCCAGGCCCCTTCCCACACTGATGGGAAAAGTAAAACCTAGAGAGGGAGAAAGACTCATTCAAAGCCAAACAGTGGAGTAGGTCTCAGCACAAATGGCCTGACCCATTGGCACATGGCATAAGTTGGAAAGATCACTGGCCTTGAACAGTAAAGCTATGTGATCCAGTGCTAGATGGAACAGACTGAGGTCATTAGACCAGACTTCATTCCACCAGCTGGGATGACAAGGTGTGCCTATGCTTAGATTAAGATTCCCCGGTTCTACTCAAATAACAGCTTAGTTCTTTTTCAGTGTCCTCAGAAGGTCACCCAAGTCTATCCCTACCCCATCTTAAACTATTCTCCCCGACTAGTCTCACACCATGTGTGACATGTTCTCTTTTCAGCAAGGACCTTCTCCTGCTCCCACGCTGTCGTGTTTCATAGCCTTATTCTTGCTCACTGGCCTCTAGAAGCACTCCATTCAACTTAAACACATACATCTAGAAAATCCAAGGCTAGAATCCACATGTAAGAAAGGACGTTCTGTGTTTCTCTTTGTGGGTCTACATTACCTAAGCATACAATTTTCCAGTTCCATCCATTTTATTGCAAATTTTTACCTCTATTTTTTTATTTTAATTATGTGTATATGTGTGTCTCTGTGTGTGGGCATGCACATGTGAATAGAAGTGTCCACAGAGGACAGAGAGCACTGGGTCCCCTGGACCTGTAGTTGCACGTAGTTTTGAACCACCTAATGTTGGTGCTGGACACTCAACCCACTTCTTCTATGAGGTTGATATGCACTCTGAGTTGTTCAGCCACCTATCCAGCCCCATAATTTTATTCTTCTCTAGTGATAAATAGAATCGTATTGTGGGCCACATTTTTACTACCAGTTGATAGACATCTAGGCTGACTCCATTTCCTAGTTATTATGAATAGAGCTGCAATGAAGGTGTTGAATGTATGAAATCTTTGGGGCAAGTGCTCTGGACCAGATGGATCATACAGTGGTTCTGTCTCTATCTATTGAGAATTTCACACTGTGGTTTTCATTGTTGCTGTACAGTTTACGCTGTTCTATCCCTATCTCCTTGCTTACCAATTTCTTATCTTTTGTTTCCTTAATACTAGCCATTAGGTGAGACAGAATCCCAGAGTAGCATTAATTTATATTTCCCTTGTGATTAACGATGTGGAATAGATTCTAAAGTATTTATTTTAGCCATTGCATTTCTTCTTTTGAGAACTCTTTGCTGAGTCCCTGTACTGGCTGATTTTGTGTGTCAACTTGACACAGGCTGGAGTTATCACAGAGAAAGGAGCTTCAGTTGAGGAAATGCCTCCATGAGATCCAGCTGTAAGGCATTTTCTCAATTAGTGATCAAGGAGAGAGTCCCTTGTGGGTAGTGCTATCCCTGGGCTGGCAGACCGGGGTTCCATAAGACATCAAGCTGAACAAGCCAGGGGGAGCAAGCCAATAAGCAGCAGAATCCATGGCCATCAGCTCCTGTCTCCAAGTTCCTGCCCTGACTTTCTTTGGTGCCAAACAGCAATGTGGACCTGTAAACTGAATAAACCTTGTTCTCTCCAACTTGCTTCTTAGTCATGGCATTTTGTGCGAGAATACAAATGCTGACTGAGTCTGTTTTTAATATTTTCAATTTGTTTATGATGTGTGTCTGTGTATAGGCACATGATGTCATGGCACACATATGAAAGTTAGAGGACAACTTGCAGAAGTCAGTTCTTTCCTTCTCCTATGTGGGTTGCAGGGCTAGAACTCAGATCATCAGGCTTGGTTTTGCAAACACCTCCAGCTACTGAGCCAGCTTGCCAGCCCCAAAAGACCATTTTTAACTGGGCTGTTTTCATTTTGTTTGCTTTATTCAGTTCTTTGTATATTCTAGATATCAATCCTCTGTCAGTTACAAAGTTGGCCAACACTTTCCCCATTCTATGGGCTGCCTCTTCTGTTGACAGAATCCATTGCTGAGCCAAAGCCTTTTCATTTCATGAGGTCTTATTTGTTGTTTTTATTTCCAAAGCTGTTGGAGACCTGTTTATAATGCTGTGCTTTCAAAATACAGTTTTACAACTCAGTAAAAAATAAGCATATTCTTCTCCAAATCCAGATATGGATATCGTTATAAATTAAATGCCAGTCAGCATGGTGGGCTGTCTTGTGGAGAAGGAAGCAGAGATTGATCACCCTTTAGGATGAATTTTATTAAGAGATGGGGCCTCTTGACCACAGAGTGGAGAGGGCTCTGGTTAGGTCTTAAAAGTAGAAGAGCAATCAGGTGGGACAGAGCATAATATCAGAGATAATTTGTTGGGGACTTCAACAGAGAAGGGGTGGCTGGCCTTCAAAAACCCACAGAGGTTCTGTACTAAAAATAATACAGTAAAATATTGCCACCATGGTCAGCATGATGAAGGGTCTACAGGAGAAAGAGTGACTACAAAGAGATCCTCTGAACCAAAGGGTCTTTCTGACTTCTCTTGGTTTTCCTGGCCACAGACATGTTCCATACCGGTTGACTTAGCCTGGCACAGACTACATGCCAAGAAACCTGGTACTGGGTAGAACCAAATATTTCGCTTTGTGTGCATGAGGGAGAGGCTGGACTTGCTTTTTTTCTTCAGGGGTCTGAATGGTCTAACCTTTGAAGCTGCAGGGAGCATGGCTCTATCTAACAGGTGTCAAGATGAGAGGAAGCATCCTAGTAAATCCCAGAACTGTTTGGACTGTTCGGCCCTTGAGCAAAAGGCCAGCCTCTCCAACATTGTCCACAGCACAGATTCTAAAATCTGTCCTGTAGGGTGGCTGCATCAGAAATGCCTGGGGAGTTCTTTCACAATGGCTATTCTTTAAATAAAGACAATGCGGACTTTTGCTTAGCCATATGGAACAAAAACATGTCATTTGCAGGAAATTGATAGAGCTAGAGGTCATCACATTAACCAGAATAAGCCAGATTCAGAAAGATAAAAATTACATGTTGTCTTACAGTGGAATCTAGATTTTATTTCTGAAGACATGAAAGTAGAAGAGAAAGAAGAAAGGATCTGACCAGCAGGCAGTAAAAACAGGACAGGTAATATGAAGGTGGAGATGAGTGGAGTGCACTGTAAACACATGAAAATCTCACTTTGAGACACATTATTTTGTGTGATTAATATATATGTATGCTAATTAAAATGTCTTTAGAATTTAAGTTATAATAGCTGCCTGTTGTTAGGCTCCACTCATAGACACTATGACTCAGTGGGTCTGGGAGGACCTGACAACCTGCATTTCTCTCAGGCCTCTTATGTGCATCTTCCTGAGCACCCAGCCCCATAGTGCCATACACAGGGCCAGCATCCCAGGAGGACCCACATTACATCCCTGCTAAATGATCTTTGAAGGAGAGAGTCAAATAAAAACCAACATTTTGCAGATCTCTGAGAGGATTTTAGTGCAACCCTGAAGTTCTGGAGGCTCCAAGGCATGCTCTTGTCAGCTTCATATTCGAAATCATAAAGGAATTAATCTCCTTTTGGGATAATTTGTTACAGACTGTGCAGGTGGATGACTAGAAGATATTTAATCATTTATAACCCAGCACAACTTTGCTTCTGTGTAATGTAAAGGTATTAAAAATTACTTCAGATCATTTAACAAATAATGTCAGAGGAAGAGAGAGAAAGAAGACGAAAGCTTGGGAGAGGGGGACATTCCTTTGCCAAGACCAAAATAAATTGTACCTACTCTATTATGACAACTGCCTTGCCCGAGGGAGGTTGAAAGGAAGATCATAAATAAAGATGCTCATGGCCAGAGGCCCAGGTTCTGCCTGGGAGCCAACAGCCAACACTTAGGCATGCTTTTCCTGGCCCATGCCAAATTCTAACCCATTACCAGCAGCTACAGCCCCCAAGGTGACCCAGGGCTAAGATTTTTCTACCCAGGTTCTGGGTGTGGTCATTTATTTTAAGGATTTTACCAAACAATGAGTAATATGACTTGAGGGACAGGGGACAGATAATGTATAAATATGTAGATCCTTCGATGGGGTGAAGCTGGAAAGATGGGTGTTCCAAGAATGACCCCCAATTCCAAGGTCTAAACCTTAAAGCCTAGTCAGATATTTGAGACAGAGTAGGTAAAAGGGTCTTTGATCTATATTTGTGAGCGATTCAGATTATTTCTTTCAAAGGAGACACCTAGGAGGTCAAACTAAAAGGCAACTTGATGTCACATCATGCATATGGATAAGAGCTGTCGTAACTTGACTGATGACAAAGAAGACTTCTGAGATCCATATTTTTTTTAAGCCTGCTGGCTTTTTCTTGTCCCTAAAATAATAATATCACAAGCAGAGCTGGGCCAACTGGCAAGCATCCATTCGCAAGTGGTCCCAGCGAGAACCGCTCACACTCCAACCCCACCCCCACCCCCGGACAATGTGACACTCTGATCCCCAAACTGCCTGCTCAGCATCCTTCCAGCATCTGAATGTCACTACGTCAGGGAGGCAAAGTCATCCTCGGAGCAAAGGGAAGCTCAAAGACTTGGAGAAAGACGAATCTGAGACCCAGAGACAAGGGTTTTGTAAGCGTGCCTTCCCTGTGTACTCAGGAGTACATAAGGCTGCAGGAGGCAAAGAGCAAGCCTTCCCATCAGATGAGTAACATGAAGAAGGTCCTTGGAGATCACAGGATATTATAGGAGAGGTATCCTCTTTATCTCATAGGGTCATCCCGTCTTTGTCTAATAGGGAAACTGGGGCTAAGGAAATCAGATGTGTACTTGAGTAACTTACAGTACATTTGTGAATTTTTTGTACGATTCTAAGCAGTCTTTCATGTCATGCAGGAGAGGCATTTTGGATGGATGGATGATAGATGAACAGATGATAGATAGATAGATAGATAGATAGATAGATAGATAGATAGATAGATGATAGATAGATAGAGCCCTAGTTTTAGTGCCCTGAAAAACACTTGAGATACCCATAGAAATGTAAACTGCAGTAAGAAAGCTCTGAACAACAGTTCCCTCCAATCGTTTGTTCTCTCATATTCCACTGCCTAACTTGCCATAATCACTGCCACAAAGCTCCAAAGCTAGAGCCTCTTTAATGTGTGCCCCTGTGCCTTCATCTGATCCCATACTGTTCATTATCCTGATGTTGATGTCTCCAAGATCTGGATCTCCTCCTGGACATCCATGCTGAGCTCAGACCCACATCTAACTGCCTTTACAGCATCTTCTGAATGTATAAGACAGCTCACACTTACTGCATTCTGCACCGCTACCCACACCTCACTCTCTTGCATCATCACCAGTGGCTACTCTATTCTTTAACAACTTTAAATTTGGAATCATCAATAAATCTATTATTTCTCTTGAGGTCTACACCCAACCTATTGGGTTTCCAATCCTTTTGGAGTCCCTCCAGTTCTCAGAACCTCTGCCAGGAATTGCAATGACCCCTCTAATTCTTCTTGCCTTGCTTCCTCCAGGTTCTCTCACCACGGATCAGAGAGGTGCTCATGGACAAAGTGAGCTCGGAATCCTCTGAGGGCTTCCAATCTCATTCAGAATGGAAACGAACGTCCTTGAAGTGATCCGCAAAGCCCTGTGAGCCCAGGCACCCTCACCTCTAACCTCACCCTCCACTCTTCGACCCACCACATCAGCCACACTCAACTCCTCTCCCAACAAATCCAGCCTACACAAGGCTGGGAGCCTTTGCTTGCCCTGTGCTTCCTGCCTGGTGTCCACCCACCCACCCCTACCTGCACACAAGCATCCACGTCTCCCCGTTCCCTGCCTCTTCGTCATGTTCTTTCTCAGATGTCACCACTCACAATGGTTATAATCACCCTCGAGAATCCTCTTCTTTTATTTTTTTTCCATACCCAATGATCTCTTCCAAGAAGCAACAGAATGTCAAATTGTCTCTAAAAGGGGCATTTTGTCCTTTCTGCTCTTTTTTTTCCCTTCCTTTTCATGGACACTGTGCAGAGTTATGAGGCTTGACTCTTTCTTCGTTTCCCTGGAAATCCAGCTCTAAATCCAGAGCTACAGGACAAAATTAAAGATATTGATTTGCTTAAATGAAGCGCACTTTCTGACACACAGTTTTACGAGAAGAATCTCTCCACACTGCCATTCTTTACTGTTTTTCGGCCTTGAAACCAATGCCAGGAGATTGTCATTCTTTCTGTGACTTTTTTTTTCTTCCACCTACAGTGTTTTTTGTTGTATTTTAATTTTCCTCTTAATACACAATGAGCAGAAATGTCTCAAAAAGCTATTTCTGTGGCTTGGGATGTGGTGAGAGAATCTTCTCCGTCTGATCCTTGGGTAACCATGCGTGGACAGATGCATGTGCCTTCATACCACAAACATATAAAACACATTCCTGTCTCACTCGACCTTCACAGAGCTCTCTTCTTTCTCACTCAGCGAGATCAGCAATGCAGTATGAGCAGGATGTCCACACAGGTTAGGATGCTGCTTTGAGCAAACCCAGGATAAGGCTCTGAGGACATACTGGTCTCCAGGCTCATTCGTTCAAGGCCCCTCTTGGCTGTGGCTCCCGTCAGCATGCTGCAGTGCCCATGTCCGCAGGCTCACCATCACTGTCTCACAGGCTTGCCTGTCCTCCTCTCCACACTAAAGAGCATGACAATCCAGGAGCACTGGCTCTCAAAAGTCCCACTGTACTCCTCACATGACTGGCCAAGACATTTCTTCCTACTTATAAATTTAACTGTGTCTCTCCACAGGGTCTAGCTCCTTTCTGAATGGCAGTCATCACTGTTTACTGAGATTCCAGTATGTCTACAGTGGGAACCTCCTAGTCTAGCTTCCAGTTTCTAAATTCACTTCTTAACTCACCCCTCCCCAAAAGTCATTTATGAAAGTAAATCCAAGGTTATCATTTAGAGCCCGGGGTGGATCCTGTTGCGATGAGAGGGCCGTCCAAGCTCTCCAGCCTCCTCCTTCCTATCCTACAGAAAGGCCTTTCTCTCCCTCTCTCCCTAAGTCTTCCCTTGGTCTGCTTCTGCTGTTGTAAAATGATGACATAGACCAGGTAGCTACAATAGAAATTTATGTCTTACAATTAGTTCCAGGGCCTGTGACGTCTAAGGTTACTGTATGGTGGGACTTGTTCCTTATAAATGGTCACTGTAGACATTCTCTCCTGTTAGAAGAGGAGACAGTACTCCTCAGGTATCCTTTACAAGGCCACCTTCAAGGCCTTATCACCTCCTAAAGACCCCACCTACTAACAGCAGCACACCACATCAGGGCTTAGATTCCAACCTCCATAAAGTCCTGCATGGCTCCTTTAATTTACCATGTGCAGCCTCACTGTCCTGCTTCTTGCTCAAGCTGAGCCCCCTCCTGCCTCAATGTCCTAATATCATTTGCTACCTTTCCCCTAAGACACCTGCCTGATTGGCTCCTGAAAATGATTCAGATCTCACCCCTTCTCTCAGAGGCTTGCCTGACCACCCACACCTCCAGCATGCTCGATGCTGGATTGTCTTGGCAGCAAGAATTCTCCTGCTTATTGACTTGTTTTCTTTAGGTGTAATGAGGGATAATAATAGCAGTTAATTTATTGGATCTTATGAGGAATAACAGAACACTCTTGAAGTACTTTGTCCAAGTATCTGTACAATAAGCAAGTAAGCCCCAGCCAGTTACTGCTGATTGCCACTGAGTGCCAATATAAACCTTATCCCCAAGACATGATGCAAACACTGCATGGGTATAGGAGAAAATAAAGATGAAATCTCTGTTCCTTCTAAGCCTTCTAGACTCTTCCAAACCCACTGGCCAGTCTCAGCATCCTCTCAGGGCTGAAACGCGTGTATTCAAATCTTTCAGGTCTACCATCATGACTTCTTGTTGAAGATGAGAGCCAGCCACCTGCCCCTAAAGACTTGACACTCCTTAAAACTGCCCCTCAGAGGTAGGCATGGGCGCACAAGCGTCAGCACACTGACATCTGCTCTTGATCTCACTCAGCTTTCAAAGGATGAGAAGGCATCATTGATGATGTTGATGTTGGTGCCGCCCGGCTCCAACCACAGTGTTTATGTTACGGTTCCCCATGCTCCTTCAAGGCCCTGCCAGCAGAAAACGTGCTCCATTTTATTTTGCCTTCCCCACTGCTGGACAGACTTTGAGGACCCTTTGAAGACATTTTGGGGTATTGTTTCCCCAGCATATGTGGGCAGCATTACTCCTTCCAACCCCTCAGGACTACTTAACAACATCAGCAAAGCAATTAAGGCCAGTTTTCAGGAAGATGCCAGCGGCTCTGCAGAGTCTGGATGGGAGTCTCAGCCCAATTATTTCCAGCTAGTTGTGAACTGCAGAAAAGTGGACTTTACTTCATTAGAACTTCAGCTCCCACTGATGAAAAGTCAGCTGTGTTGTAGATGGTAAGGAAAGAAAAAATGAAACAATTAAACTTGTCATCAATAAAATTGCTGCGTATTCCTCAACACAGGGTTTTACTTCTCTCCAGAGGAGTGATTAAAATGGACTGATTGGACTCTAATCTGATTGACTGGAGAGCCCCCATCCACTGCACTGAAACTGAGATCGCGATTATTGCTGTTCTTAGCTTAGGACATAAAGTTCGCCTGCACTCATGCCAAAGCCCAGTGACAGATGCTCTGATTCCATCAGGTGCCGGTCCTGGTCCCGCTTAGGAACCAGTGAGGGACAGTGACAGGCGGGGCTACCCAGCAAAAAAAAGTCACAGATACCAGCCCTGGCATCTGCATTTCTTCACATGACAAAAGAGACCATATGGATGTGATTCACATGGAGCCCTTTGAAAAGGGGAGATTATCCACAAGGACCGCATCTAAACACAAACTCTTAGAAGCTGAGACCCTTCCCTGGCAGTCCCAAGGTGCTGTGAATAGAGAGAAATCAGAATGTGATCTGATTGTGGTGGTGATAAGGATAATCAGTCTTGGAGCTAAAGAGAGAAAGTAACATACAGGACCAGGAAGATGCAGAAACAGTTTCCACTGGAACCTCCAGGGAGGAGCTCGGGCTGATGATTCTTTCATTTTAACTTGGAGAAGCCAAGGCTGAGCCTTGGCTAACCTTGAAGGGAATAAATCTCCATTGTTTCAGACTACTAAATTTGTGTAACATGAAATAAACACAGAGGGTCACAGGATCCCCAGAGGCTGAAGTGGGACCAGATGCCAGGAGAAGAGCAGAGAGCACTCTAGTGTGCACATGATGCAGGACTCCAGGGCAAACATGGGAATGCATACTCAATGCCACTAAGATGCTGCAGAGGGCCTGAAAGTGATCACAGTTTTTTTCTTGGACACCCTACACACAGTAGGTGTTCAACAACAGTTGAGTGATTTAGAGATGACTAATTCATACTAAAATTAAAAACAATATTCTTTTTTCTTTTTACTAGATATTTTCTTCATTTACATTTCAAATGCTATCCCAAAAGTCCCCTATACCCCACCCCACCCCCGCCCTGCTCCCCAAGCCAGCCACTCCCACTGCCTGGCCTTGACATTCCCCCATACTAGGACATATGATCTTCGCAAGACCAGAGCCTCTCCCATTGATGGCCATCCTCTGCTACATATGCAACTAGATACATAGCTCTGGGGGGTACTGGTTAGTTCATATTGTTGATCCTCCTAGAGGGTTGCAGACCCCTTTAGCTCCTTGGGTATGTAAGTGAATTGGATAAATGCTGAGTAAGTCAAATGGTAACACCCAAGTTTCCTTAGATAGGCAACTGGATATTTGACACCATAAACACCATGGAAACAAATTAAAGGACTAGAAAGAGGAGATTGCAGACCATACCTTAATTCCATTTACCCTCCTGGTGCTTCATTCCCATTCCCTAGCATTGATCTGAGATTTGCACCTATGTTCCCAAGGTCCTGAAGGTGCACTGAACATTGAGTGGGGACTTACACACTTTACTCAGCTCCATAACAAAATACTATAGACAGTGTGGCTTAAACAATAGGAACTTATCCTCAAGGTTTGGGAGGCTGGAAGCCCCAGGTCAAGGTGTCAGCCGATTCTATGCCTACTGAGGGCTTCCCTTGGTAGCACAAAGACTCCTTTCTTGCCACATCTACAATGTGGCCTCTCCTCTGTATGCTAATGTCAATGTCTACCTCTGATCTTAAAGACCACTAATTACACCTTGACAGGTTACACCCCACACCAGCAGGACAATTGTCTCCATTGTACATTAAGCCCTTCTCTCTAAATAGCACTCCACTGGGGGTTAAAAACTGAACTCCTGGATTTAGGGTACAGGGCAAAGGCTTCTAAGGGAATGCTATAGTCAAACTGATGTTGTAGAAACATTCTAGGGTGCTTGGCAATAGCAGTGTGTGGCTCTAAATCCTCTCTCAGAGGTCAAAGGAAACTCTAAGCTATATATAAATAAACAACTGGTGTGTGTGTGTGTGTGTGTGTGTGTGTGTGTGTGTGTGTTGAACACTTGATTTGCAGACACTGTGCAGAACTGTTATTGTACAACAAAAGCGTAACATACAGAACAAAGCCTGGTACCAGACCTGCCATTCAGGCTGTGTCCCTTAACAATTGATGCCTGCTGCCATTTTCTACTGGAGGATAAATGTGATTTCCATACTCCAGGTGGCAGTCCTTAAAAGGCCTCCAATGATTTATATTTCAATATACATTTAATCCTTCCTGGCAAACAGCCTATGTGTGGCCTCTCCAATGTCTCCTTCCTAGCAACCAAGGCCTTTTGTCATCACAGCATCAAATGGTGGGCTTACGGTCGCTTTCTGTGTGGGCCTCTCAGTTCCTGACACCAAGGCCTGCCTCTCCTCTTCAGCTCCACGCACTGAAGGGAAGATGAATCAGTGTGGCCTTTCTTAAGAATGACTCAACGGCAAAGGATCACGCCCATCTTGCTTTTGACAGTCCTTGGGCACAGCCCAGTGCATCATGTTTCGCAAAAATGGGGACTTGGGAAGCAATGAGCCTGGTGTTGGGGCTGAACAGAAACTGCACAGTAACTATCCTGTGAGGCCAGGCTCTCACTGAGTTTCAAGCAAACCTCGAAGGGGCCCATCCTCCAGCTCCTATGGTGAAAGGAGAGGAAAGGACAGAGTGAAGAGGATAGGCCTATGTGACTCAACTGACTGCAGCTAGACCTTGTCTCCTCTAACAGGCTATGCTTCCATGCTTTCCAGCACCACCTCTATGCCAGAAGCTCCCAAGATTGGACTCCAGCTACTGTTTACGTGCCATCTCCTGCTGTGCACTGCATACATCTCTCAAGCCCACATCCACCTGTTTCATCTCCACTGGTACGCACCTCCCCCGACCCCGCTCTTTACCTCACTTTTAACCTGTCTCAAGAAATGGCATCTGTCTCTCTAGGATGCCACCCTTCTCCCTTTCTCTCCACCTCAATGTCCAGCTGACCGCCCAGACTACATTACTCTACTTCCCAGATATATATAAGCCCACCTATCTCTCCCCAACCCTGTTATCCATTAGCAGGGTCACCTGAAATACAGTAAAAAGGTGCTCTGCCACCTAAGTACACCCTCAGCTCCCACAGAATGCTCTTAGGGCCATCATCTTCCCGTGACTTTTCTTACACATCTTCCAAGGTAATCACTTTATAGTGTCAATACATCTGATCACATTCTCTACTTTCAAAATGCTTTGGCCATTTCCCTTCTTGTTAATGTAAGCTCAGAAGCCTCTCCTTTTGTTGGGTCCTGCTAACCAGCACACCCTGCTCTTGTGCTCTTGGCATCTCATAGCTCTTCCCCACCCTTGCCATGACTGGTCAGCATTCATTGTCCATAGTCTTGGTCCATGGTGCTTCTGCTCCTGGACTTGACCCAACCCCACCCTTCCCACAGTAGCTTTCTTTCTTTCCCCCAACCGCAGAAGCCACCACTTGCTACCCCAGCCTCGTGTTTTATTCTGGTCTCACTCATGATCTCTCCACATGAGCCACCTTTAATGCCCAAGTCACAACTTATTTCCTTCTTCTGTTTCCCTTCCTTCATCATCGGTCTCCTTCTCTAGCCTGGAGGTTTCATGGCTGCTCTGTAGGCCCCCATCAGAAACGATGCTCGGTGGCTGCTCAGTTCATCTCTGTCTGTCTAGATGAGCTACCCAAGATCCCATAACTGACAAGTGGCAGAGCTTGAAGCCAGAGCTGATCCTCCCCAAAGCTCAAACACTTAAGACAGATGCTCATTTGACCTCCAGAGCCATGTGCCTCTCTTCCTCCACCCATGATGCCAGAAATTCATGTGCCTAAGCTGTCATTCCCATTGAAGGTACCATTAAAATGGCATCCCCACACAGAAAAATCAGGAGTAGACTTCCAAGCGTGTGACAGGGAGAGAAAGATGTTACAAAAGCCTGTGCAGCCTCCAAGGTGACTTTTTGCTCTTACATTTTAGGTTGTCCTAATCTAGGACATATTCCTCCCCCTCACCCAGCCAGAACTGGAAACAGCCCACTACTTCTCCCAAACATCTCCAACCATCTTTGTGTTCCTACAGACCAAGTCCTGTGTTGATGAGACCATGAAAAGTTCTACATGCTTCTCTGTCCATCCATTACAAATATTTTGGTGTCCAGTGTCATATGCCATAGGTTCACTTAGTTCTACTGCAGCTATGGGGCACCTCAGGGACAACCAGCATCTCATGTCATAGGTGTTTCAGCATGTCTCCATCTCCTTCTCCTTCCGTTCAAACATCATATCAAGTGTGCATTGCTCTTCACCCAGTAGCTGGTGAAGGCCGAAGTGTACCCAGACAATTCTTACAAGGGTGTCCCCTGTTTATCCTCTGGGGGATAGTGCTGAGCCTCTGGGCAACAGGCCTATGATGGAGTTTGCAAGTTTCTCAGAGGAACCCCAGGTTCCTCTCCTGTTGGTTTGGCCAATGTTTTTCTTTCTCTCAGCTTTTTCTGCTTCCTCATTCTGCATATGTGGTCACCCATAATTAAACCATTTACACTCAACTTGATGTCTCAGCCTCTTCTTTCGTGGGAAGCCAAGTTAAGAAAAGTTCAACTCCCTTGCAGTCATATTCACCAGGGTCTCAAGCTGAAAAGAAAAGAAGAAAAGCCAGTGATGACTCTCAGTGGAGCCCCAAACTGGGCAGCTTTGGAGCACAGATCTCAGCCATGGGCAAAAACCTACCCAATACCATCCTTACTTGGCCTACCCACCAATGAGCATGAGACAGCAGGTCAGTACCCTCTGCCCTGAACAGCCTGTCCCATTAGCATAGCTCTATGACCTTTTCAGACTTTTCCTCAAAGCCTTACTCTTCTTCCCAAAATACCTGTTCAGAATACCACACTCCATCTCCTAGTGGATAGTTTCCCCAACCTATATAATCCCACTGAACTTTGCACTTAGAGAGGCCTTGCATTTCATTTGGCACTGGATCTCACACATGATGAAGCTCTGTGTGTGTGTGTGTGTGTGTGTGTGTGTGTGTGTGTGTGTGTGTGTACATATATACATAATTATAAGTGGGAGCTTTTGGACTATCTTAATTGGCATCTAGGCAGTCCAATGATGACCACCTGCATACTAGAGTCTAATAACTACTCAGTCCAAGAATCTGGAAAGATCAGGAAAAAAACTGGGGCCAATGGCACATCCTGGCCTGAAGCCAAGAGCCTAGAAGCTCCCAGGATAGCCACTGGTATTGAGTCCATGTAGGGGTCAGAAGTAGCTGACGTCCACAGACGACAGAAGCAGCCACTGGCACTCTTGCTTAGAATGTCCAACCCTCGGGCTTTGTCCTCCCCTTTATTCTATCAGCCTCCAGCCTGCTGGACAGTGTTGTCCACATTCAGGGTGAGTCACAGGGTAAATCCTCCCCTCAAATGCTGTCTCACATGGAAACACCCTCACAGACACACCCAGGGGTGTGTTCTACTAATCTCTGAGACATCTGTCAAACCAGTCACACTGACAGGATTAGCCATCAAAAATAAAACTTGCCAACAGGATCTCTCACACCTCAGTAGAATCTCTCTCTTCCAGACTCATCTCCACTAGAACACCCATAAGTCAAAAGTGAATTATCTGACAAGAGGGAAAGATTTTTTTGCAAGGCTGCTTGTCTGTTCATTTCCTTAGGCATTTGGGGATAAGGTCAGAGTTCATCCGGAAGAAGCCACATATTCTTGGATAGCCCATAAATATTGTTTACAGATGGGGGCATGGGGTGAGCTATATGAGGCCATACCATGAGAGCTTTTGCACACCTCCCTTACAGAGCCTCAATGTCTTGTTTTAGTATTTTGCGGGTCTTTAAAGACCCATGGTTTATTTATGAACTAAGGGTTATTATCTGTGTGAAACTTCATTAAGTCCTTCCCTGGGGATAGTCTCGGCTGAGGTCCTTTCAGATGATCCCTCCCCAAATATCTGTCTAATTTAGATTTAATAGAACAGTTTATTGTATGTTGATAAAATAATAATGAATTAATAAAGCCTTCACTGAGACTTAGGTAACAGATACATAATCTATCGCTGTAAAGCACCATGCAAATGCTTTTAATAATCAGCATTTAATATGCAGCAACCCAGACGTAAATCGAGCCTAACCACACATTTGGAAATTCATTTTAAGCAGCTCGTGAGTTTCTGGAAGATGGGAAAACCTTGGGAACGGTTGTGCAGTGAGCCATCTGGTGTCCTTGAGCCCTTTAAAGCCTGATAGGAATGTGGGGACCTCATTAGGAAAGGCTGTGTTGCAAGAACCCCCCCAGTTCCCCATCCCTGAGATTAGGTCTGTGGATGCTTGCTAATTCAGCCATGAATTTTAAGGGGATCCAACAATGAAATGAACCCAGGCTACCCCTAACCAGGTAATGTCAAAGCCAGGTTTGCTGAAAACGTGTTGAAGACTGTCGCTATTGGACTCTGGGTGGGCAGTGGGAAGCACTAAGAGCTCAGCCTACAGGTGCTGGCTAAACCTTACCTGCGTTTCATCTTTCCCATATCTCAGACTTGCCCTCCGGATACAGTTGCCTAGTTAAGGAATGATACCAAATATTTAGCCCAAATGCTGCAATCAAGTTATCCTTTCTCTTCGTTTTCTTTATCTTACCTTTGAAAGAACCTATTGGTTCTTGCGTGACTGACACCCTGGATCCTCTTGGATTTATGCAAGAGGTTACATCTCATATTGAGGGTTTTCTTATGTACTCAGAAAGTCTCTCTTTTTTTTTAAATGTAAAATAGAACTATCATATGACCCAGCTATTCCTCTCCTGTCTAAATACCCAAAGAATTCCATTGCTTACCATAGAGACACTTGCATATCTATGCTTACTGTTGCTCCATTGATGGTTACAAGGAAATGGAACAAACCTGGATATCTATCAACAGATGAATAGTTAATGAAGATTTGACACAGATATAAAATGGAATATTATTAGGGTCTAAAAAATTAAGATACTTTTTTTTTTTAGAAAAATGGATTGACTTAGAATGTGTAATATTAAGTAAGGTCAGAGAGAGAGAAAAACCCCACATATTCTTCCTTATATGTGTTTTCTAGCCTATAATGCATACACGTTTACATGTAAATATCTGTAAGTATAATATCTAGAAAGAAGACCAAGAGAGAATAGCATGAGGCTATGAGGAAGGACATTCGGAATGCAAGCAGAAACAATTCTTGTGTCATGAAAGAGGAAGAAAGCAAATTTTCTCTAGTTTGTATTCTGTCCTAATTTCTTTCCTGTCTGTTATAGATAAGTGCATAAAAATGTAATTGATGGTGAACATATAAAACCCAAAGTGAAGCCCCGCGGCTTCAGAACTGCACAGAACTTCACTGAGATGTACAGAATTTGGGACAGGGCAAATGTCTGAGTGGCTGCCTTAGTGTAGCTGTGTGATGTTTCATTTGTGAGTTTATTACAATAAGGTTATATTCAAAATATAAAACCAGAAAATCTCCAAGAGAGAGAAACGAAATGGGTCTGTTGAGCCCAATCTGATTGACTCCTTGCCTAACACCAAGAAAATTGCCTATGCTCACAGAGACCCAAAGTAAAGCCAAGCCTTCTTCACAGATGGTAGCCACGATACCTGAGCTACTCAACGGTCTTATATTTCTTTGAAATTAAGTGTAAAACAGGCTTGGAGAATAGCTCAGTGGTAGAATACTTGCCTACTGTATATGAAGTTCTGAGTTCAATACCCAGAACTGCCAAATAATAATAATAATAATAATAATAATAATAATAATAATAATATCATTTAACTGTGGATAAATAAAATATCATTTAACTGTAGTTATGGGCTTCCAGATTTAGTATTCTTCTCATCCTACCAACTAATACTAAATCTGGAAGCCCATAACTTGAGTTTAAGGCCAATACACCATCTTGGTAGTGTATGATGTGTAGCTATGTATGTAGATATGAGACAGCCCATTCCTTCAGTGTCTCTGGAGAGGTTGGCTTTTATGGACTTAGAGTGCACGTTCAGCTCCTGTACTCTGCCCCAGGAAAATGCAGTGCTCAAGCTCATTAGCAGATACACTCACTCAGCGCTGATTAATCTGCTGAGTATGGAAACACTACAGGAAGCAGAAAGCATGTCAACATCAAATGTAATTCTGAAGCTAAACTGAGGGCTGATATACCGCTGGTGAGCAAGTTCCAACCACAGCAGTGACCCTTTTAGGGAGCTCTGCGTGCTGACAGATGAATTGTTGTAGACCCCTTTGGAGCAAAGAGAAGAATGACAGTGTAAGAGGAGAATGGTGGAGCCCAAACCTTCCCTTGGCTAGCCTTTGCTGGGCTAGCCTTCTCTGAGCCAGCCCTCTGGCTAAGACTTACCTCTAGTCACTGGGAATAAGAACTCTCCAGGCTATGTGGCTCTTCCCAAAACTTGATGTACAGAAGACTTGCATTTGAAGCCAATGCTGGCGAGCTGCTTAAAAGTACTGTCTTCATGCTTTCATCTAGAAATCGGGACTGGTGATCCCCCTGGAGCTATGGAGAGAATCTTGAGTTCACATGCATGAAACTTGGCTCAGTGGGGACTTGCAGCAGTCTCCCCTTCATTCTGAGTTCCTGGGTTAAAGTTGGTGGACAGAAGGAACTTCCGAGAAAAAAAGACCTGGAACTTACTTCCTCCAGCTACAGCCCCCAGCAACCCCATGGCTTCCTGAAGATCATTTCATCATTCAAATCACAGGGCCAGGGCAAATGCCTGGGACAATGCCCTGGGGTAACATAAGGGGATTACAGCCCAGCTGTACTCAAGCTGCCACCTCCTGTGGGGACGTTTTTTCTTAGAAGCTCTGTAAGTCCGACAAGAAAACTATAGCATCAGCTCTTACATTATAACACACACCGGCTTAACACTCCTGGTATTTCCAGATGTGTGCATGCACTGATGCACCAGCACACACAAGTATGTATGACTGTGCATAGCAATGGAATTGGTGAACATAGATACCTGTGCCCACTCATACCTACACAAATCTGCACACTGATACACTCATAGAGCTCTGTGTTTCTACAGAGATTTGTGCATAAAGACTAATGTACACCCAACAAGAGACCAATAGACACAATATATGTACACTAATAAAATGTCACTAAGCAGTGGCCTTCTTATGAACTAGAGCACATGTTCAGCATGTTTAAAACTGGAGAATCCAGGAAAACATCTCCATACTAAAAATGTAGTTTTCAAGTCAATTCTAGAAGCATTGTCAATGGCCAGAGTGGAGAAGAGGAAAGGCAAAACAGGGACATAGTGTCCTGTCACAGGGAAGAAAGTCCACCTGTCAGAGACTCCATGGAAGCAAGCTGGCAGTCATAGGGCTCTGTTGTCCCCAGATGGTGGGCAGGAGTTCTCTCTGCTTCTTAGAGCTCTTGGCCCAAAACCCAGCTTTCCCAGAAAGGAGTTTTCAAGTAATTTTTAACTGACCAGTGTAAATGGGCTTTTCCACTCACACCCCAGCTCTTGAAAAAAGTGACTCTGAGACTTAACTATACATGAATAGGTGCCTAGTCCTTAAGTTTGGACTTGTTCACTAAGTAGCTCATAACTTAATTAACCTATTTATTCAAGTCTTTGAGTGCCACCTGGCTGGTTGCCTCTTCTCAGCTTCCTCGGAGTTTGGGTGGCTTTCTTGCTACGCCTGACTATCCCAGAATCCTCTCTCCCTACTGGAACTCCTACCTCCTATTCCCTGCCTAAGCTAATAAACCAACAGCTTTTTATTGACAGGTGATGCTTAGACACAGTACATAAGAGATTCTCTCTACGGACCAAGCTAGGCCAAGAGGATGGCAAAGTTCATCCCAACTGCACTGACAATCATACCAGAAAGATCTCAGATGGACAGTGGCTAGAATTCACGAGGAACAAAGGGCACGCCTTCTCCCTTATGTGCAACCGAGCTCTACCTATGAAATTGCTACCATATCTCTGTGACTATCTACTGATTTCAAGACATCCATTGTTTCTGGTTTCTATGTGCCTTCATGTCACCTCTCACGGAAGCCATGGGCCCAATGTCCTCACATGGCACCTGTTATGGACTACACAACAACTTCTAGATGCTCAGTGAAGGCCCAAGCATCACTGTCAAGAAAGGAGCCAGTAACTTCCAAGCAGTGGAGAAGCTGGGCAGGGTGCTGGGATCCCTGGTAAGTGTGCTTCATGGAATATGCTGTCTGGGATGTTAGAGAAGGGATGCAAACCTGCCATTAGAACCATGCCCACCTATGCTCCCTAGAGTGGTGCAGAGAATATCAGCAACCAAGAATCCCCCAGCATCTCCCACACATAGCCTACCACCATACAAAACACGTACAAGAGGCTTCCATTCAAGTGTGCCCCAAGGGATGGGGATATGGCTCAGTAGGTTAACTGTTTGTTGTCAAGCATGAGGGCCTGTGTTTGAAACCCCAACACCTATGTATAAAGCTAGGAGCAACAATGCACAACTGTAACACCAGTACTAGAGTCAGGTAGAGTCAGGTAGGGTTTCTGGAGCTCAATGGCCAGCCAGAGTAGCAAATCAATGAGATCCAGGTTCTATGAGAGACAGTGTCTAAAACACTAAAGTGAAGAGCAAGGGAGGGAGACACCCGATATCAACCTTTGGCTTCCACATAGATACACACATATGTGCATGTGCACACACACACACACACACACACAACGGGGTGAGTAGTACATTTATTAATAGATGCTATTACCAAAGGAAACATCCATGAAACAGATACACACTGAAGTATGCACTCTGGAACTCTGGATACTCTGTAGACGTCTCATCTAGCTGGGTGTCGCTAGTGAGTGTTTATACTCTCCTTCTGCCTGGGGTGGAAGCAAGAAACCCAGCAGGTAATGGCTGGTATGGCAGAACTTCTACACTATTAAAGGGCCAGTCTCTGTGGCCTTGGAAATTTAAGAATCTATGAAATGGCTGAAGAAGCAAGGGGGCATCGGAAAGAGGACTGGTCCAGGCTGACATTTGAGATGCTAATCCTATTGCCTTGTCTATTTGGAGAAGGGTGAAGGAACAGATGATAAATTGACCTTTCCAGTCTTCCCATGTGCTAAGATTCTCGGGAACAGCCACTTGCCCTCTACCTTATATTCCTGTGTACCCCATGCTCCCGTGTGGAAAGACAACATCTTTTGGAAGGTACCCCAGTACCATGGCTTTGTGCCCGCTGTTCCCTAAACAGGTAGTCTCATACATCCTGTGACTCTCAGTTTAAGGGCCTCTTCTTCAAGTAGCCTTTTTTTCACTCACCTTCCCTAGGGATTGCCATTCTGAATACAATGTAGGAATGTTTGTCTTCTTCTTAATTTCTTATCTAGATGCCAGCTTTCAAAAAAAAGAAAGAATTTGCTAATCTTACTTTACATATATATATATATATATATATATATATATATATATATCCATCCTTAGCCTGGCATGTAGAAGATGCTTAAGAAAAATTGCTTCTGCACACACGTACTAAGTGTTGACAGTCATGGAAGTCATGGAAACAGTTTGAAATTTGGAAACAGATCACCTGGTCACTCCCAGACCCTCCCACTCTTTAATGGTTGGACTTTGGTAAGTTCTCTTGTTGTCTCTGTATCTTAGCTTCCCATCTGGTGAAAAACAGCAAAGCTATGCAAGGAGTAAAGGGGCTAATGTGTTTAAATGTTTATAGGGAGAACTTGGTGCGTGGTAGCCATTACTGTTCTATCAAATCCATTCCCATCCAAATCCATTCCCATCTGGATGTTGCCTGTGATTCTGGAGATTTCTCTACTAAATCAACACCCTTCAGAGGGGAGAAAAACGAAAAATTACTCTGCTTGCCCTTTGGGTCTTATAACAATCCCTTCTCAGAGACCCAAACACCCCCTATTTAGGCTGAGTGGACTTTATTTACAAGGACCCAGTTAATCAAGTTGATCTGTAATGTAAATGTGCTTCTCATTATGCGAATAGAGCACTAGACATGCAAATCCATAAGCATTTGCATGCCTAATGCAACAGTTCTTGTCCATCCTGTTCTGTTGCTATTTACTATCTAGTTTTTATGACTTATGGATTTCCAACCCTTTAAATTTATATCAGCACCCTGACATATCTGCAAGCAGCGACAGTTTTATGAGCAGTAAAAAAGCTGCAGCACACCGCCACTAAATACTAATGACATAAATGGTAGCTGTAATGGCCCCTATTTTTATTACAATACCAAACCTCAATATATTGCAATTACCCCTGCACTCAGAGCAAACCAAGCCTCACTGTACAGGATCCATCCAGTGGTGGGGGCCAGCAGCAGTTTCCAGTCACAGCCAGCCAGTAGCGCTGAAGAGCTGAGGTCAGCTGTTCCAGGAAGACTTTCCTCTGAGGTGTAAGAGGCACAGAGAGCTCAGGCCCAAAGGCTGAGGCAGGTCTCAAGCCCCAGGAGTAACCCAGACTTGTCTCTCAAACTAAAGCCATCTACCCTATCATTCCCACAAGCTGGAAGACTAGAATGGGGGAGGAAAATACAAGGTCTACCCAGCCTAGTTTGCTTTGTAACCAAACAAGTCCTTTCCCTCTCGGGACCACAGACTCGGGTAGAAATATGTGTCTCTGAGGGATCTTCCAATGCCAGCAACCCGGGACTAACTCTATGGAAAATCCAAGCCCAAGATGTAGCCATTAATTTTCTACAAAATGAAAATATATCCAAGAGGACATTTTTATGCCTGGTTTTATAAGTTCTGATCTTGTACCTTAAAATAATAACACCTTGAATTTATTTTATGGCACTTTCTGTCTAAAACACTTTTCTGCCTGATAATGACATTTATCTCAGCATCCATGGGGAATCATCCTTTTTATTGCACAAGTAGGGAAACTGAGGTAAAAGGGGGCAGTTGTACAAGGTTGTATAACACACGAGGGTCAGTGTCAGGTCTTTAATGGGATAGTCTTCTATGAAACTATGTTCCACAGCTCCAAGGACACTCCTTCCCAAATCTGTCTGTTGGAGCAATATCCTCTACACTGTGAGAAGATTGGCAGAATGGGTCCTTGGACCAGCTATTCCCCAAACCTCGAGTTCCACCAATGTGCCCTTGTCCATGTGGTTCCTGCACTGTGCCCTGGGAGAGTTATATATCGTTATCTCCCTGTGGACTGGGATGGTTTTTCCAGGGACAGTCAAGGAAAGCCATGGCATAGGCAACTGCAAGTCCCATCAGCTAAGCACACAGGGGCATCTTCAGGGAAAGGGAGACAGGCTGGGAGAGGTTATCTGCTTAGAAGATGCCAGGAGTGAACAGACCTAAGAGGAATGAAGAGGCCTGTGATAGCAGCATGCCTAAGAAAGGTTATTCCTACCTGCACTCATCTCTAGGCTGTTATGTCTGCTGGGGATGGATCATGCCCCATGAGGCGGGCACAGGAGCTGGCACAGAGATGTCTGCAGAGCAGCATTGTAGCCCTAGAGCTTTCCATTCCCCTCCTCCCAGGCAGTCCCAACCCACTGCCATGAAGAGCTGAAAGATGGTTACCCCATCCCCATGTTGAAGTCTTAATTCCCAGTGTAATTGAATTTGGAGAACAGCTTTTGGAAATATAATTAAGACTAAATGACGTATTAAGGGTGGGGCCCTAAGTCTGTGTCCTTGTTGGTTTTATGTCAGCCTGACACGAGTCAAAGTCGTCTGAGAGGAAAGAACCTCAGTTGAGAAAATGTTTCCTTAAGATCAGGCTAAAGGCAAGTCTGCAGAGCATTTTCTTAATTCATGATTGATAAGGGAGGACCCAGCCCATTGTGGACGATGCACTGGGCTGGTGGTCCTGGGTTCTATAAGAAACCAAGCTGAGCAAGACATGAGGAACACACTAGTAAGCAGCACTCCTCCATGGCCTCTGCATCATCTCCTTCCTCCAGCTTGCCATCTGATTTGAGCTCCTGCCTTGGCTTCCTTCAATGGAGTGTAATTCAAGATGTGTAAGCCAAATAAGCCCTTTCCTCCCCAAGTTGCTTTTGGTCATGGTGTTTCATCACAGAAATATTAACCCTAATAGCCTTTGTGACTGATACTCTCATAATAATGATAATGAAACATGGGCTATGCACGCACAAAAGGAAGATCATGTGAGGACACAGCAAACAGGTAGACATCTACAAACCAAGGGAAAAGCCTCAGCTGCAACCAAGTCTGTAGATGCCTTGGTCCAGACTTTCAACCTCCTAACTCTGAGGCTTACTGTCTCTTGCTTGAGCTGCCCAGTCTTCAGTGACAACGGCAACTGAAGCTGGCTAAGACAGAATAAGACACCTGGTATCATTCTTTGTTGTAGGAGGTTCACTGGTTTGAGCCCAGAACATACTTGGGCAGTAATAGAAATTCACATTGCAGCAAAATCAGTCTGATGAGGTACAAGGGTTAAGATTTACAGCACTCCAATCAGGCACTAGAGACCTGGAAGCTCTCTGGAAGGTCACTTGTGTTGAGTCCATATTGGTGTGCAGGCCAAAGAAGCTGGAGGCTGGTGGCCTTGGCCCTGGCAGCAAAGGATCACAGCAGAAACAGTAGGCAACCTTGCTTAATAAGTGAAGGTCTTTTTCCTCAGACCTCTCTATATCAAGACCATCCACTGAAAGTTCTTCCCACTTTGACAGTGGGTCTTCTCCCCCAGTTAAGCCTCTCTGGAAACACCCTTACAGACATACTTAATGTGCATCTCTCATGGGTTATTCTAGATCCCACCCATCAAGCTGACAATCAGAATTAACCAGCACATGTCCATCTCTTGTCAGCCTCATACCTGATCACATCTCTATATGTTGTGCTTAATTTCTAAATAAAGATAGAAACAAGGTCATAATTCTACCTGCCATGATAGAACTATCCAACAAACAGAAAAAGAACATACCTATTCTTCCTCCCAGCATAGGTGCCAGAGTCCTTGAGGAATGTTTATTCTTTTAATGTACCATAACTTAAGTGTGGTAACACTGAAGAACTGATGCTAACTCAATAGGTGTTATATTACATGGTAAAGTGAAAGGAAAGAAAACACAGATATGGGCTAGAGAGATGGCTAAGTGGTTAAGACCACTGATCCTTCTTCCTAAGGTCCTGAGTCCAATTCCCAGCAACCACATGGTGGCTCACAACAATCTGAAATGGGATTCAATGCCCTCTTCTGGTGTGTCTGAAGACAGCCACAATGTACTCGTATACATAAAATAAACAAATAAACCTTTAAAAAAAAAGAACTGTTTTTTTTAAAGGAAGGCACAGATATATGCTCAATATATGCACAAAAAGAATTGTAACAAAATAGGTAGAAACACTCATGACAATTACAAGCCTTTGGCTCCCTGGAGCTGGCCACGTGGCCATAGCTGCCATTTATAACAACCTTCTATCCATCCCATATTCTTGCCACTCTCAGCAAACAGATCAGCAGGGCTTGATCCATCATCTGATGGGACCCTACCTTCATTCTTGAAGGGCCTAGACTATTTATCATCCTATTTGCAGATGATATAGTTTCCCTTGATGTTAGCCACAGAACAGGATAACACTAAGAGATGTCCTACGGATGTCTTAGACTCCAGACTACTCTTCCCACCTCCATTGCCTTTGAGTCATCCTGCTTTCTTTTTTTTTTTTTTTTTTTTTTTGGTTTTTCGAGACAGGGTTTCTCTGTGTAGCCCTGGCCGTCCTGGAACTCACTTTGTAGACCAGGCTGGCCTCGAACTCAGAAATCCGCCTGCCTCTGCCTCCCGAGTGCTGGGATTAAAGGCGTGCGCCACCACGCCCGGCTCTCATCCTGCTTTCAAAGCAACCCAACTCCCATGCTCTTGTAAGTAACTCCAATTCATACACTGGTTCCCTTAGGTAGACTTAGGGAACTTGTTTCTTTGGCCCATCATCAGTGCCCAGTCTTGGTGAGTAGACATGTATGTACATATTCATAGCTAAAGTGACAAAACACCTGGCTATGGAAAAATATACCATGTATTAGACCCCATCTCAGAGCGCACACAACCTTCTGGAAAACATCCCCAACTCTAGGCAACTGCCACCAAGGTGCTGAAACTGTGTCTTTAAAGGGTGCAGTATTCTATCAAGCCATATGCCTCAGAATGGTGGTGGTGGGAGGGGGGTATATAGTATGACCGGTGACCGGTGAATTTCACGAACTTGAACCAACTACCACATTTTTACTTGTGAAGTGGGTTCTTTGATTAGAGAGCACGTTGTATAGAATACCAAAATGGAGGCTATCACACTGTAAGTCCATGGATGATAGTTTGGGCAGAAACATTACATGTCAGAAAGTCAAATCTGTTAGCAGAATAAGTCTGGTTTCCCGTAAAGACCAAACACTGCCTGTTCTATGATGGAAGTGGCTCCATGTAGCCAATCTGTCACCAGCTTGTTGCTTATTCCTGCCAACAAATGCCACAATTCATAAGTCAGGTTAATATTTAAAAACAAACATACCCTTACCACCCAAGACTGTGTTGCCTTGGAGTTTCCAGACCTCACTGTGGTTCGATATGAAGTGCCCATCTCTCCATCGTGTGCTTGAACAGTGGTCTTTCCTAGTAGGGCTGGTTGGAAAAGTTGTAGAACCTTTAATGTGTGGAGCCTCACTGGAGAAAGTCAGGGTAGGCATAGAGGTGTCACAGTACATGCCCACTTTCAGTTTGCTGTTACTGATTGTAAATGTAATGTGAGCAAATGATCTCCTGCAGCTGTCCACCATTCCCCACCACTATGGAATGACCCCCTGGAACACAGTAAGCCAGAATAAACTCGTCCTCCCTCAAGTTGATTCCTGCCAGGTATTCCGTCACAACAGTGAGAAAGTAACTGATATAACCATCCATTGAGTTTAACCATCACAACCCAATACAGCAAACCCTGCCATCTGAGTGACACGAACTGAAGCCTTCACCTCACGATCCTGGGGTTCAGAAGACTGAAATCAACATTGCAGCACAACTGTGTTCCTCCTGGATGCTCCCAGCAAGAGGCTCACTTTGCCTCCCCCAGTTCTGGTGGCTCCTGGCATTTCCTGCCTTGTGGGAGTGTCACCCTGCCTCTTCTGCATTATCTCCATGTCACTTCTTTCAGGGACACCTGTTGTCCTGGATAGATTTATGTCCACTTGCTACAAACGATAATCATCTACAGGGTGGAAAAGATTGAGAAAATGCCTCCGTAAGATCGGGCTGGGCAAACCTGTAAAACGTTTTCTTAATTAGTGATTAATGAGTGCTGACCCATCCTATTGTGGGTGATGTCCCTGGGCTGGTGGTCCTGGGTTCTATAAGAAAGCAGGCTGAACAAGCCAGGAAAAACAAGCCAGTAAGCAACATCCCTCCATGGTTCCTGCAGCAACTCCTCCCTTCAGGGTCCTGCCTTGTTTGAGTTCCTGTCCTGACTTCCTTTGATGGTGAGCAGTATAGTGGAAGTGTAAGCTAATTAAATCCTTTAGCCTCCACAGCTTACCTTTTGGTCATGGTATTTCACTGCCATGGCAGCAACCCTAAGACCCAGTCATATTGACTTACAAATCCAACACACTCTATGTACTGAGTGTGATGTATTGTTTATAGCTGCATATTGTCATTTAGGGTATGATTCCAATTTTTAGAGAAAAAACCCACAAACCCCATGTCCCTTCTTATGTGCCTTTGTGTTGTCTCCACACTTTGCAGTGCCAGAGAATGAGTTGAGGGCCAACTATAAATCCTACACTACCATGATGACTCTTTACTCAATTATGACACCAAGGTCCTATTTTGAAATAAGGTCCCATCCTAGCTATTAGAGATTAAGACTTGAATATATCTTTTTGGAGAACCCACTATATTTACTAAACATTGTTGTTAATTTGCTCTTAGTAAATTTTTCTTGGCCTGTAAAAAATTATTTCAAGTATGCAAACAAAAAAAGTGCCAAAATGAACACTTGTATCTGTGTACCCTTGTCTTTAACAGATGTTCTGTTAGGCAGATAGTCTGCTTTATTAGTTTCAACACTTTTCTTCTTTTCTTTTCAAGGCATAAAGTCTCACAGGAATGTGCTTTGTAGGATTTCAGGCTCCACACTCCATCCCAGAGGCAGCAGCCACGGAGAGCTGCTGTGTGTTGTCTCTGTCCCTGGTGGCATCCCTTGGCAGTGTTACTGTGTCACGCTATACCTGTCATGGGCAATCTCAGGGTCGCATTTTAGTCTGACATAAACACTACCTTTGAAATTGGCTTTACTGTTCAACGTTGGCTTATTGAGATTTATCCATTTTAATGATCAGTTCTATGCTTTACTTAGTTCACCAACAGCTGACAATATTCCCTTTCTGAAGGAGACTCAGTAATAGATGGTTTTTGGCTAGGTGAGCTATCTAGTCTTTCTCACCACTAGCTAACTCTGCCATTATTCAGTGAGATTAATCATACAATCTGTTCACTGGTTTCAATGAAGTTTTATTTACAAATACTGAAGTATAATTTTCATGCATAATTCCTGCCAGTTGTGAAGTATAAGGGTTGTTTGAGCATTTTTTGCACCTATTTAAAAAGGTAAGTGGTAGGCTGCATTTAGCCTGCAGCTTGCCAACCCCTGGGCTGAATGATTGCCAAGCTGCCTGTGGAATTTCTAAAGTCATTATATTATCCTGCGGCATCCCCCTCCCACTGTCTCTGTGGCTGCTATAGCACACACACACACACACACACACACACACACATGCACGACAGCACACTGCTTCACCAGATTCCATGCCCTGGATTGTATGTGTCTCAGGATAGCTAGAAGCAAGCTTTTCTAGTTGCCGTTCTGTTGCTGTGATACACACTATAACAAGAAGCAACCTGGGGAAGGAAGGACTTATTTGGCTTATACTTCTGGACCACAGTTCATCATTGAAGGAAGTCAGGGCAGAAACTCAAGCCAGAACCTGAAGCAGCAAGCAAAGAAAAATGCCACTGCTGGCTCTTTGGCCCAGGCTCAGCTAGCTTTCTTATACAGCCCAGAAAAGCCCTCCCACATTACTTAATGCAAACCTTCATAGGCGTGTCCACAGATAATAACCTAACAAAGACAAGGATTTAAATGAGGCTCTTTTTCATGGTTACTCTAGGCTGTGTAAAATCAACAGGTTTATCTGCCGTGTTAAATAAAGGTAGGTGTCCGCAGATACAAAGTATACAAAGGCTCAGATAAAGCTCAACTTCAAGAAAATTTTATCTATATATAACATATAATATACTATATTTATAAATAAAATATATTTATGTACATTTTACATATCACCAAGCAAGTATCCTACCATCTGAACAACATCCCTCAGCCCCGTTTAGGATTGCTCTAGTGTATGATGCTGCAGAGCTGATATACATTTGATAGATTTCATACTTCAAATGATCCTCTTTTCCCCAGGATAGTAGCCTGGAGTATATTGTCCCAGGATGTTAGGCAGTGGTAGCAAATTTTGCAGCTACACAGTCAAGAAGTGAAGCACACAACCCACGCTGTGCTGTGGCTCACCAAGAGTGTTGGGTGGTTAGCCCCTCTCAGTGTATTTTTAAGGGAATAGATTTCAAGTTGCTGAGAATTTATCAGGATAATCCCCATAGTAAGCCAAAGAACAGCTATACTGGGAACAATACCCAGTAAACTTTGAGGAAAGAGCAGATAAGATGAGTCGAGAGAGAGAGAGCCTAAGGGTGTGGGCACATATTTGGTGAGACACGCATTACAAGTTCTCGCTCCCTTCATACGGTCTAGAACGCTTTCGATGAAAGCGTCACCCACCTCTTTCGTTACGGCACCGTGCTCTGGCGTGATGAAGCTTCTTGACCACACGTTTTGGTTTTGCTCAGGTTGGCAGTAAACTCAGTCCATATGGCTAAAACCAAGTAGGAGTCCTTTTCGCTATGCAGAGCTTAGATTTTAAAATGTGTGAAGTGTGTGTGTGTGTGTGTGTGTCTGTGTGTCTGTAGGTAAAACTAGACAGGGGATTATGAGAGAGGAGGAAGAGATCATAAGGGAAACATGAGACATGAGGAAGAAAAGGAACAGCCAAAGGTTTGAAAGGGGCATTGGAGAGGGTAGACGTTTACTAATAACAAAGAATAGGGATACCTGTGTTTGAAAATGCCACAATGAGACTCATTACTTACATTTTTTTAATTAAAATAGGATTCCTGAAACAAAAGGAGTCCATGATCGTAAGGTGGACAGGTAGAAGCCTTCTGAGGCTCCGCAGGAAGTGGAACGGTGATGCTTGTCAAAAGCCATCCCCTCTAGCAGCTCCAGAACAGTTTCTCGCAAATCAAACCGGCTTCCATGGAATCACTGAGCCCATCACTAGCGCCAAGAGAATCAAGATTCTGATTGGCTGCACTGTAGTCACATGCCTGGAGAGAGAAAGGGAATTGGCTTCTCTGAAGCCTATAGATTGATGGGGTCGGGGATGTGAGGGTGCTTCCCAGTGAAAGGTTGAAAGCTGCCTCCAAAGGAGACGTGAACAGTGGCCGACTGAGTGAACGATCAGGACACAGTCGGTATCAATCTCTCATGACTTCCTCTTAAAAGTGGATTCCTGAGTGATTTTCCCAGAGGAACAAAACCCAGACATTACTAGGCAAAGGCCAGTCTAGATGAGTTTCTGGATGCATCCCAAGATAAAGACACTAAAGAAGATGGAAGCCTAGACAAGGTGAGATTGCCTGCAGCCTAGAGCAGTCTCAGAATGGGGGTAGCCAAAGAGTGTGGTGAAGGGACTTTTTCTATTGGAAGAACCATGCTTGTCCTTCCGGACCCCATTCATAGTGTTCCTCTTGGCCTTCTATATCCAGAGATATGATACTATTTTAAAAATCTGAGAGCTCTCTCTCTCTTGTCCTATAATGATAATGTGGGGGAAACTAAGTCCCAATGGCTTTTCTTGAACCCGGTTTTCCACTAGAGAACAGGGAAGCCACAGTCCAGGTCACCTTTCCTGGAACACATTACCCGGTGCATAATGGCAAGACATTAAAATGGCTGAGTTGCGGATTGAGGGGACACCAGCCTCCAGGTAACGGTCTCAAGTTTTAGCTCCTGAAATTCTACCAGCTTCTCATGGTAAAAAGCTAAAAGTAAACCAACATTCCCTCATGCTCTGGCAAAGAAGGAGGACAAGCAACCGTTCTGAAATATGCCCAGTGCATTCTCCATGACCAAGGCTTGCTCTCTAGTGAAAAGACTTGCTTCACAGAGCCAGAGACCAATTACTCACCTGCAACCCCTCCAGCCTCTCCATCTCACCTAATGGACTGTGAAGAAAGGCAAGAAACACTTGGGAAGGTCATAGCTCAGATGGCAGGCCCACCAAAGCATCGGGATTTAATCACAAGCTACGGTCTATTCCCGCTCCCCAAAAGAATGTGGCTCCCAGTAGATGGTTATGGTAGAAAGTGCTGCAAGCCTCAAACCCTATTTAGAAAGAAAAGTGTAAGAAAACCCAATGATGAAAGACAAAAGCAAGTATATTAGAGTATATATACTTTGAAGCCATACTGGGATGGAGAACCCATAAACTCCTGAGTTAATGTGTACTGTTGACCACCACCATGTGAAGGACATCAATGCTCAAACTAATGGCAATGGCAAGACCTTCTGTTCCAAGTACTGATGCTGGCCAAATGATTGACCTTTACCTAAAAATAGAACCTACCACGAGTATCAAGATCAGCTTCCTCTTCCTAAATGACTGCATGGCCACACCCACCACCAACTGCTTTCGTACATAGACCAGCTCCAGAGAACCCTTTTCAGGTGACAACAGATGCTGGTGAGGATGTAGAGAAAGAGGAACACTCCTCCATTGTTGGTGGAATTGCAAGCTTGTACAGCCACTCTGGAAATCAGTCTGGTGGTTCCTCAGAAAATTGGACATAGTACTACCAGAGGATCCCGTAATACCTCTCCTGGGCATATATCTAGAAGATGTTCCAACCGGTAAGAAGGACACATGCTCCACTATGTTCATAGCAGCCTTATTTGTAATAGCCAGAAACTGGAAAGAACCCAGATGCCCCTCAACAGAGGAATGGATACAGAAAATGTGGTACATTTATACAATGGAGTACTACTCAGCTATTAAAAAGAATGAATTTATGAAATTCCTAGGCAAATGGATGGACCTGGAGGGCATCATCCTGAGTGAGGTAAGCCAATCACAAAAGAACTCACATGATATGTACTCACTGATAAGTGGATATTAGCCCAGAAACTTAGAATACCTAAGATACAAAATACAATTTGCAAAACACATGAAACTCAAGAAGAATGAAGACAAAAGTGTGGACACTTTGCTCCTTCTTAGAATTGGGAACAATCACCCATGGAAGGAGTTACAGAGACAAAGATTGGAGCTGAGACGAATGGATGGATCATTTAGAGACTGCCATACCTGGGGATCCATCCCATAATCAGCCCCCAAACGCTGACACCATTGCACACACTAGCAAGATTTTGCTGAAAGACCCTGATATAGCTGTCTCTTTCAAGGCTATGCCTAGCAAACACAGAAGTGGATGCTCACAGTCAGCTATTGGATGGATCACAGGGCCCCAATGGAGGAGCTAGAGAAAGTACCCAAGAAGCTAAAGGGGTCTGCAACCCTATAGGTGGAACAACAATATGAACTAACCAGTACCCCCCAGAGCTCGTGTCTCTAGCTGCATATGAATCAGAAGATGACCTAGTCGGCCATCAGTGGAAAGAGAGGCCCATTGGTCTTGCAAACTTTATATGCCTCAGTACAGGGGAACGCCAGGGCCAAAAAGTGGGAGGGGGAGGGTTTGGGGGACTTCTGGGGTAGCATTGGAAATGTAAATGAAGAAAATACCTAATTTAAAAAAAAAAAAGAAGCCTCCAGAACATCTGGCCAGTGCATCTCCCTGCAAGCACAGTCCATCCAATCCCAGTCACTCATTCATAGGCAAGTTTTCAGGACACATGCAGGTCACATGATAACACCTGCGCTACATCTAACCTTAAATGCAGACCAACTTTTAGCTGGATTCAGATACACCCTCTTAAGTAAGGCCTACACACCCAAGATCCTCTCGTCAAATACATTGTATTCAGTTTTCAATTTAAAAAAGAAAAAGTCACAAGACATCTAAAATAAGTGAAAACAATGACTATGTTAATACTTCCAATAGGAAAAGTAGACAATGTGAAAACAAAAAACAAAAAACAGATGGGGAATGGGGACAGAATGCACGCACCCTATCTCATCTGATCTCCGAGGAAACCAAAAACAAGCTAAAAGTCAAAACCTTAATAGAAACCAAGACCCCGGGTCAGGTTCATCAGCACACTGGACCTAAGTCAGAAGTCAGTAAACTCGAGGAAATGTCAATGTAAAACACGGAGAATTAAACACAAAAATGTAAAAAGAATAGAATATTCCAGAACTATGGGCTAATTTTCAAAAAAAATTGATATCCAACAAGAAGAAAGCGTATTATGCAGAAAAACACCTGATGTGATAATGGTCAAGAAAATTTCAAAATTCATGATAGGAATGAGGACACAGAAGTTCCGGGGCCACCAAGCAGGGCAGACACTGGACACTAGCCCAAGACAAGGAAGAAGGATGAAAATCACAGCAGGTTGTGTCAGAAGCTGGGAGAGCAACAGGAGAGATGGGGGAAAGAGAAGCATGGAGAGGCGTACCAGCTGAGAACCCCTCAGCTAGCAAAGCATCCTCCCAGACAAGGAAAAAGAAAGGCTTCCTTGGATTAAAGCTGAAGGGACTCTTAGTCAGTAGATTTCCCCATATGAAACTATTAAAAACAGGTCTACAGGGATAGGGAAAGAATGTAGGTCAGAAACTCTGGTTTTTGTGATCAAAGGAAAAGGTAAAGGTGAGATAATGGCTCTCATTGTTCCAGGATTATTTTTCCTATAAGTAGATGCTTGCTCAAGGCAACAAGAGCATCAAGCAACTCTGGGGTGTGGCACACAGACCCATAGCATATAAGATGGATGCTAACAGCATATGGAACAAACAAAAACAATACCATAGGAGATGTGGGCACTGAGAATACCCCGCTGTAAGACACCTGTACTTGGTGAAGAATCAGTGTTATTTGAGAATACAATTAGATTTTCTGCAAAGGTATGCAGCAAGCTCCGGGACAATGGTTTTTCAAAAATGTGTTTTTCTTTTTGCTGTTGCAGGTTCTCATTATGCTTTCCCAGAATAGCCTCAAACTCACAATCATCCTGCCTTGGTCTCCCAAGTGCGAAGACTTTAGCCATACATCACCATGAAATATTTCACATCTAGTATACAAAGAGTGGAAGAAGATGGAACAGGGTGTCATTCTTGGCCAAAACCAGAAAAACAGAAGGAATGTGTAGAGCTAAGTACAACAAACAAAAAACAAAATCACAGCCAGGTAGCCACGGCCTTTGATGCCAGCGCTGGCAGAGGCAAACGGTCTTTGTGAGTTTGAGGACAGCCTGGACTTCATGGTGAGACTCTGTCTCCAAGAAATGAAAAGACAAGAAAAGACAAGGCAAGGCAAGGAAAGGTAAAGGGAAGGGAAGGGAAGAAGGAAAGGAAGATACAAAGAAATAAAGAAACAAAGAAAGAAAATTACAAACAAGTTAGTTATCAAAAAATACATGAAATATGAATGATGTAAACATACTAAATGACATGTTTCAAAATAAACCCCCTTTCTATGTAAGTCATGTATAATAATAAAAATGTACTGTACACTCAAACAGTTCACTGAAAGGATTTTAAGTGTCCCTGCTACAAATGATAAATACCTGAGAGGATAGGTAGGTTAATTATTGATTTATCATGATACATCATTTATGTATTGAAATACTAATTATATCCCACACATATATGCAATGATTATTTCTCAACTAGAAATAATTTTACAGCAAAAATATAAGTAAAAATTCTTCAAAAAGCAAACAAACAGACCAATATTAAATGCAAAGATGCTATAAGGAAAGAAACTCACAGACCAGTTCTCTTGATTGATGGACAGAGATGCAGATCCCCAATGGCACTAACAAGCCTAATGCAACATCACATTCAAATAATTATGAATCACAAGCAAATGGGGTTTAACCCAGATACACAAGAATTATTCAACATGCAAATCAATAATATGTGTGCAGAATAAAGGCAGAAACCCATGTGATTATTCCGATTCCATGCAGAACAACCATTTTGGCAAAATTCAACAGCTTTTCTTCATTAATTTTCTCTGCACATAGGATAAAAAATATGTTCCAATGTAATAAGGGCCATATATTATAAGCCCACCTCAAATAGCACACTCCTTGGAAAAAGCCAAACATTTCTCTGAGATTAGGGACAAAGTCTATGCACCATAGTGCCGGATGTCTTAGCCAGAGCAAGTAGGCAAGCAAAAGAGATAAAGGACGTCCAGAGCACATGGGAAGAGGGAACATTGCTCACTGCAGCAGAGAAGTAATCCTTATACTGAGGATGCTAAAGACCACACAAAAATCATAATAAATGAATTTAGTAAAATTGTAGGACACAGAGTCGATACACAAAAAACCAAGATGTGTTTCTCCACATTAGCAAACTATTTGAAAAATAGAAAAAGAAAGAAATCCTCTTTCTAATGGAATTAAAAATAATAAAAGAGCTGGGCACTGCTGTACATGCCTTTAATCCCAGCACTTGAAAGGCAGTGTGAGGCAGATTATAGAGTTTGAAGCCAGCCTGGTCTACAAAGTGAGTTCTGAGACACCCAGAACTATCTACACAGAGAAACCCTGTCACACTCACACACACACACACACACACACACACACACACACACACACACACACCACACACTCACACACACACACACACACATACAAAAAAACTTGGAAAAAAGAAAGGAAAGTAAAGAATAAACTTGGAAATAAGCTTAATCTAAAAGGTAAAAGATCTATACGCAGTCTTATAGACAGTGATGTAATGAATGGTAAACAAGGACAACTAACAAAGGGTGGGGTGAGGTGAAGACACAAATTACTCCATCAGAAATAAAACAGGAACCCTCACTGCTGATTCTGTGGCTATGAAAAGAACCCACAAAGGAGCCAAGCCCTGGTGCCATGTGCCTTTAATCCCAGCATTTGGAAAGCAGAGGCAGGTGGATCTCTGTGAGTTCCAGTCCAGCTCAGTCTACAGAGCTAGGACAGCCAGGGCTACACAGGGAAACCCTGTCTCAGGGGGGTGGGAGGAGGAAAGAAATAAAACAAAACAAACAACAAACAATCTAGTTTTAAAAATTATGATCCACAAAGATCTAAGAATAACCATAACCACCCTTTGATAATTTAGATGAGATAAACTCATTTCTTGTAAGGCATGGATATTACCAAAACTGAAGCAGTTACTATCTATTAAAGAAATTAGAACCATAAATAATCATCTTCCAGGAAGAAGCTGGGCATACTAGAAGCCAGGCTAGCAATCCAACTACTGGAGAAGCAGGACCAGGAGGGCCAGGATGTCAAGGTCAGCCTAAGCTCTTGATTGAGCAAGAGCCTGCCCCCCAAAGAAAGCAGTGGGTCCAGGTAAAAACATTGGTGAATTTTACCAAAGGCTTGAGGGATAAATTAGACTGGTTCTCTACAGTCCTTTCCAGAAAACAGAAGCAAGGGGCCACTTCTAATCCTTGCCATAAGAGTATTACTAAAACCAGACAGAGGTGTTCAAAGAAGAAAGACTCGAAGCCAAGATCTCTTCCCGGCACAGACAAAAAGATCCTTATGGGGAAAAAAAAACAAAAACAAAAAAACACTATGACCCAGGCAGTGGGTTTACTCAGGTATGAGTGGATGGCTCAGAATCCAAGGGCCATTAAAACAATGAAAAACAACAACGGGTTAAAAGAATTAAAAGACTCAGTAAACTAGGAATAAAAGGGCATTTTCTCAACTTGATTAAAGACATCTACAGAAACCCCACACTAACACTACACAGAGAAGTAAGAAACTGGATACTCCCCTCCCTGACATGGGCAAAGGGCACTCCACGAGTCCTGCTCGAGCAGTAAGGAGAAAGGAAAAGACAGAGTAGATAGATGGGAAAGAAATAAAATAGTCTTCGTTTGTAGATGATGTTATCGCCTATGTTGAAAATTCCAGAGAATCAACACAATAAATCCTGGAACTTACGAGTGATTACAGCAAAGCTGCAAGTTACAAAGTTAATATTTATACAAAAATTTCCACTCCTCGCAGCAGCAGGAGCATGCGGAAGAAACCCAGAGACACGCCAGCGGCCATGCCTCGATGGTTGGTGGGCACGCACACGGAAGATGCTCAGAAGTACACCCACCTCGCCGCATGGTGGCGTGCAGGTGGACGCCACTATGATGAGCAAGTAAGGTTGAGAATTGAGAGAGAAGGGGGGACGGTTTGTGCACCATGGAGAGAGGAGGAACTGGAGATGTGAGGGGGGACGAACAGTCAGAGGTGAGTAGCTCCTGCTGCCATCTGAGGCCATGCCTAGGTCCTAGCCAGTGCTGCCCCTTAGGGCCATGTCTGGGTCTTTGGCCCTGAAGCAGCAGGAATCTGCGGCAAAGTCCTTGACCCATGTTATCACTGAAGGCCTTGCAGATGTCTGGACTGCCTCCAGGGTCCATCTTGATGTCTGAGGGCTGTGCAGAGCTCGCCCCGCTCCTCACCAGCTGTAGCATCTGCGAAAGCTGGCCTCTCTTGCCTGGGCAGCACGGGAGAATAGCCCCAAGGGCACAAAAATAGGAGAGCCGGCCCCACCCCTCCCTCGATACTCTGCTGGCCCAGCCCCTAGCCAAGGCTATGCTGGAAAGCTGGCCCTGGTGGTGAGAGTGCAGGAGATCTGGATTGCTAAACAACAAAGCAACCACCCAGGACCAGATGCAGCACTCTGAGTTGTCCTGCCCCAACATCTACCCCATCTATGAACTGCTGGAGTGAGTGAAGGGACCAATCCTGAAGAATCAAAGCTTTAGGATCTCCATGACACAGGGCAACAGAAGGATATCTGAGAAGAACCCCAGTGGGGATCCAGTATTGATGGTATAGCAGAAGCCAGAGGCCTCAAACCAGACCAATGCAATGAATATTTGCAAGAGAAGTTGTTTGAGCAAAGGACTATACTGTGTTACACTCAGTGACACACCGCAGCTTTTGTTACTGTTGTTTTATTTTTAGATTTTGTTTTCTTTGGGGGGGGGAGTTTGCAAGGGTGGAGGGGTTATGGGGGTATGGGGAGGTGAATGAGATTAGGTGTATGATGTGAAATTCACAACAAATTAACAAAATAAAAGTCATACACATATAAAATATAAGTATGAATTTTTTTCTTCATTTCAGCAGCATGTGAAGATAAAAACCACCATTTATAACCACACTAAAATGGCAAATACTTAGATATAAATCCAACAAAATATATGTGTTATCTGCACGCAGAAAAACTAAACCACTGTGGTGAAAAACGCATCTATGCGCAGCATGGGAAGAAAAAATCCGTTCTCACACAGAGTTCATCTTGTCCTAGCTGTGTTCAAATGGACCTACCTGTCAAGTGCAGAGTCAGAAATGTGAGCAAGGACAGGTGGCCACTGGCCTGGCAACAGGCTATGAGATGTCGTAGTATCAGGAGCTCAGTCTGTGAAAGAAAAACCAAGTTGGGCTTTATTAAAAGTTAAGATTTCTGCTGTGCAAATAAATGAGTGTTGTGTTACAGAGTGAAAGGATAAGCTACAGGCTAGCAGAAAAATATTCTCAAAGCATATATATCTAATAAAGGACTTGTATCCCAAGTATACAAAGACCATTAAGAACTCAACAGTAAAACACACACACAAATAAAAAATCTGTTTTCTGGATTCAAACAGATACCTCACTAAAGAAAAAAAAACTTTTAAATGATAAAAGATACTCAGTGCTCATTGAAATTTGTAAGTTACTGAATTTTTTAAAAAATGAGATATCACTATATATTAAAGCAGTTAAAATCCCAAACCCCCAAAGCACTAAATGTTGGTGACGATGCAGAGCAACAGACACATTCATACATAGCTGGGGGTTTGCTTATTTGTTTTTTTAATGATGACACAAAGCTTCACTAGGATCAAACACTCATGCTTTGGGGAATTTCCCAATTCATCTGAAAGCCTTTATTATATGCATGTGTGCGTGCTTGTGTTTACGTGTTCTTATGTGTGCATGAGGAGTCCAGACAACAGGCTCAAACACACTGCCCATCTATTTTAAGACAGCCACTTGATGACCTAGAGCCCACTAAGTGGGTCAGGCTGGCTGGCTGCTGAGCACCGGGGATCTCCTCGAGTCTTTGTCCCCAGTGCTAAGAGTACAATGTGTGACACCATGCCTGGCTTTTTCTCATGTAGGTTCTGGAGGCTGAGCTCAGGTCCTTGTGCTTACAAGGCAAGTACTTTACATACTGAGTCATATCCCCAGCCTCCAATCTGAAAGTTTACGTCCACACAAGAGCTGCATGCAAGTGCTTCTGGTATCACCTCAATTGCCCCTACTTTAAGCAATCAGCAAAGCCTGCAATAGCTGGAGGAAATAAAGTTGGTATCTGTAATGGCAATTTTGGTGTCTTTAAAAACCTGTTATGTTTTGTGAATATGTTTTTTGTTTTAATCCCAGATGTGGGATATGAGGCTGCTTCAGTTTGTCCAGAGTAGCTATGATTGCCTCGTGTTCTAGCAAAAGGGCATGGGTTTTTTTTGTTTTTTGTTTTTTTGCCAGCTACATATAGTTCATGTTTGGAATTCTGTGGACTCTTGAGAGGGTATAAATGTGAGAGCCCTGAGAGGGCCTGTGGTGGCAGCTGCTCCCTTGCTGCTGCATTTGCTATTGCTGCATTTCTGGATTTCTGGTTTGTTGCATTTGTTGGATTGCTGGTTGGAGTTATCCTCCTGACAATAGAGATTGGACTTGTCCCTTGAAACTTGATGCCCCTAGTCATCAGGAAGTCGTCTATAGAGGTCTACATCCCCTTCCCCCTCTAACCTTTCTCTCAGCTAGTGTTGGAGAGCGGTGGAAGGGATTAGGGTGGAACAGGGGTTGAAAGGGTAGTAGATAATAGAACCCAATAAAATAGCTAAAGGGTATGCCAACATGTGGTGCCCCACATTAGGTGCTAAATATAGTGGGACTCTCTGGACCTGCCAGACATTAAATAATGACACAGAGACTTATTAAGTTTTATTATAGCTTAAGCCTTTAGCTTGGGCTACCTCCTGGCTAACTCAATCTTAGTTAACCCAACTAGTCTAGCTATGCGGCTGGGTCTTTACCTCTCAGCACCTGTTCACGTCTGTCCACCTCTGTGCCGCACTGGCGAATCTCCTGCTTCTGGTTTCTTCTCCCAGGGAGATCCTTTCCTTTTTATGTTTGAAATTCTGCCCTCCACTTCCTGCCTAGCCATTGGCCTTCAGATCTTTATTGAGCCAATCAGCAAGTAAAGAAGGTGAATGTTTACAAAAAAAGTAAACCTGGTGTTGGGCCATAGGAACAATACCAGAATCTGGCCAGCACTCAGCTCTTTGCCAATACAGAAATGAACAATTGAGTCTACAGAGACACACCTTTACAATATACCCCAACAGGTACCTCCAACGTGTGCTAATGAAAATAAGTGAGCTGTGGTACGTGAGAGAGGATGCAGGAGAGCCAACGCAGACTGCCTGAGAAGCCAATCTGAGAATGCTACGTGCCACACAAGTTCAATCATATAACATTCTAGGCATGGTGTAGAGAGGCCAGTGAATGCTGGAGGATCAGGAAAGTGGGGATGAATATGTAAAGTGTAAGATAGTTTTAGGACAATCAAATTTTTATGTGTGGCATGGTTATGGTGGATGAGTGGAATTATATAATTTTAAAAACTCACAGGAGGTTTCAGCATAAACAGCAACCTTTAAAATATGCAAATTTTTATATTAGGGGATAGGAAAATCCTGAACACTCACCATGACTCTCAGAGACTCTAAAGTATGCTATGAATGTCAGGTCTAACCTTGGTGGAGGGGTGGGAAGAAAAGACACAGAACTGAGTAACTGGAAATGGAACATCAGCACCTGGGCTGATAAAGCTAGTCCCTACATGGGCACAGCTCCGAAACCACTACATGTGCTATAGTTGAACCTAGGTAAATAGGTGATACACAGTCAAAGCCAGTTTTCTTATTGTTAGAGTGAAAATTTACTGACAAGAGCAGAGGCTGGAACAGTCCCCGCGATACTGGATTCAAGTTGGAGTTATCATTTTCAGCTTAATGCAGGTAGAGATACCTATGTATATTTACTGGTGTGTGTGTGTGTGTGTGTGTGTGTGTGTGTGTGTGTGTGTGGTTTATAAACACTTATTCTGCCAGCTAAGATATCCCATAATCAATGACACTTGGTTTTTGTGTTAGCTTTTTATTACCACAACAAAATACCTGAAATTAAACTAGAAGAGGTTTGTTCAATTCAGTTTTGGAGATTCACTGCATCTGATAAAGGCCCTGAGGCAGCTGGCAGAGCATCTGGTGGACAGTGGGAGGCAGTGATGAGTAGCAGACACACCTCAAGTCTGAAAGCAGAGAGGTGTTTGGACCCTCCACAGCCCCTTCTGAGGGTACACCCCCAATGGCCTAAAGACTCAGCTTCCCTCTAGGGTCGTCATAGCAGTTTCCAATGTCATTATTCAATGAAAAGAACCAGTTCTCTGTAGAGAAATGACTGGCTTGGAAAATACTTAGTACTAGGCTGTGGTATCTTGATGTGTCCAAGGTTAAATAGCTCTAAAAATACAAACCCATTGAGAGTGAGGTGTCAAGTAAACACGACTGCCAATTGAAAAGGCCTCAGAGACTAGGCTGGAAACATTTTAACACAGTATATAAAACCATATCCACAAATCCATACAAAGACAATTGAACAAAGAGGAGAGGCAGCTCTCGCACACACAAAAGAAGCTTCCATCACTGATGCCATCAACACTCATGGAGGGAAGACTGCCACTCACTCCTTGCAGACAGGCTGCATGTGATGCTCTGACAGACAAACAGACATTGGTAGCAGGGAAGTGAAGATGGCTCATCATGGGAAGCCCGGTAAACACTCCGTTCTGCCGATAAGGATTGGTAGCAACAGTGATAAACTGAGATATAGCTTTACAACGATGTGACGAGACGACATTTTAACTTCTGATGTCTCCCGACCCTAGTCACTAACCCCAATCCAGTAATGAGGACATACTGGACAAATCCCCCAAGGGACATCCTACAATCCAGTAATGAGGACATACTGGACAGATCCCCAAGGGACATCCTACAAGAAGACATGTCGGTTCTCAAAAGTATCAAGACTATCAAAACAAGGAAAGGTCTGAGAAATGTTGCACTTCCAAGGAGCCCAGAGAAACATGATGGTCAAATACACTATGGTGTCCTGGGTGGCACAATGAGAGAGAAATGGACATCAGGCTAAGGCTAAAGAAAGCCAGCTCGTTAATCATGATGAATACACCACACCAGTGTAAGATGTGATTAAGTCAGGATCTGGACTTCCCCCACTGCCTCCTGTTTTGATTCCTGGGCACCCAGATTGTGGCACTATTTTGAAAGCTATGAAAGTAGATCCTTAGGAGAAGTACTTTGGAAAATGCCTGGCTCCTGATTCCAGCTTTGCAAGCTCTGTTTTCTGACCCACCCTGTGAGGAGCTTTTGCCTCATGCTGAAGCCACCACGGACAGAAACACCTGTGGGGTCACGCCTTCCCCACTATCATGGACAGAGGTCCTTCTAAAACCTTCAGCCCTTCTCTGCCTTTAAGGGGCACTTGAGGAGTCTGTGATGTCTTTTCAATTTTTCTGCAAAGCTAAAACTTTCCTGAAAATGAAAGGCTGTTGGGAAGTCTCCTGCCTCTACCAAGGTCTCATGGGACTTTCATTCCCTCGATCTACCACAGCACTGCCTTTTACCTGTGCTGATTACACTAGCACCTGAGCCTCTCTCAGCCCCATCCCTCCCACACTGAATTAAAAGGGAAGTACAATTACATGCAAGTGTTGCCAGTAACCCCAGCATAGCCTATCCCAACTATTACCATCCCCATCCACACTGCTGTCTCAGTAAGGAAACATGTCTGTCTCTTATGCATTGGCCTCTCTCTCTGTCTTCAGAGTCCTGGCCGTGCCTGGCCTTGCCCACTACCCAGGGACTGGGACTCTTTCTGCATCCCTGGGGATCCAGTGCTTGGCTAGAATCAGGAGCCTGAGTTTTCCTCTGGATTGCTGTCCCCCAAAGCAGATAAGCAGTTCTATTTTTAAAGCCCTTGGCTTCTCTCTGTCTCCGTCTGAAGGGTGCTCCAGGACTCAGCTCAGGATGAATGTTCCATCTCTCACATCCCCTGTCTCTCTTCTCCACTTTATGCCATTGCCAATACTGTCCTTCCCCTGGTGCTGTCAAGGGAAACTGAGCTCATAATTCTTCCCAGGAAGGCATTAGAAAAGGAGAGATTAAGTTCAATCAAAGTGTCAGGCTTGAATTGTTTGTGTGTTTTGGTGTAGGTGAGCAGACCCCCTTCTGGGCCTCATACCCTCTGCTCTCTCTCTCCTTCTGCCTGTGCTGTGTTGCCTCTTCTGAAGTCCAACCTTTATTAGATGACAAAAGGATCAAATAAAATACACACAAGCATGCACCACACACACTCATACACACACACATCACACACACATACTCAGACACACATACACACACTAGGATACGTACATACACACAGGCACAGACATCACACACACACTCAGACACGTACACACACACACACACACATACTCAGACACACATACACACACACACACTGAAACACGTACATACACACACACTGAAACACGTACATACACACAGGCACACATACCACACGCACACTCAGACACATGCATACACACACATCACACACACACACAAAGCCTTCTGAATCTCTGCCACAGTAGGATCACATTCACCCAGAGATTCCCCTCACACGTATCATGTTTCTCCACAAGTTTGTTTCTACTCATGGCTTCAAGACCTACCATACCACTGCTGTGGCCCCAACCTAATCCTCCAGCTCAGATCCATCCTCTGGCCCTGCATGTCCATTAAACACCAAGCTGATGGAGACATGGGGTACCCTCCACCCTTTCCTTTGCCTCCTTACCATCTTCCCCCTTAGAAACCAGAACTCATGGGGAAATCAGACCCCACACTTCCATGCCTCTCCCTCGTTCTCCTGACTTCATTCTTCACTCTGCCCAAAGAATCAGCTGCATCTTCCATGCCCCGGCCTCACCACTGCTCACTGCCTTAGCACTCCTGTCTGTGTCCCTCAGGCCACTGTTGCTGTCACAGTCTTGTCCCTTCTGCATATTCCCATGCCTGCTTTCCAGGCCTTTCTCTCCTCAGCAGCTAGCATGGCACCAGCTCTATATAAAAACAACCCAGGGTCTCCTGCTTTCACCCCTCTCCCAGAGCCCAGCACTCTTAGAATGAAGGTCAAACCCTCTCCCCGACCAGCCTCCACTGTGGGTCAGAATATCTCTCCTTTCTCAGTCTTTCAGAGTTCCAACATGGTGTTTCCCAGTCTTAGGAGTTTGGATATACTTCCTTCTGGCTGGAATGCACCCCAACTAACCAACCCTGGGGAGCCGATCTGTAATTGAAAGATCTATTCCCTTTAGAACCAAGGTTCCCTGAAAACAGAGACCATGTCTTCTGCAACTGTCTTTAGACGTATGTGTCTATTTTATATGTGTGTGTGCCTGCTTTCATGAGTTCATGTGCATTGCCCAGTAGAAGGCTGAGGTTTTTGTTCTCTGGAGCTGGAGTTACAGGTGATTCTGAACCATAATGTGGGTGCTGGGAACTGAACCCAGGGCCTTCGCAAGAGCTCTTAAATCAGTGATTCTCAACCTTTTCCTAATGCTGTGACCCTTTAACACAGTTCCTCATGTTGTGGTGACCCCCAACCATAGAAGTATTTTCATTCCTACTGCGTAACTAATTTTGCTACTGTTGTGAAACATGATGTAAATATCCGTGTTTTTTGATGAGTTTAGGAGTCATGATCCACAGGTTGAAAATCGCTGTCTTAGATGATGAGCCATCCTTCTAGCCCCTTCTACTTTGCCTACCAGGAGTTGTGCAGCTCTGTAGTGATGCCAGCATAAGGGATACCCATGAGCCCAGGCCAGGTCAAGGGGGGCTAGCCTGCCACACTGTAAACCAGCCCCTGGAACAGCATGTGACTTAGAGCAGGAGCTCATGGGTTTTTACATAGATACCAGTGCTTCCTGTCAACCTGAGAAGTAGAAATGTCTGGTGTGTCATGTGATGTTTTTCTGGAAACAGTCTTAGGGGAGGCATGTGTGAGGATATTTTGCTGAAGACACGTGAGAAGATGCTGAAAACGGACACATGCTGGTTTTTTTTTTTTTTTTTTGGCAGCTGCCTGGTGAAAGGGCACATGACATCTTGCTGGAGGTGACACTTGAGAGGACACAGGATGTTTGGAAACAGTGTAAGTACAACCCAACAGACAGTGGACGATGCTCTGGCCTTGGTTCGCCTTGCCTTCTTCTCTGATCTTTGCTTGTTGTGACTTCATAGAGAGAAATGCACCAGAGAACTTCTGGTGAGGTTCCCACTGCTTCTGGCCACTTTGACAGACTCCTGCTGATTGGCGGAGCTTTGGGGTTTCTTCTGGATTGAGTCACTACTGCTGATTCGTGTTTTATGTTTTGCTGGTGGACTGGACTGCAGACAACGAAGATTGGAGTCACCCCAAGGAACTACTTCTAGACAGGTCCAAATCCCCCTTGTCCTATGAGCTGTTTTTCCCCATGACCTTTGGTCAGTGGACTATAAGGGAGGTTGAATCAGTTAAGAACCCTTATTAAAGTAGGTTCTGAAAAATATAAGCCAACACATCAGAAGCAAGTTTTTGTTTCTCTGCTTCCTGTACAGTTCAGTACTACCCTACCATGAACCCAGATCATAAAACTGTGTCAGAATTAGGATAGCTGCCTCCAAAGCCCACACTGTTAATAGGACACTTGCCTGGTGTCCCTCCATTCTGATTCTGTGAGTCTGCACTGGGTGAGAGGCTTATCAGCCAGGAAATCCCTGAGGTCCCTTCTTGAGGCTACACATCCACAAGTGGAGAGGGTAAGGAACCACAGGGAAAATAGGAAGTGGGGAGGGGGCTTGTAACAATACCTTGAGAGTATATAAGTCCTCCTTCTATCTCTCCTTTCTTCCCTCTCTTCTTTTTGCCCTCCCTCTACTGTTTGTCTTGCTACTAGCCATTGGCATTCATTTGAGTGAGTGTGTCTCTGTCTATTAGTAAGCTTCACCACAGCCTTGCTGATTGTTCCCATTTTCAGATGAGAAGACTGAGTCCCAGACCAAGCTATGAAGCGCAACCCTTGCTGGAAGCTTCCAGAGAAGCACCAAGCAGAATCCCTGGCCAGGCTATACCCAGAGAGGCCCATGTTTCCAGAATCACTTCCCTGAGGAAGCTTCCCAAAGGAGCTCCTTTGACTGCTGTCTTATCATGGGGAAACAGTGGGGAAACCCAGTGCTGCCCACCCCCATCCCCATCCTGCCCCCAGACAAGGAGAGCTTGGAATGAAATCCTCTCCCCAGGGAGTGTAGAATGTCATCTTTGTGACTTTAAGGACTCTCTTTGCTGCACCTCAAAGGTGACGCCCAAGGATACTATCACCATTTCCTGTCCCTGGATCCTCCAACTCAGTACTAAGTGGTTTTTTTTTTTTTTCCTTAAGTCGTCATCCTTTGCTTTTTTGAGTTACCCAAGGGTGCATGGAACGATTTCCATTCTCCTTGAAGTAGCCATTTCCTGTTGCTTTCAACCAGAGCCCTTCTAGAACACCTGGATGAGGCTCAAATCAGAAAACTGGGACCTCTCATGTCCCCTTGACAGGCTCCCTAGACTTGGAAATTAAGCTAACAACCTAACGAAAAGAGGGTGTGGTGGGTGTCATGGTGACAACACCAGAGATGGTGAGAATGGATCCAGTGGACCCAGGACATGTCAGAAGTCTGAGATGCACAGCCCAGAAAGTGGGGGACATACAGTAGGAGCTGCAGAGTCATACTCGAGGAGACAAGCAGGCTGAGGGCAAGAAGGGACAGCAGATGTGGAACTGACAGTGTGAAGTGACAGGCTAGACTGACAGGAGTGTAGTGGGCAGGCTCTCCAGCAGGCACAGCTGGTACAAGAGCCCTTGTGAAGCTGCCTTCATTACCTCAGGAAAGCCAGACAGGAACATGGAGCAAGGCAGTAGGCTGTCAGTACGACTGCAGGAAGAGCCGCCTCCCCAGCATCCTGTGTGAGGTGAGCCTGCTGGCTACATGGACAAGACGCCTCTCTCCTGTGAAACGGGAGCTAATTGCACATCTCAGATGATCCCTTCCAGATGACACCGTAACAGCCTGTGTGTAATCATGTTTCGTTATGGGAAGGGGCCCATTCTCTGGTTTCCACTTAGTCCTGGATAGCAAGCACGTGCATAGAGCCGCTGACTCAATCCATGCTGCCCCATGCCCCCCCACCCCACCCCCACCCCCACCCCCACCCCCACCCAGCTCAAGTCAGGTACTAGCAACTGACAGATGTTTATAAAACAGGTCTGGGCAGCCAATCCCTCTAGAACCAATGATGTCACAGAAGCCTCTCGCCCAGACTCACAGGATCAGACTTCAAAGTCAGGGACTAGCAGGTGCACTTCTCAAGGGCTGTGAAGAAGCTGCAAGGGACAGATGACAAAGGGACAAGATACCTAATTCACATGGATTCTGAACAGGCCGAGGTTCTGAGGCTGAACACTGGCAAGGCCTGATTTGCCTTTTAGTGGGACCATGCCTTGCCATCCAAGAGAGGAAAAATGCAGGATATGAGAGAACAAGACAGAACCAGGGTGTTTCTGCTCTTACCCAAGTGGTTGGGTTAGTTTGACGGTGATGTTTTCAGGGTTGGCTGATGGATAGGATGTTGGTTATAAGCAAGAAAGAATCAAGCTGATTCAAGAGTCCCGACCCCAAGAAAATGATACTTATGTTGCTAGGCAAAAAAGGTAACTCCCCCATGCCCCCCCTCTCTTTCTCACACACACACACACACACACCTGTACATGTATACACACATACACTTACACATGCACACATATACCTGTACATGTATACACACACACCTTCATGTGTATACACACATACGATATACCCTTACACACACTGTATATGTATACACACCTGCATGTGTACACACACCCTTATACATGTACACACATATACTTACACATGCATACACATACCTGTACATGTATACACACACACCTGTACATGAATACACACACCTGCATGTGAATACACACTTACACATGCACACACATATACTTACACATGCACATACACCCTTATACATGCACACCCATACACACACACAACTGTCCACGTGTACACATACCCGCATGTGAACATATACTTACACATGCACATACATACATTTACATATGCACATACACCCTTACACATACACACACATACACATGCACACACACAACTGTACATGTATACACAAACCCTTACTCGTGCGCCGCGCGCGCACACACACACACGCACATGCACAAACACATATACAATGTGTAGAACAAGAAATCTAATTCTACTTAGTATCAGTGAGATAACGCCCATAAATATGGAAACTAACATTTCTGTAGAAGCTCAAAAGCAAAGGCCTGTATTTCACTGAATGCTGTAACCTTTGTCACATTGTTTGAGATGCTTCCTGCCTCATGGACCCAGTGTCTTCTCTCAGCCACCTTCCCACTGTGATGGTCACATACCAGCGAACGGAAGGCATTTCTCTGTGTTGCTGGGGAGCCAGGTTAATTGTGAGATGGGCACCTGTGTACAGCTCTCACTGTGGCTCCCAACACAGTCTTTGTCAGGGCCCTGGCATAGTGACGTCACCAAAAGCATGCATTGTTTCCTCAGAGGAGCACAAGCCCAGGAGTGCTAATTTGTGGACCCAGAGCCTTTGCAGATTTTTCTGAGATACCAATTCTCGTTCCTCAAATACAGGCTGGGGACTGAAAATTCCCAGCTCTAACAAGCCCTATGTAGTAGCAACGGCACCAAGCCACACAGATAGTACCCATACATAAATCAAATTAGGATCAGCTGGGATTTCTTTTCTTTGTTGAGAAGACAATTTACTGTGGAATTACAAGGCCAGAAAGAATGCGTGAGAGGCAGAGGTCATCGTGTAACTCAATCGGGGCATCTGGTTGCTGTCTTCCGCAGGCACATGTGACAGTCTCCATTCCTTGGTGCTCAAGAGAGCTGCAGACACTCCAGCCCTTCCGTTGTTACTGTTCAAATCTCCCCAAGAAGTCGCGGCAAAATTCTCAGTCTTTCATTGACTCTAAAGAAGTACCCTGCCAGTCTCTAAATCTCTCCCTGTGTAAAGGCAGTGGAGGTGCTTCTGGGTCACGGCAGTCAGTGAAGGGAAAAGCTAATGGAGGGAGTACATTCATTTCATCATCAAAGAGCATGAGTGTATATGTGTGCACATATGTGTGAATGTACGTGTAGGAGTGTGTGGGAGTGTGTCTGTGGGAATGTGTATGTATGTGAGTGTGTATGTGAGTGCGTGTGCACACATGTGTGATGTGTGTATGAGCATGTGTGTATATTTGTGAGTGTATGACTGTGTGTTCATGCACATATGTTTGAGCGTGTGTGAGTGTGTATGTGTGTGAGTGTATATGTGTGAGTGTATATGTGTGAGTGTGTATGTGCATGCACATATGTGTAAGTATATTAGTGTGTCTAAGTATGTGTGTGTTGTGAGTGTGTGTGCACACGTGTGTGAATGTGTGTATTTGTGTATGAGTGTGTGTGAGTGTGTCTGTGAGTGTGTGTGTGTGTGTGTGTGTGTGTGTGTGTGTACACGCAGAGGTCAATGTTGGGTGGCTATCTCAAATGCTCTCCATTGTATTTTTTGAGACAGGGTCTCTCCCTGAATTTGGAGCTCACTGATTGAGTTTGTTCTCAGTGCAGGCCCTGCTTCTTATGCTTCTTAGGGCAGAAGCAGGGGCCATGCTGAGGCTGTGGAGGAAGGCAGCCAGAAGCATCCCAACCTCACAGAACCTCACAGCCACTCACAGTGGTACAGGAGACAGTTTGGGTCTGTTTCTGGTCTTGCACATCTTGGGATTGGGAATTTGACTGTGGCAACATGGGTATAAATAAAAAGGGGGGTATGTGTACAGAAAAGCTGGGATTGGAGGGGTTGTGCTCAATCAGATGAACACCTGCTATGCAACCTGGAAACTCAATGAGTTTATAACACACAGCACTGAGAGTCCTTAAATTGTCTCCATAGGAGGTCCCTGCAGGAGAGCAGTCTCATCAAGGAGGTGGAGGAAGACGAGGAGGAGGAAGAGGAGGAGGAAGAGGAGAAGGAGGAAAAGGAGGAGGAGGAAAAGGAGGAGGAGGCTGCAGTGCAGGCTTTCTGGGAACTTTGTCAACATTTGTCCTGGAATTGGGGGAAGGCTTTGCCACTCCCATGGGTGTGAGGTATTGAGGTCCTTGCCATGGCCACACTCACATCAATAACACACACTCTTTCAGGGCTCTCTCTCTCTCTGTGTGTTCCTTACACAAGTCACTCAGAGCTTCTCCCACCCCTCCCCCATAGGCCTGGGTACCAGTGAACCTCCAGAGCAGTCTTCTACCTAGGAAGCCTCAGGAGCCCAGAGAAGGAAGGAAAAGTACCCGACCCTCAGAAGCCACACAGATAGGCATCCTTCGACTTGTTGGCATTGAGAGCATGCCCTGTCTCTCAGCAGAGAGGAAGAGGACTGGAAGCACTGCTGAAGCCCAAGCTGGGCAGAAGCAGTCAGCAGCATCGAGGGCTGTGAGCTGCGGCATCTTCACACTATATTTGGGCCCACTTGGTCATTATAAACTCATCTGAACGCTCAGCAAAGTATACAGCGGGGAATTTATTTCTGAGCCTCTCAGAATACAAGGGAGAGTCTTTACTGCATGATCTGAGCAGCGCACACAGCTTCCTTTCAAATGAGGAGGAAGGAATGCCCAGTTGCCTCTCTTTGGTTAGTGATTCCCTCTTTCCTCTTTGAATGCTTGCAGTAATTTCTGACCATGGAAGAAAGGGCACTGAGTGTTTTACCTGATGGGCAGGCTAAAGCAGGCTTTGGAACACAGAGTCCATTCTCTGTTAATTAGAACGAAATCCCAGAGATGATCATGAGTGGAGTTATCAGCCCCTTCATTGGCCAAGGCTATTCTTTATACCTGGAAACCTACTAAGCTCCATCAGCCCCTTGGCACTGTCGGCTCTCCGTAACTAGTAGGTGTTTCAGTACCCACACTTCACTATAAACAAAGTAGTTTAATCCCGGATCCCTGAAACAGTCGATTGACTAATCCATGGTATCTTCAAAAAGATTTTAAAATTGTATTTATTATCAGTGTGTGCCACATACTATATTCCTATTCAGGAAGTCAGCCTTCTTCTATAAGGTTCAGGAACGAACTCAAGTCGCCATGTTTGTGTGACAAGCACGTTCGCTAGTGAGCCATCTTGCTTATCCTGACTCATGGTATCTGATGCCAGAGTGAAGACAAAGTTGTTCTTGTCCTATAAGAAACATGCAGCCTGTCGCCTGCCCACAACGGTGCTCATAGCATGTTGGGCATGTGTTTGGGCAAACAGCAGGGGAAGATGAATTGTAAGTCAACTATAGACAACAGATACAGTGCAATCCACCCTAACACAAGTGTCCAAAGAGACAGTGAGGATTTAGGGGAGGAGCCTAGTACTGAGTCAGCACTCCAGACTCTTACGATCCAGCGAGCCCCACAGCCAGTGGACCCGTCACTACTCTTCTGTTCATTCACGAGACACGCTTTTTATTCAATGCCGTGGGTAGGCATAATCCGACTAAGAGGTCAGATGGAGAATAAAAGGGTCAGTTTGCTGGGTTGCAGTTAGGAAAAACTGTGCGGATGAACTGGAGCTGAGGCAGAATCCTGAGGTCAGTTTGGAGCCTCAAAGGCCTTCCTGGCCCCGCCCCCACTCACTCTCACCTTCCCATTCCACTAGAGTATGTGTCTATCCGCAGGACGTCCCAGTTGTGACCCTAGGATAGCAAGAGGCAGGGTTAATAAGGAAGAGGCTAAGAAAAGATGCTTAGGAGCCTCCAAAGCCTCCAGAAAGTCCTCAAAGATCATATCAAGAAATGTCTTCCCACAAACCCATCACTGTATCCTCAGGAAGATGACATCCGTAGGCTTTGGGATGTGTCCACGGACTTCTCAGCCAGTGTCAATCATGCAAAGCAAAGCGCCTTCTGGGAGACAAGACCTAGCAAACACCATCCCATGAATCTTTTCTTAGCCTCTTCCATATTGTCCCTGGGTGTTGCCATCCTAGGGTCACAACTGGGACATCCTGGGGATAGACTCATCTTCTGTTGAAATGGGAAGATGAGAGTGAGTGGGGGCGGGGCCAGGAAGCTCTTCCCAGCTGTATTAGGTCAGGAGGGTACTTCCATATCAGTGGTCCTGCTGGGGACATAGGAGGAGGAGGAACCGAGGCTCCAGAAAGCCCTCCAAAGAACATTTTCATTGGCTGTGCTCATGCCCTGCAGTTGTGTCAGGAACAATTTTCTTTAGATCATGACATCAGCACAGGACACTGGCTAGACACCTGGTAAGGTGTGGCCACAGAGTCAAGGAAGGAGAGGAAGATGAAGACACTGCTTTGAAAGGAATCATCTACAAAGGCATACAGACACATGCCAGCAGGGAACAGTGTTAGGGGTCTAATAAGGAGCACACAGGCCTGAAGACAGAAAATATTCAACAACATTGAAAATGCAAATTATATAAGCAACAAGAATGAAGAAAGCTATCTGGGGTGAGGGCTGGGCCCAGCGCTGGTGATGCCCCCCCCCCCCAGGATTAGGTCCTGAATCCACAATACCTGGTACTTGCTGAGCATGGGATATCTTTGACCATAGTGAAGACTATCATTGTCCTCACTTGAAATAGGAGAAACTGAGGCTCAAGAGAGAGTTGTATTATATGATGATCCCTGTGCAAAGAACTCAAGTCTCTGGGAAATATTTTCCCTGCGGTATTAATTCTAAAGCAGAAGAGAAGGTGTACCTGGGTGGTCCCACTGGCTACTCCTTCCCCACAGTCCTGGTGAGTCCTGGCCTTCGCTGTTTGACATCACTGTAAATGGACTGCACACGCCTATTGAGAGGAAACTGGCTGAATGATGGGAAGGGAAGACTTATACTCAGGCACAAATAGAGAAGTTAGACCAACTACCAGAAACGGTAGCCCACTCAGCATTCTGGAGCTGAGGTGAGTAAGACTCAAACTGGTGCTGAGGACAGTGTAAAAATCACAGTCAGAGGGGGAGGAGCCTCCACCTAGGTCCCAGGGACCCCAGGACCCTAGCCCACCCCCTCTCCACCAGTGCCTGCCCCTCCCCTCTCCTACCTCCATTAAGACAGTAATTAGAGGCCAGTGAGGCTCTCTCTACACCTGGGTAATTATGTTCTCGTTAGGATCCTCAACAGCGCACAGCTCTGCTTGCTGCCAGTGCTTGGGTACGGTCCCCTGTGGGCTTCCCCAGTGCTGCAAGCTCCTGGTGGCTCCAGGGAACTTGGATGAGTAGCCCCCTTGCCTACTGACCCACAGGACTGCTAGGCATGATGTAGTTTATGAAGCATCCCTGGGTTCCCCTCATCACATCACTGTGCTTCTTGCTACAGGCCTTTCTTGCCACAGGGAATAACCCTTTAACCTCTGCCCTTGGAGAGGCAGAGGCAGGTGGGCAGTGGTAGGGCTAGGTAAGACTCCACACTCCTCAGAGGTAGGCAGGGAATAGGATGACAAGTCTGCTGTCCTCTGTAGAACGAGGAACTGCATATGATCCAGGCAGGTGAGGAGGAGGTGCCCAAGGTGATCAGGGGGTGGGGGTAGGGTGGGGAGTTTATTCAGAACCAGAGTGAAGCAAACTTTGGGGTGGTCCTGGAACCCTTAGAGGTTGGGATCTGAAGCCACTTATTTTAGATGAAAGCAGGAGGTAAGGCCCTGATCTGCCAGGGATCAGAGGCTTCAAAGCCTTAAAGAGAACCAAAGTAAGGTGTAGGGTTTTTTAAATCACCCCACCCACCCTCCCCCCTACTCCCCAAGCCTCTAGCTGGGACAGGAAGGAAGTCCCCAGGGAACTGCAGCTCTCCAGGGCTTTTCTTCTTGATCCATCTCCAACTTGCCATTTGGTGTCTCTTGTGACCCCATCTTGTGGCCCAATTTTCAGGCATAGGTCAGTTCACCTGCCTCTGACGGAAGGAATATTCAGGCTCCATCTTCACACACACACACACACAGAGAGAGAGAGAGAGAGAGAGAGAGAGAGAGAGAGAGAGAGAGAGAGAGAGAGAGAGAGAGAGAGAGAGAGAAGAAGAAGAAGAAGAAGAAGAAGAAGAAGAAGAAGAAGAAGAAGAAGAAGAAGAAGAAGTCCAGTTGTCACAGGCCAGGAGCATGGGGTAAATGTGGGTGGCCATTCTATGTGAAACCCAAAGCAAAAAAGGGAGCCAAGCTCAGCCCCAAATGACTCCTTCCCTGCCAGCACCAGATTGGACCCTCCCTGGAAGGCAAGGAGCTAACAGGCAGAAGGCCTCCTAGGGAGAGCATTAGCTGCTCTGTGGATTGGGACAGCTCCCAAGGAGAGGTGGCCTTCTAGCTGAACTTGGGTCCACTGTCCAGTGTGATTTTGAAAGGAAAAAAAAAAGAAAGAAAGAAAGAAAGAAAAGGAAAGTGTAGCTTCACTTCAAGGCTGGGGTGGCAAATGTAGGTACACAGAGAGATGACACAGGAGGCACAGGAAAAGGCCAACAGGCAGAGGAAGAGGTGGGGACGCTGGGGTGGCATATGTAGGTACACAGAGAGATGACACAGGAGGCACAGGAAAAGGCTAACGGGCAGAGGAAGAGGTGGGGACGCTGGGGTGGCATATGTAGGTACACAGAGAGATGACACAGGAGGCACAGGAAAAGGCTAACAGGCAGAGGAAGAGGTGGGGACGCTGGGGTGGCATATGTAGGTACACAGAGAGATGACACAGGAGGCACAGGAAAAGGCCAACAGGCAGAGGAAGAGGTGGGGACCCAGGTGAAAATGGGTTTCAATGGCATCTTCAGAAGCAGGGATCCAGTCCTACCAGGGGCCATGCAGAGCGTGGAAGAACATTTCCTCTTCTTTCTCTGGACTCACTGGCATTTCTTCCCTTGTTGGGATTCTGATCTGGGCCCAGTGGGAACCCACAACCCCTGCCCTCGATCCAGTCAGTGTGTCGTGCAATGGAACCTGTATGCCCCTGTTTCCAGAATGGCTGGGTCCCCAGAACAGGAGGGACTCTTAGAGATGTTTAGATTCCTTCCTGCCTTTAGACAGAGGGGTAGCCTGAGGGCAGGGAGACTTGCCCAAGTCACCCAGGTGGAACCCAGCTTGGTGGTTCCCCAGGACCAGAGCCCCTGGTCACTAGACCTGGGATGGTTCTGCACTTAGGAAAAGGAATGGACAGCATTCAGAAAGTCCTCTGAGCTCCAAGGTGTTCTGGGAACATTTGCATTAGTAGCAGGCACTTAGCCTTGACTGCACCGGCTGTAAGCCTTGGACAGTGGAGCTACACTTAGAATGGCAGGCTCAGGCAGCTGAGTTGTTGATCAAGGTAGTTCCCGAGCAAAGACTCTCTTGTCCTTGACCTGTCTTTCCCAGAATAAAGACCGAAGACAAAGCTCTTATCAAAAAGAAAAGGAAAAAAAAAAAAGAAAAGAAAAAGGAAAAGGAAAAGAATTGACTTTTTTATTAAATTTCCCATAAGGCCCCTCTCCTGGTGAGACTGAAAAGAGAAGGGAACGGTGGGGCTGGAAGAGACTGACATTCGACTGCATCTCACTTCAGAAGCCCCTCTTTTGTCCCCATACAGTCCCCTGGGCCCCTAGCCCTGGGAAGGGCGCGGCTGCCAGAAGCACTTTAAGCTGAGAAAGAGCCGGGGATGGGGGTGGGGGCAGAAGACAGAAATGCCAGAAATTTTGCCCGCGGTCCTGTTAAGCCCTGCTTCCCCCACCCATCACTCAAAAACCACTTAAACTCGAAACTGAACCTCAGCCCAAGAAAACCCTGGAGAAGGGCTCAGGACCACCAGCGCCCACCGGGGCTGCGTATCTTGGTCCTGGACCCTCCGCTTCCTCCCGCTTCTGGCGTTGCGTCACCCGCGTTCAACACAGGGTCAGCGTTCCAGACTTAAAACGAAGTCGTTTATTTCAATTTTGCTTTGCACATTATGTTTCGGTACAATCAAAACTTCTGGAAGAACCCCTTGAAAGTCCTGCGAATGAGCGCAATCGCGAGTCCGGCCGCCCGGGTTGTTTGGCGGGTGGACCTCGGGTTCAGAGGCGCTGGTACAAAGTGTCAGGTGCTTCGGGCGCCGCGGAGCGGATAGAGCTGGAGACATCCAAGGAAAGAAGGCGTGAAGACAGTCACGCGGGGCAGGCGGGTACGGGTACTAGGATTAAGAATAATTCCTGATGCATTTGGAATTGAGGGTGAGCAAGAAACTGCTTCCAGGCCCTCAGTCACGCCTAGCAGGATTTAGGTCTTATATCTCACGTTCCACCAAAGCAGGGGACACAGGAAAGGCAAAGCGAGCCTGCTGCGGGAGATAGCGCAGAAATGGCTCTGCGAAGAAGGCCTGGTGCCCTGGCCTCTCCTTGCAGCTTCCAAGTCTCTTGCTTCTCCGCCCGCCTCAACCTCGCAACCCGGAAAAGGCGAAGTTTAGAAAGCTGTTTCAGAAAAATAAAAGTCCCACTTTGACTTTATTGGATTAAAGCAAAATTAAAATTTGGCTATTCACACATATGTTACAGAGGAAGAAGAAGCGTCCCGAAGAACCTCCTTGGCGGTTGGTGGAGCCACAGAACACGGGGCATTGACAAGCATCAGAGAACAAACACCAAGCAGCCTTAGATTTCACGATCACTCCGAACAGGACAGAAATACGGAATACAGCCAGCGTCCACCTGGAAGAGTTCTTCGTGTACAAATGATACATATACATATTTATGTATAGTTAAACCAGTCACCACGAAGGTGAGTCTTTCCTTCGCTAACAAGGGAGGACGAATTCTCTCCAGCTTAACTGGCGCGGTGTTTGAAGAGCAAAATCTGTTATTAAAACTACCTGCCCCATTCGGAAACAGAAACAAACAAAAAAAAAACCAATCTGACCCCCCTCTTCAAACTGGGGCAGAGGGGCATACTAAGTTTCAGTAAGTGGCAGGGTTCAGAGGGGGGTCGGGTCGGGGTGGGGGAAAACATTTCACATTACTTCGTTAATTGTTAGGGACATGGACATGGGTAAGGAACCATAATGACAAGGCAAGTCTCTTCCTCGATTACTGCGACTGGCTTGGGGAAGGCGAGATTAATTTTGGAAACGGGAGTGTGCAGAGCTAAGCGAAATTTACTTCTCTTAGTAAGGGAGCGGACGAAGTTGGACCGCCGGCGGCGCGCACCTTGGTGCCCAGTGTAGCTAGGAACACGTAGGAAGTTTCCGGTGGCGCCGCTTCCTCGCCCTGGTAATTTTCGGCCTCTTTCTCACTCCCCTCCTGCCTCTCTCCTGCCTCCATTCCCGAAACGTGCCAGTCAGAGGGGAAACACGAGGAATCCAGAGAAGGTTGAGTACTTCCAGCCCCCCATCAAGTTCCCCCGCTCCAGCTTGAGGTATGCTCGGTCGCCTTTCTCCATCTGGATGAGGACGCCGTTGCTGGCGGCCTCGCGTGTCACGTCTTGGTCACCGGCGAAGGCTGAAATCACCGGCCACCCGTTCAACATGAGGCTCACCTAAGAAAGAAAACGACCTATATCAGAAGCGCCATCTAAGAGTACCCAAGCGGCGGCGGTGAGCCAACCTGGGCGCTTGGCTGGCAGCCACGAAGGCCTGATGGGGCACGAGGTGTGCGGGGCGAAGGGGGGCTTGGCTGCTCAGTGTGGAGGCTCTAACAGGGACCCACGCCGTATCTAGGTAGTGGAAGGGTCTGCTTCTCCAGAACGGGCGGTCAGGCTCCTTCCTGTTTCTCAAACGAGCGGGCCAAGCGAATCCCGGTTGGACACGATCCAATTTAGTGAACCCGCAGGTGGCTGTAGAGTCCTGAGACCTTTGGCCTCTCGCCAGCTTGCCAGGAGCAACTCTGCTCCAGGCGCGCCCTGAATTACTAAACAAATACCTTCACCCCGGGCCTCTCCCGAGGTCTGTGGTCAGGACAGATTAGAAGCAGCCAGGAGTGGCTGTCCGCACTTCCGAGATCCGCAAAACTGCACTAGAGCTTCGTTCCCAAGTCACCCTCTCAATTCTTGCCCCAGATCCTGCCGCGCCCGCCATCGCCTGTTTGTGCCCTTGCAGTGCCAGCGTCGGCCTAGGGCCAGGCGCCCTGTCCCCAGTCGCGTTTTCGGCCTCTGCGGGTGCTCTAACGAAACGCAGACATCTTTGGGGACTTGGCTAGCGGGTGGGTGCTGGCTCTGACGTGGCTGGCCCGGGAGGGAGTAGCACCACCTCTCCCATCCCCACCTCGACCCCTTTTCTCTGTTCACCCTAAGAGATTCAAGTTTAAAAACAAGTCTGCAAAGGAAGGATGTGGGGTTAGGGAACGAGATTCTGTCCGCGGTGGGGGAAGAGAAAAAAAAAAGGAAAAAGGAAAAAGCAGGCAGAAAGGCTTTGGGCTGGAGCCTGATTGTTGAGCCTAGAAAGCGAAAAGGCGAGCGTGGAGGAGACCTTACAGAGGCCTTAGCTGTCTGTGAAGCTAACAGTCCTTATGAGAAGTCCCTAAAGTCCCTAAGGGAAAACCCAGGGATCTTTACAAAAAGGTTCAGAACGAGAAGGCAGGAAACTGTCTCTGCGGATGCTCTCAGGAACCTTGGACAGCTTAAGGGGCAGTGCAAACCAAAGAACAATGTATGAGGCCCTGCTACCACGTTCCCGGAGCAGTGGGAGCTTATGTCACTGATGTCTGACGCTTGCTTCCACAGAACCCACTGCCAGGGACCCCCTCTACTGCGACCCTAGCCCCCCAGGTGGCAGCTGACCTGGATGGTCTGTCTGTTGTAGACTTTCACCACGTGGAAGTTAAAACTGTAGATGCCTTTGCGCGGGGCGATGAAAGTGCTGCGTTCTGAGTCAAAGTTGTTCCCGATGTTCACTAGTACCTACAAGAAGACAGGAACGAAAAGGGGTAGACCGGAGTCCGCCCGAGCGTGGCCTCGCGCTTCTGCAGAGTCCCTGGAGAGTATATCCCACATCCGCCTTCCAAGCTCTCCCTGTCACCCCCTCACCAATCCATTCTGGATGCTGCAAAAGAACGGGGAACTCACCTGGTCGAAGTAGATGATCATGGTGCGATTACTCATCTCGGACGGCTCATGGTTGGTGCTCCTGATGGCAGAGAAAGCCACCTTGGCGCTGCCGGAGCGCACAGAGATGCCCAGAGCAGTGCCCGTAGGGTCAGACGTGGGGTTGGAGTCACACACCACCAGGCACTTGCCCTCCAGTACGATGGGCTCTGTCTCATTCTGCCCGCGGGCTGGGCCTGCCAGCCACGCAGTTCCCAACAGCAGCAGCTCCACGACGCCCAGCATCGCGCCTCCGGCGCCCACCCCGCCCCCCACCCCGGGGGCTGCCAGCGCCAGCCGCCCCCCTCCCCAGCCCTGCTCCGAAGCCCCCTCCTCAGCTCTGTGCGCAGCTCTGCCGACGCCTCCCGGGCCACTACGCCTCTCCCTCGCACTCCAGAACAAATGTCCCCGCGTGCCGTGTACCCGAAGCCCCGCCCGGGCCTCAGGGGTGCCGCGGCCGCCCAGCCGCACTTGGATGCATAGCCTCTGCTGCCTGGTCCCCGCTGTTGCCGCCGCCTCCTGTCCGCACTCGCCGCTGCTGCCGCCGCCGCCGCTCTGAATTATTGATGCAGCGGGCGCTGCAGCCGGAGCGGGCGGAGAGCGCGCGCCGGGCACAAAGGCGCGGATCAAGCCTGGCCCCGCCCCCGCCCCTCCCAGCCAGCCTCTCTGAGCGGCCCCGCCCCTCCTCTGCCGAAGCCCCACCCTCCAGCCAATCGCGACGCACCGCGCTCCCCGCCGAGCCAATGGTTGCCCTGTCCGCGCGCGGCCACCTGACCTAGGGCGCCGTTGTTATTAGGAGCGGCGAGGCGGGAGGCGCGGGGCAGCGGGGTTGGGCTCCGGCCGGGAGTCAGACGAGGGAGCGCGCGCGCGCTCCCGGACAGTCCTCCGCAGCCACTCGCCCGAGCCTTCTACTTGGCCAACACAGCTGGCTCGACCACCTCGCATGCCCGGTTCGTGGGCTTTCAGGTAGGAGGCGGCGCGCGGCGGGTCGGGAGTGCAGCATCGCGCCGACCGAGGGGCGCGGCGTGGATGTGGGGGGCGGGCAGGAGCGCCCCCCCGTGGACACGAGCGCGCGGGGCAGCGACAGCGGCGGGCTGGTAAAGGGCACGTACGTGCGGGGCGGGGCCTGCGTGGGGCTCGGGGCGCACGTGTCGCGGGAAATGGAGTGGACACCGGGGGCTTCAGGGGAAGACATCCAAACGACCGGGAGTCACGCGTGGACTCTTTCGCGCGAGGGTAGGTGTGCAGACCGGCCAGGCGATCCTCGCATCCGGACATCGCAAGCGCCGGCAGTTTCCTCCTTGGTTCTTGGGATGGTGTTTTGCTTCTGCGCCCGCGCCGGTAGGAGCTATGCGCTCTACCCGCCTACCTCGTGCACTTGTCCACGGTAGGTTTAAACCACACACGAATTCGAAAAAGTGAAACTACATCCACGCCCAGTAGGAGATGAGGAGAAGAGCTGCGGGGGTGGGCTGGTCCCGCACCTAGCGGCAGTAACGCAGACAGGTAGGCCGAGGTCGCTTGCCTGGAATCCAGACCAAGCGGACAGGGTCGATGTGCTGGAGCTCATCAGAGGCCACCCGCCGCGGGAGCCTCGCTTTATGCTCTATGCAGCGATGCAGGCCATGGGCTATCGGTGCCGAGGTGGCCTCCGGAGTAAGGCAGGCAGCTTTTCCCTGGTGGGCCTCCGAATCTGAAGACAGCCTCACCTAGCCGCCCCACCCCCACCCCACCCCAGCCTCTTCTGTTTCTGAGAGGTGGTTTTTTAGTAGCAATTTAAAGAACTACCGGAGGAAACCCAATAGCAGACATCTGCCTCTCTTCTGAAGCCTGCCTGTGAGTGCCGCAGGAGCTAGAGCAAGAGCAAGCAGCGGCTCACAGCTCCTATATTGAGAAATCCCCAGAAACCAGCTGTAGTTGCACCTGATGTTCCCATACTCATGCTCTGGCATGAAATAAGCGTTGAGAACTGGATAATGAAGCTACAGCTTTAACCCTGAAAGGCCTGGAAAACACCCACTGAGCCCTAACCTAGCCTCACAGTATCCTAGCCACTAGTGACATTGTCAGCCACTCTGATGTCCCCTAGCACCTGCTGAGTGATGCTTGGTCAGGTGCAACAAGACAGGTGGCCGGGGGGGGGGGGGGGGGGGGAGGTGCAACTGAGAACGAGACTTAGGGGTGGGGCAAAGGGGGAATTCTCTTTTCATAGAGGACATGTCTAGGGAAGATTGCCTCCACCCAGGTGGTCGCCAGCCTGTTCATCCTGTCCTCTGATGAGGTTTTGGTGAGCAGTGCCCACTGCTGGACTGTCAACCTGATGGCAGGAATTCCTCGGCTTCTGATAGCAAATCCCTCCTCTCTGGTTTATAGCTTTTCTTCTCGGCCTGCAAGGCCTTCTTTGCATGGACATTCTGCAGATGTGATTAACTAACACATCCTTTGTTTTCTACCCTGTTTTTGAAACTCTGGCCCTTCTTTTCCTGTCCCAGCGAGTCCACTTAAATTCCCTCGGTGGCAGAACCTCCCACATGGAACCAGTTTCCATCCCTGTGTCCCGCTTGAACCATTTTCAGACAGTTGTACTTTGGCTCAGATCGCTAGCCTGGGTCACTCGCAGGAGCCCGGTGGTGTACTATTCCCAAATCATTGAATCGCTTCCAGCCTTTGCCTTACCCTCTTTATGCCTTCATTTTGATGAGTGTCTGTGAAGGCTTCCACTTCTCTCCATGATTTCAAGTCCCATTATGCCCCTAGCTCCCTCACCCCTTTCCTGTGTACCATGTTTAAAACAATAAATGAATGCCAATGTAATGCTTATACGTCCATGCTTTCCTGAATTGTGATAACTAATGGATACCATCTAATTGAGACAAGAAAGTCATTACAAATCTCAAACTCCATTACTCTTTTTAGACTAAGGATTCTTCTAGGGGCAGGTGATACCACCAGTTCAAACTGCCATAAAATGTTTACTTGGTCATTGCAAAATGCCTACAGTTGTCTTGCCGTTTAAGGTACAGCAACTGGACCTGTCACTAGGACACTAGGCTCTCTTTTCAACTTCAGGCTTCGTATTCAGACTGTTTTTATATGATACCAATCTTTAGAAGGCACTGTTACCTTTGTCCTTGTAAGAAACAGGCCCCCTTTGTCAATACTTGCAGCTCAAATCTCAGAATTATTCTTACACGAGACAGTTTGAGTCACATGCCAGTTGTCCATGATGATTTTTGGAGATTTCTAGCTTTAGAGCTAAAATGCACCTCACATGGTAAAACCAAATAAATAACAATAAGTCATTGTCACATTCTATCTTTTAAAAAACTGTTGGAATCAGTTTTTAATCTTTTTGATTTTTATTATTCCAGAAGGGTGGATAGATACCTTGAATTCCTTAACATTCATCAAGTGATAAGAACAAATGAAATACTGACTTGGAGCAATAAAAAGAATCATTTCTGGAATGAACAGCCATGGGCTTAACTTGTTTCGACCTTCTGTTACTAAAACACTGTTAAGGGACTAAAAAGCTGCTTTGGTAATGCTTGTCAATCAATCAACAAGGTAAAAAGATTTAGTGAACTACAGATTACCCATAATGAATTTGAACTTTAGTTATCCTTAGTATCGGCTTTAAGTATGGCCTCTTCTTTTGGTGAACTCAAAGGCAGTTTCCTGGGCTGTGCTCAGAATTGCCATCCTCCGTGAGCTTTGAGAGGAGTGAACACCAGCCTCCCCAGCTGTCGTGTTCCCGGCAACCAGCCTGGCGGCCTTGCCTTTGCCCCAGGGAGAACAGCCTGGGAATGAGCGGCAGGTCCAGGAAAGGCAGTATTCTCTCACAGGATTCATTCCCTTTGTTATATCAAAATACATTCGCTACACCAAACAGGATTTCATCTCTGTAGCATTGGCTCAAAGAGCCAGTCAGTGCTGATCCCTGGAGTCTGGTTCATTTCTTCTTAAAGTAAAGGGGAAGGTTCTTTATTCAGAAGAGTGGACATCTAGGGTACTAAAGGTCATTTCAAATCAGCTCCTGAGAGGTAGATATCCTCCATTGGTCTGTTCCTAAATTACTCCGAAGAGTCTTTTCAGCTTTCTTCCTGTTGCCTGTTCAGACACAAATTAGATGCAACATTGTTCTTTTCCTGACCAAGGATTAGGCTTCAAAATTAACTTTGTAACTAGACACCAAGTCTTCTGTTTGGTAAAGACCAGGTTTGTAACATTTTTTTATCTTGTTATTAATTTTTTATTAAAAAAGAATACTTGTAATTTGCTCTTGACTCTCATGTTAATATCAGGTTCTACATTTCCTTAGTCCGGGTTCTGAAAGAAACACTGTTTTCTTAATTTAAAAAATGCAACACAGTTTTCAGAATGATGCCTTAAGTATTCTGTAGCATGTGAAGGTAGGAATTTCATATGAAATTTTTCTTCAAATAAATGAGATTTCCTTTAAGGTCACAGGGAAAGATATAATGTGATCCTACAGACCTCCTCTGGAAAGAAAGAAAAAATACACATATATGAATGAAACCTAAAACACCAGATGCTTTCCCCCTCCCCCCAAAGAAATAATGATGAGCTGTTCTTCGTAGTTGATTATGGAGACAAACCAAGGTTTAGCCAACTGAGCAGGCGTCTAGGGAGTGCCAGCAGTTTGTGAAATCAGGCCTCGGTGCTGCAGGCAGCAGTGTGCATCGTTTCTCACTTTTACCTCCAGTGAGAAGACTCTGCTAAGCAGGCTTCTTGAAAAGTGTGGCACGGGCTCCTCTTTCTGCATATTTACCTTTACTATGATCAGAAGGTAGATGAACCCTATACATACCCTGCACACACATAATTAGTAAATGAGAGAACTTCAAACAGATGATTTGAGTGTATATTTCAGATTTAATGTGTGAAAGAGCTGTTTGGTATTGCCATTGTGGGTGGCTGGATTACAGTTTTGGAAGAGCTATCTCGTCTTATTAGCTGGGGACTTTGGCACATTCCTTCACTGTGTATTCATTTACAGTTATATGAAGACTTTCCATGGCTCAGAAAGCTCTCCAATAGGTCTTTGAGATGGCTGCTAACCAGAGAGATTGTTGAACCTTCCATCCCTCAAAAGAGAAATGAAAGAAATAAAACCTGAGTAGACCTTTAAAGATGGAGAATGCAGAAACATGAGAATAGAGACTATGTTTTTAAAACTCTGTTTAGAAAGGAATATTTCCAGATTAAGTCAGGGGCACATGCATAGTCCTTCCACCTCATGCAAGGCCTGAGTGACAGATGCAGAAGCCAATGAGCTCCCCATGTGTGTACCCCCTCCACTGAGCCAGCCTTCCTTCCCTTGCTCTTGCCCTGGCAGCCAGCCTCATGACTTTTCAGTTGGTTCTGCCCAATGAAAGACAGCAGCAAGAGGTCATAGGTGGGTGGGAAAGAAGCTGAGGGACCTGCCTCTACTCTTCTAGTGCAGCCAGGGGGAGTCGGGGAAATGACCCTGGAAGATCCTGGCTGTGCTGTCTCCCTTTAATAATCAGCCCCTACCCAGGAGCCCTGTCTCCTCTCCTGAGTGCTAGTGTGCTCTGGGAACACTCTTTCATCTTCTGCCCTAGGCCAGGAGGTCTGTCAGTCTGTGGGTTCTCAACATCTGCTAATGAGTTCTAAGCCTGCCAACACCTGATTGGTAAAAATCCATTTCACCTACGTTTCGTTCCTTTCTTCCTGGGATCTCACAAATTTGCATCAGTATATAAAATGTTGTGTCCTGACAACCAATACATTTAATATACTTCATTCTTAATGTAGGACCATTAGTTGTACAGTTATTTTTTTCAGTGGGTATGGATTAAATGCTTACTTACTGCAAGTTTAGGTCAGCTGCATGACATACCAAAGCTAGACACTTCAAAATAACAAATTAAGATTATGTAGTTTTTAAGAATATTAAAGTAAAAATATTAGGAATAATTTAAGTATTAGCCAATGTTGAATCCAATAATAAAGCTTGTGTGTCCCCACCACACAGACAGGTATTAATGTCGTGGGAAGTCATAAAGCTCTCTTGAGAATTTGAAATATGAAGACTTTACCAAATATTGTTATTGTTGGGAAAGCATGACAATTCTTGCTGTCAGTTTTTAAGCTTGTAAAGTTTTATCTGGGCCTACTTTAAACAAATAGGATTTTATTGTCATTACATAAAAATAGGTGATGATTTAGATTTTTAAAGTAAGAGCTTTGAAGCAAGCCACAATATCATATATATCAATATTTAGATATTTATGAGCGAATTCTTTTCTTCAGCCATTTAACTTAACTGTGTGTTTTATAACTGCTGCTTACATCGCTTGAGCTTCTTGCCAAAACAGAGAGTGCAAAGCAATTAAAAAGTAACCTTTGACAAATAAGCTATCTACATGCAGTAGCAAAAGCCAGAACAAATTCAGTGACGTCACTACTCAGAGCTAGCACTCGCAGGCAAGGAGAACAAGCTGGCTGAGCTCCTAATATTCTCTTGTAATGACTCTGTAAATAAGCGTGGATGTATCACAGTTTATCTGATTTTCATGCCATATTAGAAGATTTCCCGAATGTTTGTCTCATCTACTCAGTTACTATGAAACTGGTGCCAGTATGAAATGATGCCTATTCAGGATGTTAGGGATGTGTTGAGATAAGGTTTCTGTAGCCTTTTCAGGTAAGATCTAAACTTTTGGGCCCCTTAATTCTTACCGAGTCATCTGCCTGCATTTTACAGATGGCTCTGGAGTGTAAATCCTCAGAGTGCACCACACATGGCTTCTCTGTAGTGATTCCAGGAGCAGAGTGTGAGAGAATGGAGTCTCTTTCCTGCGCTTGCTAGACTGGCATCTGATCAGTTGTCACCTCTCTTCGAGAAGTAACAAGTGTCTACCCTAAGAGCTTGTCTTTGAAGATGGAATGAGAGAGTTCATGGTGTTGGCTAGGCTAGAGGTCCCCCAACACCTAGTAACCCAGGTTCATCTCCACTGCCCCGTGCTTGCTGCATACCTCCCAAAGCCAGATGAGTTGAGTTCACTCTTGGCATATGAACGTTCAGACAATGTCTTCCTTTAGTATTAATATAAAGTCTTTGACCTTCAAATTTAAAACAAAGACTACCTGTGTACTTAGTAACAATGTGTATATAACTGACAGTTTTGCAAACTCCAAATCCTTTTTTTTTTTCTGAATTTATTCAAGAAATGTGTATTGACTACCTTCCACATAACATCTAATTTACTGGGAGGACTGAACATTTGTCAGTGAACAAACCTAGAGCATGAGGAAATATCTGATTTTGTTACAGCCATGTTTTCTCCTTGTGATGTCCCTGCACAAATAGTGAATGGGTCCTCATCTTGCAAGTCAGACTGACCACCTAATCTAGCCTGCAACACAATTATGACAGCCATACATTTGTTTTCAGCCGAAGCATCCTTAAAGAGATACTTTACAAGCCAAGATTTGTCTGTTTTGTAGATGACATTTAATTTTTTTTTGCCATTTCTAACTAGGGATTTAATTGGAAAATCAGCATTATAAATTTTATGTTGTCGTTTCTATTTTTAAGTTTCAAGGATTGTGGCTCTGCTGCCTGCAAATTAAAGATGGAGGTAGCTGGGAATGTTGCTCTTGTACATTCTGCCTTTTAGAGTGGTTTCCTGGGCTTTTGTCTGTGGCAAATATCATTTTAATAAATTTAATGTGGCCTTTAAACATTACTTAAAAAAAAAACCTATTTAAAATGTGCTCTGAGAAGGGAAGATGATACCTACGTTTAAGGTCAGGAACAGGACACATGGAGATGGCTGCACTGGTTCGGCTTTCCTCGTCTCTGACTACATTCAGTCAGAGAACCTGCCTCTGACCTCTCAGCATCCCTGTGAGACCTCATGCTCATTACGTGTGTATGTGACTGTCCATGTCCCATAGCTGTGGTACTGCGTGATCTTCTTCTCCCTTTGTATAGAGGGACCCTCTTAGCTTCACCCCCTCACCCCATGAGTGTGGCAGGGAAGCTTGGACATAAACATAGAGCTCACTGTGTCTCCTGTTTCTCCATAAATGGCTTTTTGGATTATGCTGGAAGAGTCGTTCTTTAAATAGAATGTCCTCCCATGGAAATTGCCCACAGTGCAGAGTATACCTTGTGAAAGGTGAGGCTGGAATATAGGGTGCACCCTCAGCAGTGCCCAGAAGCCTGGTACAGTCTCTGGAATCTCCAAACCAAATTTATAGCAGTTCATTAGTGTATGGGATCACGAAATCTGCACATTGCCATCATCACGGAGGAGAACAAAGACCTCAGACAAGACTCTGAAGATGGAGCCCCGTGGAGTGTTCTCCCTTGCTCTATAGAAACTCACGTGCCTGTTTTGAGCCCAGTTTTCTTTTGAGCATATGTCTTGCTGAGCAACCAAAAGGATGTTTATATCCTAGTCACTTGGCAAAAGTCTAACATTGCTTCAGAGAGATTCATTTCAGACCTAAAGGATGGAGCTAAAAAAACAGAGGAGGTTTAGTAGTGACAAGAACTGGCCCTACCTTGGTTTTCTCTTTCGTTGCTAAATGGAACCACCCTTTTTTTTCTAGAACATAAATAGGTAGGCCTGAAATCAGTTTGATTATTCCCACCCCATTCCAAATGAAAACAGGCTTGGTGTTGTCCACAGAGATGAGAAGCCTTTGAAACTCCATGATATGGCCATTGCCTGAAGAATTATCTCTATTATATCAAATTGCCCTATGTTGCTGAGACAATTTCCAAATCACTGCTCATTAAAAAGTCTACTTGATACTAACCAGGATCATGGTACATTTAAAGGAAGCACAGGATTTCTGTCAGCTATTTCTGAAAAAATGCTGGTAGAGTAGATAGCAGCACTATGATCATTGTCCTAGGCTAAGATTGTGTCCTTTAACCTCTTTTGTAATTCTGGTGTCTGTCCACTCCACACAGCAAGTGTGTCTTCATACTGTTTTCTTAGATGCCTAAGTTATAGGGTTTCCTTTTAATATATTAGTATTCACATAATGCCCGCTGGTGCTACCCGGGCATTTCCTCATGGTTTTCAGCCTGGCAAACCACACCTGGGGATACTCATGGAAGTGCCCGCTGGTGCTACCCGGGCATTTCCTCATGGCTTTCAGCCTGGCAAACCACACCTGGGGATACTCATGGAAGTGCCCGCTGGTGCTACCCGGGCATTTCCTCATGGTTTTCAGCCTGGCAAACCACACCTGAGGATACTCATGGAAGTCACAGTTAGACGCAGAAATCCGTTCTTCCCATCACAAACACATCTCTGTGAAAAGCAGTTCTCTTGTGGATGGTGTTTAACGTCTGAGAAACTAGGATAACCTTATTTATGAGCACTGCTCAAACCAAAGCAATTTGTGTGTGTGTGGGGTGGGGGGGGATGGACTCAAGGTTACATGTTTTAAGAAAAGCATCAGGTTAATTCCACTGGAAAGACCATCTTATCCATAAACTGTTAACACACTGAAGAGACACCTTCAGAGCCAGCACAGGTCCATGTTTGCCTGAATAGAATTAATAATTTATAGAATTAACTGAGAGTGCTTTTTGATGCCAGAGTCTGGGTGTGTAAAGTTGATATGGCAGAGGTTGCACTTGCCCTAGTCTTTCAGATTGCAGTACAGCATTGTCCCTCAAGACAGTGGCCCTGGCTCAGGCTTAAGTCCTGGCTGGCTCTGATTTACCATTAAACATGATATACCCTTTTCTTGTAAGCAGCGTTGCTTAATTTGAAATTCTTTTTTTGTTGTTGTTGTTGTTTTGGGGTCTCACTTACGTAGCTCTGGCTGTCCCAGGATTCCTTGTGTAGAACAGGATGTTCTTGAACTCACAGAGATCCACCTACCTCTGCCTCCCGAGCGCTGGGATTAGAGTATGTGCCACTATACTCGGTCTAATCTGAAAATTCTTAAAGATTATAAATCCCTCTGTTTTCTTCTCATTTGTTCCTAAATGGTATGAGAGATGAGAGATGAGAGATGAGAGATGAGAGATGAGAGAGAGAGAGAGAGAGAGAGAGAGAGAGAGAGAGAGAGAGAGAGAGAGAGAGAGAGAGAGAGAGATTGGGATTATTGGTTTGCCCATACCTTCCATTCATTTCTACAGCTGCAACATAACAACTGTATTTCTAATCTTAGGGATTGTTGCTGGCAGGGAGCTGGGGAGCTGCTCAGTTGGCAGATTGCTCATTTTTCAGCATAAGGAGCTGAGTTCCATCCCCAAATCACAGGCTAAAGATTTTAAAAGAAGAAGAGGAGGAAGAGGAGAAGGGGAAGAGGAAAAGAAAGAGGAGAGAACCAACAGGCTTGGTGGTACACATGGAGGAAGTGGAGACAGTTGGGTCCCTGGGACTTGCTGGCCAGCCAAACTAGAATACTTGGAAAGTTCCAGGCTAGTGAGAGGCCCTATATAAATGAATGAATGTGGCAATACTATAGTGTAGCAGTTGAAGTTACCGTCTGCCACCCCCTACACACATACACACACACTTACAGGGTTGCTTAGAAAAAAGAGGAAGCCAGAGGAATAAACTAAAAGCAGTTAGCTGACCCTTTTGCCGTTTGCCATTTTGGTTGCAGGGGCAGGGGGGATGTGTTACTAATCCTGCACTACTACTTAATATCTCAGCTTTAATCTCTTCCTGCTCGAAGAATGAATCCAGGAGCTTTAATCTGGCCACCACTTAATGAGAGGGCATTTGTTTTCCTTGTAGTTCTGGTGTTCACACACAGGAAATCTCTGTGCTTTATACCAGGCTATAGATGGTAGTGCCTAGTGATGATACATACATGCATATATATATATATATATGTATATATGTGTGTGTGTGTGTATATACTTTTGCCCGTTTCTTGTTTTGTTTTGTTTTCCTATAGCTTAGCAGAAAGCTCTCCATTGTGCCTCTTCGTCCGCCATTACTGCTTTTGTGCCTTTGCCTTTCAGTATCTTTTCTTCACAACAAAGTGGTGGACTTGACTTGCCCTCCCGCAGAGAACTGTGTTTTATAAATTCCAACCTGAACTTCCTAAAGGCATTTTAAGAATGGGAGTTCCCCTTGTGCAGTGTGCAAAATTGGAATCTTAAAAAAGTATACTGTGACCATTGGCATTACACATAGACGTGAATGATACACAAGATACTTACAGGATGGCTTTAGGTGTGTTTTGCTTATCTTGTTTTGTTTTGAAAATGCATCTGCTAGCTAGGTATGTTGATTTATGCCCACAGTCCCAGGACTTGGAAGACTGAGGCAGGAGGATGACAAGTTTAAGGCCAGCTTGAGCTACACAGATGCTATCTCAAGAACACAAGAGCTGAGATGTAGCTCAGTGGTAGTGCTCTGGTCTAGCATGCAGAAGGCCTTGGGGTTTGATCACCAGCATGGCCATCAAAGCAGACAAAATACATCTGTCCCATTTTCATGTGTTGGCAGCGGGCACGATAGCTTTGAAGAACCATAGTAGGGATACTTTTCCCGTGTGTGTGTGTGTGTGTGTGTGTGTGTGTGTGTGTGTGTACGGGTCTTTGCATGTGTGTGGACATGTTTGTGGAGACCCAAGGTTGACATTGCAAATCTTCCTTCATTGTTTGCCATCTTATTCATTGAGGCAGAATCTCACTTGAAGCCAGAGCTCACCAGGGTGGCTGGTCTGACTAGTCAGCTTGCTCTGGGGAGCCCACCTCTGTCTTCTGGGAGCTGGACTTACAGGTGAGCCATCACATCCACGTCCACCTGGCATTTACATGGGTTCTGGAGATCTGAACTCCAGCCCTTGCACTTGAGGGCTTTAAGTTCTGAGAGGATACTTTTAAGCAATGGTTACTGCCATCACTTCCATGTCTGTGTAATTTCTAGTTTACATTTTTACTCTTGATGTGTCTGTCCACTAGGTAGTGAGCCAATAGTGTGAGGAGAAGAAAATGACAAAGGTGTCTTTGTATACTTAAACCACATGATATGAAAATGAAACCTAACATAATGCTGGATACATTTCTCTCATTCAGTGTATTTTTGCCCTACAGAATTCTCTGAATTCTGTACCAACAGACACAACACTATAGAGACTCTTAGTTTTAATATACCTTGAAAGTGTGTATCTGTTCTGCAGCTAGCACACCAATTTTAGCTTCTTTATGATATATTTAAAAACAAAACAAAACAAAAAAAACCCTTTGTCAACTGACACAATCTGGAATCTGGTGATTTAGGTGCCATTAGAACCAAATAATTGAGAGTTGCACCTAGATGTTAGGCCTTGTGCAGCTCACCCTTCACTAAGCAAGGGGTCCTAATCAGGTTAAGTACTCTCTACATGAGCAAAAAGAAGCAGCCATGTTTACATTGATAAAATTGGACTACAACTGCCAAAAGGGCTCCAGACTCCTGCAGCCAGCAGAGGTTATCTTCAGTGTGCTGAATACCCATACAATGCTCTATATTTTGCATACAGCTTTTGGTAGCTAATACAATAAATACCATGCTTAATTCTCTATGTGCGTTGCTTCAATTAATCGTAGGAATAATCTCATGAGCTAGGTACATTTATCTCATTTTGCAGGAGAGGAAATGAAAAACAAATAAAATGTCTTACATCCCATGGGATGTGTTGAGTAGACATTCCAGCATGTTCCAATTCTAGAGACTGTGTTCATGGCTAGTCACAACACACAAGCCCAGCTGTGTCCACATGTCTCCTTCCCCCACCTACTTCACAATGCAAAGAGATGGCTTATATTATCTCTGTTGCAAATGACAAAGCTAAACACTAAAGGCTTCCAGAGACACAACCAAAGTTGAAGGCTAGTGATCAGTGCGCTGGGGTCATCTGTGGTCTTGACAGTCACCATAAAGGGGTCCTTCATCCCTGATCGCTACCACCACTCTTTTCTTGTGGCCTGGAGTATCTAACTATGTGAGCTACAGTTCTGTCTCTGCTTTAGAGTGAGCACTCTGTGGATCTCATTGATCATTGTCTTCTCTCTACCATGCACCACTGCAGAAGGGGTGAGAGTGTACCTCCTCCACATGTGGCCTGTCTTTCTTCCCATCCCCATTACAATAGGGAGATCTGGCAAGGTGGAGAACAAAGGCTTTGTCTTGGTCACTGTTAGCTTCCCTTCTCTGACTGTACAAGCACATGCTTTCCAGCCCCTTTGGTTCATTAGTACCTTGTGTTCTAAAGCACCTCCCCACCATAAAAATAGAAGAGGACCTGTGAGTCATTTACACTTTAGGTTGAATGTGCTTTCGTGACTTTCCCAAGGCTATCTGTGCTTCACTCCTTTCTTCCGATTGCAGAGTGAAGGTCTCTGGACTATCCTGGCTCCTTAGACAGGAAGAAGGAGCTAGGAGTCGTTGGCCTGAACATCGGACCACTGGAGACCCATTGCCTGTAAACGCTTGCACTGCAGCTGATGCTTACCTGGCATCCACAGCAGCCTTTGCTCAGCATCGGACTCTCAGCCTGTGCTCTCCCTCCCTCTCTGCTTAAGTCAGGTGGATTCCTGCCCTCCTCTTCTTGCCAGTTTTTTCTGAGAATATTTTTCATCTTTGTAGTGATCACATCTTGGATTTTTCCTGTGTCCTGCAGCATGGTGACCCAGCTGTCCCCAGGAACAGATACAGGCTTAAAGTATACCCCTTCTGCTGTCTGCAACCGCCTGGTACCCAGAGAACCCAGATATGACTGGCTAGCACTCTCACTTAGGCTCATTGTGTGTGTGTGTGTGTGTGTGTGTGTGTGTGTGTGTGTGGTGTTCACATGTACCATGCATGTGGAGCAGGAAGCACCTGTAAGATATATATTAACTTTCTCAGTTGGAACAAAATGTCTGACATAAATAACTTAAAAGGGGAAAACATTTGTTTATCTCCTGGTTTCAAAGATTTCAGTCCACCACACACTGAAAGCACAGCAGAGCAACCACATCATGGAGGACAAAAGGCAGAGAGAGGCAGAGACAAAGATGGACCCCTAGTGACCTACTTCTTCTAAACCCTGCCTCCCACCTCCCAATAGTGACATCAGCTAGAACCAGGCAACAAACACATGCCTGTGGAAGACCTCAGATTCAAACTGTAGCCTAGTAAATGTCTGAGAAATGCCCAGGAAACCTCTGAGACCTTCAGTTCATCTGTAAGGTACCGTCAACACCTAGCTTATGTTGATCCCCAGATACCAAAAGAAGCAAGGATCCAAGAGCACAGTCCATTTGAGAGATGATGCCATGAGATGCTGGTGAACAAGAGAGACATTGAGCAGAAGATGGCTGTCTTGGAGGAGTTTGGAAGGCAGGCAGCCTTCAGGCTCCCTGGGAGTCTGAGATGCAGGCTGCATGAGGCTGTTAACCACAAGCTCCCAGCCTTTGGTAATGGTTATCTCCTTTCAGTTCTAGCGCTTACAGTGAGTCATCCAAGCTTCCTTTGCTTTCATAAATGTCTTTCAGGTGAAATCTAGAGAGAGACAGTCATTGCAGGAGCCTGTGGAGTAGCAAGGGCTGAAGGCTGTGGACGGCTCCCATGGACTGTCTCCCAGGGTGGAGGTGGTGTGAGCAGAGCAGAGATCCTGTTGTTGGGAGACCATCCTCAGTATGGGTATCTGTGCAACACGTTGGGAAGAATTAGATTATTTGTGTCTCCTGAGCAGCTCATTATCTCAGGCTTTGTTGTAGCAGGGAACAACGAGCAGCTAAGAAGAGGGTAAAAAAAACTGCCAAACAGTTCATTTGGCTAAACACAGGAGTCCTGCACTCAGTGGTATGAACCACTTATTATTAATGCTGATTACAATGCTGTCTAATAATGATTACGCATGCCATTAAGTATGCACCAGATTAACTTTGTCATGAAATTTACAACAGTAGGCTTGATTCATACATGCAGTCTTCATAATTTATTGCTCATGTAGCATGGTTATGACTTCAAAACAATCTCCAAGACAGTGTTGGTTTGATGAGTGTGCTGCTCTCCATAGGTACAGTTGCTCTGTGAATGAGAAATGCCTGCTACACGTGTCAGTAGTCATCAGCTCTCCCTCCAGTGATGAGACGGTTTCCCTTGTCTTATCAGGAAGCTCAGAAACGCCCCGCCTTTGTGACTGCACTTGCCGCAGGTCATTGACTGATGCAAGTGGCTTTGATTTGAACCAGTCATATAGCTTGCACTATGCTGCGTGGTGTGGAGTTGAACCTGATTCTGCCCTTGTAGCTCATGGTCTAGCAAAGACTTACACTAACTTTATAGATGATTACTGAAGAATGAAGTAAACATAAGCCATTAAGTATGTGGTAGTGCATGCCTGTTATCCCAGCATCTCACAGCTTCAGAGTCTAAGGCAAGAAGAGTTTGAGGCCAGCCTGTGCATATGTAGTAAGAAACTATCTCAATCAATCAATCAATCAATCAATCAATCAATCAGTAGCAGACTGAAGCAAAAGTAAGGGACTTACTTCATCTCACTTACCTCGTTGTGGAGGAACAAAACTGTTGTTACTTAGTTTCCAGAAAATGTCTATAAAGCAACCAGTCATTTTGTTTTCAGAAATGAGTAGCACCACAGGCTGTTTGCTGCATGGTCTTAGCCTTTGTGCTGAGAATGTCCTAAAGTCATTTGCTGGTAAAGTCTAAGGGCTTCCTTTTGCTAAGTGGTAGCACTTTGTGAATCCAGGTTTAAAATGTCATCAGCTATGCCACAAAAAGCGAACTAGAAGAACTTCACTACTACAACCAAGGCAAAGTCTCTCTGAGTCAGGCTTACATTCTCACAGACTGAGCCACGTGTGTTCCTGCAGTTTACAATTTCACATGAGAAGAATGCACCGGGAAGCCATGGTTGGGCACATCTCGCAGAATTGAGTATTGAGAGCTGGAGTTATAGCAGGGCCGATGTTCGTCATCAGGAAGAGAGGAGAATGAAGCTTGGCAGAAAAAGTCAAGGCCATGAATAGGACAGAGCTAGTCAAAGGCAGACTGAGGGAAAGGCTAGTGAGATCCAGAGACAGGAACCTGAGTCTCTGGGGAGGCCAAGTGTGGGTAGGGTAAATAAGCCCAACCAGGTCACAGTGAGACCTTCCCAGATAAAGATTTGTGTGGAGATCATTTAAAGAGCCCATGCGCCATCATTCCTAGCTGCCTACCTAGGAACATGCTAGGTGGCCATGTAGTTTCAGGCTGTAATAAACCCTTGCACATAAAGTGGCCTGTGAATAACAGGCATGGTTTAAAGAGACTTAATCCTTGATTCTGGGTGGAGCAATGGTCAGAGACAAACACCAACTTCAACAAATGAGTGCCTGTTATTAGACAGGACCAGGGTATCCCTGAAGTCATCGCCCTTTTCCCTCCTATCCAAACTGCTGGGCTATTCTTTATATGTGTTTCTGACATTGTTCCACCCACACTTCATGCTGGACCTTCAGAGAACCCTGGGACCAGGGTTTACCATCAACATGGTTCCACCCTCACCCCCATCTCAGACCTGGATGTTGCATCTCATTCCTGAAGCCTCTATTGTGACTATAGCCCTTCAGAAAACCCAGCAGGCTTCTCACCTGTACTTCAAAGTTTTTTTTTTAATTTTTAATATTTTTATTACATATTTTCCTCAATTACATTTCCAATGCTATCCCAAAAGTCCCCCATAGCGCCCCCCACTTCCCTACCCACCCATTCCCATTCTTTTGGCCCTGGCATTCCCCTATATTGGGGCATATAAAGTTTGCAAGTCCAACGGGCCTCTCTTTCCATTGATGGCCGACTAGGTCATCTTTCGATACATATGCAGCTAGAGACAAGAGCTCCGGGGTTCTGGTTAGTACATCATGTTGTTCCAACAATAGGGTTGCAGATCCCTTTAGCTCCTTGGGTACTTTCTCTAGCTTCTCCATTGGGAGCCCTGTGATAACATCCAATAACTGACTGTGAACATCCACTCCTGTGTTTGCTAGGCCCCTCAAAGTTTGTTCTCTGAACTTAATGGACAGTACCCTTGGCACATTCTCCCTGCCTCCCAAGGCCCTCCACTTTCCTGTCTCTCCAAAGCCACCATCATTCTTGTGATATACTGGCACAGTCCCATCAACATTTCTTATCTGTGCCTTCCCCAGATCTGAAACATCCCAAGCTATTCCTACAGGACATACTTGTGCCTGAAAACCAAATGCCAGGAGCCATCAGGATGTTCATCCTGTCGGTTTTAGCTTTTGATTTATCATCCTGCATAGCTTTGTAGCACTTAGTGCAGTGACTGAAGGTACAAGAGAGGCTCAAACAATGGACTTGTTTTAACTGCAGTGATTTGGGATATTGGACTCTGAGCTCAGTCTTTATCCATTGCTCTTAGCTTCGAGCTGTATAACAGCTATGGCTTATTTGAGCTGGAAAAGGAAAGAGGCTTTGATATCAAAGAAGAAGGAGCCAGGCAAGAAATCTTTTTAGAGGACCAACTTTGCCCACTTCTGGGTCTGATTCTGCCACTCACTCATGAGCCTGACTCTTGACTCTGTCACTCCCTCTGGATGCTTTCCTTTGCTACCGTGTTGTCAGCAAACCCCACTCAACATGGGATCCTTGTCTGCCTAAAATTATGCCAAGACTCAGGCCATCTGATGGCTGAGCCTGGATCACATCTAAGCCCAAGCTGCAATAAAGCTGGGAGAGTGAGCCTCTGGCTTCTGTGTGATTGCTAGTCTCCACTTCCCATCAATACTCATAAAGGCTGGAAATCTTTATCACATTCAAATTAATCCTAAATAAAGGTAACATTAGCAAAGGATGGGGCAGGCCATGGAAGACCATAAGGGACAGGCACCACTTCAGAGTGACCACTATAGAGCCTCTAACCACAAGCCTCAAGAGACAGGAGGACATCCTGGCTCCCTGATCTGGACATGGGATGCAGGGGTGTGGAAGGGACACGGTCCCCAGTCATCCCCCTGGAGTAAGGACAAGGGAAGTGGATATGCTCGATCCCCCTCCATTTCCTCTGACCCTGCTGAGGACCCCGCCCCTCCTGGAGGCCAGTGAGCCCATGCTTGCTGCCTTACTGACCCACACTGAAATACCAAGCATACTGACCAGGGAAAGCTACCAGGAGAAACAAATGCAAGACAGACATGCTGCCCTTGAGTCTTGCTGGGGTACCACAGGCACTGTTCTTTTCTTTTGTCCAGTGTCTCCTCTCAGAGTGTCACTTTGCACTTTGAGTACCCCAGACCTCAAGACAGCATTCTTCAAGTGTTCTGGTGCTGCATTTTAAGGGTGTACTATTCTTACCCCGTGTTTGAAACTTAGAACGTTCTATTGTGTACCTCAGCAGCCTGCACGATTAAAGGTGAGCAAAGGTCAGCCAGGCCTATGTTTTCTTTCCCAGGATTGTGAGACAAGAGTGAACTGTGTGGCCTGTGCAGACACGATGTCAGGAATCTTGTTAAACCTTGTTGCAGAAATCCCTTCTCCATCTGGTCCTACCCATGTGGTCTCTTGTTGTCAGCCCACTGCTCTGTATTAGTGTCTAGCCTTCTAAAGTGGTAGATATAAGGACAGCCATTGCAGTAAGCCCCGTGTCACTAACAGAAGTTATAAGGCCCACGAAGGACTCAGCGACTGTAACTCCGAGTCCAGTGAAGAATGCTTGGGCCTGGTTCACCATCTTCTTCAGAGGCATAATGTGTTCTTCACAGAGAATGGACACCAGCTATAGTCCCATAAACTAGTAGAATTGAGTATCACATGAGAAATCTAGATAAAAGAGCTTTTGATTTTCCTACTTAAAAATGACATTAATATAATTCTTATTTTAAAACAGCAGGTGATAAAAACAAGTGCAAAGAGGAGGAGTGTGCCCTCTTCCAGCCCTGCCTCACAACAACATTTGCAGTGCAGTAGAAAAAGATGCAATCCATGTGATCACGTGTTGTGATGCTGTGTCCTTGTGGGTCTGAGGTGTTCTCTTTCCCCTCTCCCTCTCCCTCTCCATGTGTGTGTGTGTGTGTGTGTGTGTGTGTGTGTGTGTGTGTGTGTGTGTGAGACAGGGTCTTGCTATGTACCACAAGCTGTCCTTCAACTTGCTATTCTTTTGTAAGACCCTTGAGTGCTGGCATTTCAGGTGTGTGCCACCTTGACTATCTGCTGCACACACACACACACACATATATATATGCATATATATGTGTGTGTGTGTGTATATATATATATATATATATATATATATATATATAGAGAGAGAGAGAGAGAGAGAGAGAGAGAGAGAGAGCATCTCACTGTGCTGTCCAGGCTGGCCTAGAATTCACCACCTTCCTATCTCCCACCTCAGCCCCCCACTTAACTAGCACAACCACCACACCCAGATTAAGACAGTTTGAACTCTGCTGCTCTTGCAGAGTCTTCCAGGCCAGCAGCTGGTGAAACAGAGGCTGTGACTCACTGAAAACAAACATTGCAAAGTACAGGTCTGGGCTCTGTCCGATGGCAGCCACCTCCACGGACCTTATTCCCGAGCAGCTTCCATCCCCTTACGTGTTAATTATACGCATGCGGCTCTCCTGCCAATGTAGGAATTTGGTTTATTATATTAGGAAACATTTGGATGAAAGAATCTACTGGTGCTGAATACTTAGAATTCCTTCTGTGGCTTCTGTCATAGCTTTGAAGACATCAGTTGCCTGTTTATTTTTGTTAGAAGGGGGAGTTCAAGAAAAGAGTATGATTGGTACTTAACCCAAACATAAGAGTCACAGGTTTCCAGTACCATCCCGGGCGTATGAAGAGTCCCACATGGGTTTGCCAAACCTCAGAGGCTACTCCTGTGCTTCACCCTGCAGTAGGGCCAGCTTGGGCCATGTTAGTCTCTTCACATGATGTTGCTGCCCCTCCTTGTGGCCTAATCATGGATCCCTGTGTGGTAGAGAAGTGGGCTCTGGACCATCAGGCTCAGAAGGCTCACTGCAGGCAAGCAACAAAATTGTTCTTTGAAGATGCAGGTAAGCACTGGCTGAGTCCTTAGCCTTACAAGATCCTAACCCTGTGTGTTCTATCGGGCTGAGCCCTTAGCTCTCCTTACTTACGTGAGCCTAACCTTCCTCCTCACTATGAGAAAGTGTGAGTTCTTCCAACCCTCCTCACTTAGTAAAAGCCTCTGCCCACTGTTCTCAGTGAGCTTTCCCCAAGGGCTTGTCTGTGGATCACTCTGTCTTACGCCTCTCCTCAGGACTGCCATAGTTGGCACCTGAACCTTTGTTTGTGTCGAGCTTGCCTAATGTCTGTCTTCCCTACCGGACTGTGAGACTCATGAGGGCAGGAACCAGACCCGTTATATTTAGAACTGTTATAGTCACCATTCTGTCAGCACTTAACAAATATCACATGATAAATATTTGTTTTAAATGCAGGGTCAGAATTAGTTAAAAGGCAGTTTGAGCTGCTCTTAAATGTATTCTAGTGCTTCTGCATTTACTGCCTGTGTTAATGACTTTTCTCCCTGCTCTGACTAAATATCTGACGAAGGCAATTTAAGGAAAACTATTATCTGGCTTAGGTTTGAAGGTACAATTTATCACCAAGGGGAGTTGTAGTGGCAGCACCCTGAGGCAGCTGGTCACATTGCATCCAACGTCAAGAATCATAGAGAAGAACCCTAGTGGCCATGCTTTCTCCCTTCTGTCTGGGACTCAAGACTATGGAATAGTGTTGTTGAGGGTGGGTCTGCCCTGCTCAGTTAAACCTTTCTGGAAACATCCTCACAGACACCCACAGGGATATTTTTATGGTTTTGCTGAGTTCAGTCCATCTGACACTGAAGATTAGCCATCACACTATGTTGGATTGTTTCTTCTTTCTGTTTTGTTGTGAAATTTGCTGAATCCTACCTGTTAGTACAATTTATACATAAATGTGAATTTCTGTCAGGTGTATGCCCTTGCTCAGCCTCCCTCAAATGCCCAGCTTCCATTTACATACCTCAGTCTGCTTTTCCCAGTGGCTAATTCAAATATGCATGGTCCTTTCCCCATTGTACACCCTGCCCCCATTTTATCATTCATTTGTAAATATTCTAGTGTTTAGCTTTCTAGAAAAATAACCAATAATTAAATAATATCAATTCTAATAGCACTACTACTAATAATAAACTAACAGGCATCATAGCACAGACCTATAATTCCAGCTGCCCAAAAAGCTGAGGCAGGAGGATGCAAGTTCAAGATTTACTTGGGCTATAGAGAAATTTCAAAATCACCCAACTTGTAACTTAGCAGCTTAGCAAGACCCTGTCTCAAAAAGGAAAATAGTCAAGAACTAGAGATTAGCTCAGTTGTGGGTATTCACCTAGCAAGCAAGAGGCCCTGGGCGCAACCTCAGAAACCCAGAAAGCAGAAACAATCATCTTGCCATCACTCCTTAAGCATCCTTTGGGAAAGCATGACTCAGCATCCTGAGACTCTGAGTCAGTGTTTCTTTCTATCCTCCGGATTTCTATTCCCCATTATTTGTTGTTCTTGGTTTGGGTTAGAATCTCGGTTGGCCTGTATATTAATTACAGGATTTCCTAAATCTCCCCCCCCCCGGCCCTTCCCAGTTTGGTTTCTCATCAGTGGTGACAGTGCTGCTACTGGGAAAGTATAGAGGTTTTCTGGTGCACCCACGGGTCTCAGTTCCCTCTGAATGGTCTCTGCCGGAAACTCAAATTATGTTGTTGCTTTGGGAAAGGTTTCTTAAAGGTTCTACCATCTCACAGCTCATATGGACCTGCGAGTGCCTGCCAGCCCAACACACAGGAGCCTGAGGCAGAATGGCAAGTTTGAGACCAACCTGGGCTGCAGACAAGACCCTGCCTCAATAAAGCAATAACCAACAGTAAACAAGAACAGTTTGCGATGTCTTACAGTCTCTATTTTCATGTAATACGGTCACTTATTTATTAGGAGTTGTAAAAATGGTCATATGCCCTTGTGAGTTTTCTCTAACTATAGTGTTCAGTCAGGTAAAGTCACATGGCAGAGGACAAGTCTGTGCTTTTTATTTCCCTTTACAAAGTGGTTTCAAAGTAATGAGTTGTTCTCTGGTACAGTTCAAAAGTGATGAAGGAATGAATGAACATACTTGCTTTTATTTTATTATTAGTCTTACCAGTACTATGTTTTAATATTTTTATGCATTGGCAGCATTTATTTCTGTTTAAATTGTGTCTCTGCCTATTGGAAGTCGAAACACATCAACTTGAGTGCATTTTCCAGGACCATAATTCTCTCTGAAAGCTGCCTTACTGAAGATGTAGACAGTTGGTGGAGTGCTTGCTTAGCATGTGTAGGCCCTGGGTTTCATCTTCAGGACCACATAAATCCCTGGGGGACTGTGCCACATGCCCATGCGAAGGAGCCAGGAGAACCCTAGGTTCAGGTCATCCGAGGCTGTATATCAAGTTGAAGGCCAGCCTGGGATCCATGAGACCCTTTCACCATACAAAAGTCCTCTCTCTATGGCAAGGTTCACTGTGAACATATTCTGCCTCAAACATCACATTTGGAGGCCAGATGAGGACATTGGATCCCCTGGAGCTAGGGTTTCAGGTGGCTGTGAGCTGCCTGACATGGGTGCTGGGAATAGAACACTGGCCCTCTATAATAACAGCAGGAGTACTTAACTGCTGAGCCCCCTCTCCAGCCCCAGACCTCCCTCACAGCCTTTAGTGGGAATTTTAGTGATCGCAGTCTTGGTAGAAAGGGACTGGTTATTATTTACAGTGAACAAAGATAGAAAATGTATAGTGGTGGGTTTTTTTTGTTTTTGTTTTTGTGTTTTGTTTTTTCGAGACAGGGTTTCTCTGTATAGCCCTGGCTGTCCTGGAACTCACTTTGTAGACCAGGCTGGCCTCGAACTCAGAAATCCACCTGCCTCTGCCTCCTGAGTGCTGGGATTAAAGGCGTGCACCACCACGCCCGGCTAGTGGTGTTTTTTTAAGAGAAAAATGAATCCATTCTGCGTCTAACTGGCGTTAGGGATTGTGGTGTTTTTACCTGGCTTCACAGACCTTACATCCTCTCCTATAAGGGAAACCCTGGGTCCAAGTCCTGCCAAGGCAGTCCCAGCTGGCTGTCCTTGGCACTGCTCAGAGCCTCCGGTTAATCGCATCCAGATGTGGTCAGCAGTGAGCCTAGTGATCTGTTTGCCTTCTCCTTTGTTTGTCAGGCATCCCCTACAGCAGACTGTCTGTAGCCAGACCACCGACCGTTTACACAGTGAGGTCCAGTCCTTTCATTTTCCTTTGCATTTTTAGTAATTCTTTTTCTCAACTTTGTAATTCTTCATAAATACAAAAGTGTCAACATGATTGCCAAGTCAAATCTATAAAGCAAGAAATCTATATAGCTGAGGTCTGACATCTCCCCATTCTCTTTTTGCATGAAAAAAAAATCATCTTAAAGTATAATCTATTCTTTTTCTTCTTGTGCCGTTATGGTGGTACACACTAGGAGTGTAGTGTCACTGGTGCTTGTAATCCCAGCACTCAGAAGGCAGAGCCAGGAGGATCAAGAGTTCCAGGCCAGCCTGGGCTACATAGAGAGACCTGGCTCAAAAACCAAAACAAATGAATGTAATAAAATGAAGCCTGTTGATTTCTCGCACCTCCCCTGGGGTGTGCTCTCACACACACACTGTCCCCTGGGTAATGCCTCCTGGCCTGCCTGCCACCTGCCCTTGACCCCATTAGCGTGTTCTCAGCTCCATAGCTACTACCACTGCCATGTCACCCCTCCCCTCAAAAGGCCCCACAAGATCCCATCTCTTAAAGTGAGGGCCCATGCCCTTTCCACCACATGGGTCTCTCCCCTCTTGTTCCTCACTCCCTTATCTCTAAGCCCTCTCAAACTTTCTTCCTCCTCACTGTATTCTAGCCCATGGTTTCCTATCTGCTCACCTCAGGGCCTTCATACTGCCTACCATGAGCAGAATTCCTTCTAATAATTCTCAGCTCCCACTCACCTCCCTCAAGTCCTGGCTCATTGGCACCTTGTCGCAGAACCTTCCCTTTCCTATGTCTAATGTTTCATCCACCTGTTGCCTTAGTCTCCGTACCTCCCAGCATGCTCTGGGAAACTTACTCTAGGTACACTGATGTTCCCCACTAAGAGGGGACTTCCGTAAAGGTATGGACCCTTACCACTCTTGTCCCCACAGCCTGCACAGAATAGGTGCTCCTTAGGTATTGAGTGAACGAATGAAGACTTTGTGAACTTCAACTGAAAAAATTACTGAATCATGAGCCAGTGTCACATAATCATCTAGAGCCTCGCTGAGTGCATGATTTCAGGAGAACAAGTCTCTCTTCCCATTCACCAGAGCATGGCTTCTTCCTCTCCCATGTCTGGTGGCTCTGGAAGTAATAATGCTGATATCAGTCTGACAACACAAAGGTAATAGTAATGGCTCATGGCATAGTTGTTCTCTGTGTTAATATGAGCTCTACAGGAACTCATTAAATCATATCAATGCAACAACCCAGCAAGGGTGGCATGATGTCCCCGTTATAGAAATAAACCAACAAAGCATAAACAGTTTATTTTTAATTGCCTGTGGAAATATTTCATAAGTGACACAGCTGGAGCCAGAGTCTCAGTGGAGTTCGTGGACCCAGGTCTTGAGTCAGTGCTCTGCATGACTAGGAAGACGATGGGTTTACCCCATGTGTGTGGTATCCAACTTAGTACCCTCTACCAGTGGCGACTGAGCACTTGACATATAGCTGGTTGCCTTCAATCCCACTTTAATTGCATCTAGTCTTAACCACTTTACATTTAAACAAGAGCACACTGATGCTGTGTTGGACCGCAGAGCTTTGTAAACAGGACTAGCAGAGTGGCAAAGTGCCATTCAAGGCGTCACACAGTTGTCCTGTAAGCCCGAAGGGACAACCTGTTTCCAGGATTCCAAGAAATGGCTCAGACCCTCCAGCAGTGTCATCCATGACTCGGATTGGACTTCTCTAATCTCTAACAACAACAATACACCAGAAGACAGCTGCCCACATACGTTTGCTCCTTTTTGTCAGAAGAAATGAAGGCACACAATGTTCTGGCTTCAATTTGTCCTTTTTAAAGAGCATAATTGTGTAAAATAGAAATTGTTTGAAGATAATCTCTAGAGTTAGAGCGTGGCATTGCAGGCTTGGCTGGAAATTACCAGTTACATACATTTCTATTGATTTTAAAGCTACATTTTTTAAATTTAGAAATATATATATATATGAGAGACAAATTCTCAATACCTAGAATTAATCACTGGCATATTATCTGATATATATAGAAAATATGGTTTTTTCTATGTATATATATTTTAAATTATACAAGTGATAATGAATACATGTTTTCTTTTTAAAAACACATTATTAAGCAACTGCCCCTGTGTGTCCCTCTGAATACAACCTCTTCCTTATTCTCAAGAAGCAGGCAGCATTGGGAACTTGATGTGTACACGCCTAGCATTTTCTAAATGATTCTTACGAGTACGTGTGCATTTGCTTAGAAACAGACAGTGAGTGGGGCTTGAAGGTGCAATTCTGCAAAGCCAGCTTGCAAAGTAGAGGTAGGAATGTTGGAAGTTTATAAATCATCCTTAGCTGCTTACAAGTTCAGGACCAACCTGGGCTAAGGGAGACCAGTCTCAGATAGATAGATAGATAGATAGATAGATAGATAGATAGATAGATAGATAGATGAATAATTAAATGATATCTTTACTGTGTGTATGAATGTCAACACTATTTTTATAATGTTACCACTCGTTACTTCTGAGCTCCATACATGTTGATACATAAGTCACGAAACATCAGTTTTACATAATATACCATGTTTAATTAACCACTCCTTGGCTGATGAATATTTTTAGGGTGTGCCCAGTTTCTCATACTTCTAATTGTGACGAGGGACTGTATACTCCAGTGCATCTATTTGGATGCTCCTCAGAAAAGATAACTTGAGGGTACAGGATGTGATCATCGTCTGTGAAGCTGGGTACTCCCAGTACCAGCCTTCATCCTGCCTTCCATCAACATCGGCTCCCACTGGCCAACTAACAGTGGCCGAGCTGAGATAGGTGGCTGTGATTTCCGTTTGTGTCGCCAGGGTTCCTAGTGAGGTTCATTGCTCCTTATTGAGCAGCAGGACACCTGAGCTTTCAGATTTGGTGAAATTCTTGGATGCCTCACTGCTCCTTTGTGTGCTGAGTGGTCTGTGTGATTGATTTGTGGGGTTCAATATAATCCAGTCAGCACTCTTGTTCGCCAACTCTATGGCAAATGTTTACCCCCCACCCCATTTGCAGCAGACTTTTAACCTTTTTGTGGTTTATTTTGTCTTGATGAAGGTTTAGAATTTCATGGTGGCTTCTGAGACGTCTCTCAATTCTTGTTGAATTGATTACAAGTCTTGTGGAATCTTCTAGAAGAGATAGGACTGACTTGTGGTGTCCTGATATATCGGTTGACTACTATTTCTAAAAGAATAAAAACTTCCCTTGTGCATATTTATAGCATTTTCCTTAAGGAACAAAGTTCATTTTTATGTCATCGTGAAATGCCGTGCTGTAGAGGTAATGATTTTGTGATATCGAATAATAAAACGTTGATGGCGGTAAAGCTTTATAATCGATTTTAAAGCAGGAGTTGATTTGCCTCTTGCTCTTTGCAGTTGTTTGTTCATGGTGCTGCTTCTTGGAGGATTTTTAATATAAGTTATTGGGATCTGATATCTATAATTACACTAAGAATGAATTTCATATCTTTAAAAGTATTTTAAATACCATCTCTCTTCAGTCTGCAATTACAGCAAACTAGAGTCACTTCACCAACCTTGAACCCCAGATCTCCTGCCTGCCCCATGGGAACATGCAAGCCACTTTAACTTACTGGTTGGTTTCCTTATCTGTAAGATGGGCTACCTACTGTAACCATGCAGACCTCCTGGGGCTGCTCCGGCAGGTAAAGGAACTCTGCCTCATCAGAGCACCCTAAGCAGCACCCCAGTATGGAAGCAACACACCACAGAGATCACGGTGTTCGCCCATCTGGTGGCTTCAGAGTCTCATACGTGAGAACAAGCTTGGTGCCCTCTGGAAGGTGGCTTTAGTTAAGGTTCAGCCACCATCACTGATTGCCCTTCTGTGCTGTCAGTGATTGAGGGGACACAGCACTGCTGGGTGTAGCTGTCTTCCCAGAGAGACCCATTGCACTCTTCCAGCCACCCAAGCTCAGTGCTTTCCAACACAGTAAATGGAAAATGAAGGAAAACCCTGGGAAGATATCTGTGAGGTGGTGTGTGTGTGTGTGTGTGTGTGTGTGTGTACATGCACAGAGAGAGAGAGTGTGTGTGTGATCTCAAAATAAAGTCCTTCACACATGTGACTGTGTTGTATAGCTGGCTGAGTAAGATGTGTTTGGCTTCATCTCTCCCACTAATCGACAAGCGCTCTGTGTAACCCCAGGCAGTAGTTAGCATCAGGTTGGCGGCTATTTTTTTCTTCCTTTCTTTTCCCATATATTTGTTTGTTTGTTTGTTTATTCATTTTACATCCCAATCTCAGCCTCTCCTCCCTCCTCTCTTCCCAGCTCTACCCTTACAAACTCCTCCCCCTCCTCTTCACCCTCTCCTTCTCAGAGAAGGGGAAGCCCCCCCGCCATCTTTTTGTTGTTAACTGACAGCTAATAATTGTATATCTTAGTATATTTGTGATAAAATGTGACAATATTTTCTGAATTGCTGATAATTAAATCACAGTAACAAATGTATTACCTCCTGTGTTTATTTTTTATGGATTAAAACTATTTTATATCTACTTTTTATCAGCTTTTTTGTTTGTTTGTTTATTGGCTTTTAAATACACTCTGCCTTAGCATTTCCATTCTCACTATGCACAAACGCATTCCACCTTGCTGAAAGCATGTAGCTTTTGCTCTATACTTTGTTTCCCCTCTGCTCTGACTCTGGATCCCGCCCTTCTGGTCTACTCCTGAGCTTGCTATTTTTCAGTTTCACGTGAACAAGATGAGACAGTACTTGCTTTTCTGCGCCTTGTTTATCTCACTTAACACGCTATCCTCTAGGTTCATCCACCCTGCCACACATGACAGGATTTCCTCCCTTTAAAGGCTGTGTCTAGTCTACCGTCTGTGTGTACATTTTCTTCATTCGCTCGTTGATGGATACAGGTTGCTTCCATATCTTGACTCTTGTGATCAATGCTGTAGTGGACATAGGTAGCAAATATCTCTTCAATATACTGATTTCCATTCCTTAGGAAAGCAGCTGTGTTGGGGGATTGTTCAGTGTTATTTTCCACAATGGCTGTCCTGATTCACATTCATAGTCTAGCACTGGGCAAAGGTTTCTTTTCCTACAACCTCACTAACAGCTATGATCTTCCTTGGTGTGGTAATCATTCTGATAGAGAAAGGGGCCCCACTGCTGTTAGCAAACATCTTGTCATTTGTTTTGCACAGTTCCTGGCTGAAGGGTACCCTGGAGCCTTATAGGAGGCTTCCCTGCTGCCAGCTCAGTCAGGCACGGGACTCAGGGTGAGAAGCCAAATGTCAGAGTCAGGGAACCCTCCTCCCAACTTCTGCTTCTATTTCTTCAGCTCTGAGGAAGAAACCACCATTCAAGTTGGAGTGCGGTTAACATCAAAAGGAGAACTGTGAGAATGGAGTCTCCCCAAAATTACTCTGAGCATCACAGCTGCGTTAGAACAATGATCAGCATGCATACAAAAGGACCCAAACCACATTCTCCTCGTCTCGGCCATCACCCTAGAGCAAGCACAGTCCTTCCTTCAGCTCCTCTCCTGCTCACTGGTGGCTCAGCTGAAATCATTGCCTATGAGATAACCACTCATGGTTTCCCATCACCACAGTATTCTCCTGGCCTGCCAGACGATAAACTTGCAGGCCTAGCATGAAAAGGGACCCGGGAAGGAGGCAGAGTGGGGCCTGCTGTTGAGGCTGGCTGCTTCTGTGTTCTCTGCCTGTGCCAGGCTGTGTATGGTGTTCACTTGCCATCTTTGAACTGAGAGAACCTCAGCTGTAAGTGTGTTGGTGTGCAGGCTGCTTCCCCAGAGGGATTCACTCTGCTCTGACAACACTTGGTTGTCATGAGACCTTTTTGTTAAAGAGAAGGTTACAGTTAATTTTCTATAAGAGCAGTAAAGTTAAGAAGACCTTCCCTGAGGGTAGAAAAACCACAAAACCCAGGAGCAGGGACTGTCTTCTTTCTTACAGTATTTATTATCCCCACCCCCACCCCTGCTGCCTTGCCATACCAGGCATGAAGGAACTAGTCACTTAAGCAAGAAAACTGTACTCCAGATCTTAAGAACCTCAATTCTCACCCTTACCAGTGTCTTTTTAAATGAATAATACCATGACCTTCAGCTTTGTCCTCCATTATGGGAGGTTGCTTCGCAGAGACCGCTCCACTTTCCTAAATTAAGGCGGCTGCTGTCTGTATTCCGCTCAGCTCTAGCGTTAGTATTGTCCCAAGTGTGACATTTATGCTCTTTCGCTTCTTCCTTATAAATAAATATCAAAGGAGGAAGACCAGTATGAACTCCACAAGGAATAATAAACTACAATAATACGCCATTGATTTTGTGCAGGATGTCTAAGTGTGTTTTTATGATTGTGTATGTTTATAGCTTTTTCACACAAGTGACATGAATTCTGGGCAATTAAAAAGGACGTGGATTTCAAAACATTTAGGAAGGAAATCTGCTCTCTAACGGCTGTGCGTTATAGCAAGTTGGAGCTCCCGGTGAAAACTGTAGGTTTCAGACCTCCGCCTTAAGAAAGCAGAGTTATTGCCATTTTGTATTGTTTTGCAATATGATTACCCTGAGACTACATTTGGGGACTTTATTTTGGCTGCTAACGTGGATGTAACCATTTAATCAGGAGCTGATAAAGAGTCATTTACCCACTGTGTATCCTCCTGTGAGCTCCCTCCCACTGCGATTCCTAGACTGCAGCCTGAGTCCTGTGAGTTGGAGCTCAACCTTCTCCTGTGGAGAGAGGAGAGCACACCCCCTCCCCGACCCCAGAGGCAGAGGATACCTGTGAGCCCTACAGAGTTGCCTAGGACTAGGAGGGGCAGGGGGTGTTCCATGCCAGCAGCCTTCCAAAGATGATTTTGGGACAGTCATTGTTGTTAGGAATTCAGTGAGGTGATAGACCCTGCATCTCTGGGCACCTCTTTCCTCTCTTTCTGCCCTTCTTAGAGTGTTCCCGCGGTTCCCTTCGACTTTCTGGTGTGTGGTTTAAATTACTCAATAATGCATAAATACCAAAGCCCTGAAAAATAACTAAAGCATTACAGAGAACTTAATCACTTAGACTCCTCCCAAGACAGATCGCTATTCTATCTCCTCGGTCATTCCTTCCCCTTCCCGATCAGTGTCTGCACCCTCTTAGACACTTCCATACATCCAAGCACAGTGTGAAGGCAATAGCACTGGGCAGCTAGATAGAACTGTTCTTTAAAGGTCCTGTCCCCTCTACCAGTACTGTCTGTGTGTCTTTCTGCAACCAGCCTTTTTCATCCTTCCCATGATCATTAATCTACCAGATCCACTTGGTTCCCATTCATTCTCACGGCATGCCTGGGCTGCAGTTTGCAGAGCTCTTCTCCCACCCCAGGCCACTGGCTCTCCCGGTTTTCTGCTGTTAGAAACCTCTGACATCTGTGATTTCTCTAGCTGTGCGCCTGCCGGTGGGATTGCTGGGTCCTAGAATATGCAGAGCTCACCATATAAGAAAGTGATGTCGACAGCAAACCGCTCCAAAATGGAGGTTTCTGTCTATATTCCCACCTGTTTCCCTGCATCCTTACCAACTCTTAATATTATTTGGACACTGAAATGTCGCTGCCTTCCATAGTTGCCAGGCAGCATGATTTGCTCCCGTGTATAAGTCTCTTATTACTGAAGAGACCGAGCCACTTTTCATCTTCATCAGCTATTGATATTTCCTACCTATGATGTACCCACTCAAACACTTTGCCCATTTGGTGTTGGGATGTTTATCCTACTTATCCATGGAAGTTATGCAGAGTGAGTGTATGTGTGAGAGTGTGTGTGTATATGTGTGTGAATGGTGTGTGTGTGGTATAGCATATGTGGGGTGTGTGTGTGTGTGTGTGGTGTAGTGGTGTAGTATATGTGGGGTGTGTGGTAGAATGTGGGGTGTTAGTATTTGTGGGGGGTGTGTACCCTGCATTATGATCCCATGTCAGCTGGGCATGTCCTAATCTCTTCCCATATCACATCTCATGTTTTAGATTCATTTATGCTATCTCTTGTCCCCATTGATCTTGACCTTGGCTGTCTCTTCCCGTTCTTATTCTTTTACCCAAACTGCCTTATGAACCCATATGGCAGGATGATCCTACGTGGGTGATGCCTCCAAATGGCTGTGCTCATTTGAAGCTTGGAGCTGCGACTGCAGTGATGGGTGCTGGAAGCACTTCCTGCAGATATGGGATGCATCTGTCACCAGCACCCATTTTCTCAGCCCAGTGGCAGAACAGTCGGGCATTGTGTTAGACTTTCCCTGTGCTGACATATAAACAACTGAAAGGTGGGAGGGTTCCTTTCCTCCTGATTTGCATGGATTCAATGCACAGTCCTTGGCTCCTTTGGTTCTGGGCCTGTAGTGAGGCAGTATATGGTGTCCACAGGAGCATGCAGAGGAGAGTGGCCCGTGACTGAGGAAGGTGTGGATCAGGTACCTTCAAAGGTGCCCTCCCCCCCAGTGGCCTATTTCCTCCTGTTAGATCCATCTCCTAACATTTCCAGAATTTTCTCAAACACCACCAGTATCTGGAGACCAAGTGTTCAGCATATAAATCTCAAGAGGACATTTCATATTCAAGCCACCAGAAGTGTCAAACTCCTCTCATACCTGTGTCTGAGTTGCAGGCTGGAAGTCTGTAGGAAGGGTGTGTGGAAATGATGCATGCATTCATTATACACAGGAGGAGTCTTTGTGTGTGTGTGTGTGTGTGTGTGTGTGTGTGTGTGTGTGTGTGTGTGTGTGTAATTGGGAAGGAAAAACCTAGCTCAGCAATTTCCTTGCTGCCTGCTTTTCAGAAACTGTTCCACACTCCCAGGGCTGTATTCCAGGTTTTTATTGTGCACTTTAAATTGGGATATATCTCAACAGTTGCATTTAATTGGGTGATTATTAAAAACCACGAGCAAGTTCAGTGGCTCAGCCAGAAAATGCTCTGGTGTCCAGCTTGAAGACTGGAGTGAGACCAACCTCCTCTTGGGTTCACTGTCCTGCTGGGACCTGCACAGTAGGGGGGAGTAAAGATCGGCCTGTAGGTAGACATGTCCTCACATGGGGTTTGGAAATTACCTTAGCAAGGCCTGCCCTAATGACAGCCCCCACCCATGTCATTAAATTACCTACTTCTAATCATAAATGAACTGAAAAAGTTCAACCCTTATTACAGTCACTGCAGAAAGCTATTTATTGTCATATATAAATACACAGTGGACAGAGTGCACACAGGGTATGAGATACTCTGAGGCAGGGATCTTGTTTCAGAGGCACGCAGAGTAACAAAGGGTAATGTTATATAACAGAGGAGTTCCTGAGAGAACGGCAAGAGGAATCCCCTGCTTCCTGACAGACTCAGCTGCAGGGTCAAAAGCCAGTCTGGGAATGCACTCTCCCACACTTGGGAGCACACGGCATAGACAGTGGCTGGAACATCTGTGGAATCCCAAATCTGTGGTTTTGGAGTAAGTGCGTGCATATCCCACTGACTGGCAAATTCTGACATCAGGGCGTAGCTTCCCTAGTCAGCTTCCCATCAATCATCCTGTGGTGAGGAAGGAAGGCTGACATTAGCTTATGCTTCCAGAGACTCCAGTCTGTGGTCAGCTCACTCCACCGCCCTCTGCCCTGTGCTGAGGTGTCACAGCAGGACACATGTGCGCAGCTCATTGACCATCTCATGGCATTAGGAGGACATTTTTGGAGTTCCTTCAGACAGGTCGTGTAAGTAGGTTTTTAGTTATTGGCTTATACACAGGCCAATCTTCTCCCCTGGTTACACTCCCAAAGGCAGGCAGTTGTAACCCAGTCTATGTGCAGACCTGCTGGTTTTTATTGATTTATATGTAAAATAAAATGCTCACACTTTTACTTCGTAGTTTTCTACCTCTAAATGTCTAGAAACATTTCCCCTGGGTCAGGTGGGAGCTTATACAATGCCATCACCCCTTCCGTTTCTTCTTCTTCACTATGGTTTTCCAATGGAGACATCTGTCTGAGGCCACTGCAGTCCTCTGCCCACTGTAAGTGACTCGATTGTTTCTGGGGAGGTGTGGGATTCAAGATCCTCTTTGTATTTCTATGGCTCAGAAATTGCAGTGATATAAAATTGCACACCTAACTTGTTTGGGTGTTTTTTTTTTAATCCCCTTCAGTAAGCTACAGCTACTTGGTATCTGTTGTGTGCTGTAAGGGGTGGGGAGAAGACGGGCCACTGTCTTCTCGTGGCTGTTATTTCTGCCTGGAAAGCAGCATTATGTTTACCGTACAGATTGGCAATAGCATACCCTGCTGGAACTTGCTGTGTATCCATTGCAATTCATCAATCTGTGGTTTTATTATTTGGTTACAATTGGAATTTGAGGATCCTCATTTTTAAACCTTAGGGAGTTCCCTCAGAGCCTATGCTGCTCTCTGACTTATGAAATCCTTCTCGCTTGTGTTTCATGGCTAATGTTTTCTATAGGCAGTCTACATGTTCATGTTCACTGATGCTTCCCTCTCTAATCTCCAGTGTTTGTGTGTGTGTGTGTGTAATATGTGTGTGTGTTTGTGTAATATGTATGTGAATGTATATATGTATATAATATATAATATGATGTTATAGTCTTCATCCCTATTGATTCAGTTGGGGTCTTTTGAAGTGTGTGCGCGTGCATATGTGTTCTTAACATTCTGAGCATGCCTTTGGGTGCTCACTGCGATGATTTGGTCCATTTGATTCATTTCTCCTCCTGTGCATACTCTCTTCTCCTTTCCTCACTTCGCATGGTGTTTTGTTTTTTTTAAGCAGGTGCTGAAGACTCTTGCCCATTTCTTAAAGACACCACTGCTCATGGAAGCACTGGTAATGTTTAGCTCACGACTGTAATTGGTTATCCAAACTCATATCCTCTAAGTGGACTTCTTGTGGAGTAGAAAGTGCATCTTGTTAATTGGAGGCTCACTGGAGCGCTGGAGATATTTGCCGAGTGAGTGGGTGAGGGGTGCTGCTTTATTGGGAATCAAGACTACAGGTGAAAGTGTTTCTTGATGTGTTCACAGGGAAAGGCAGTTTACCCTACAGGACATCTCTCTTTCAGGCTGCAGCTCTTTGGGAGCTGTTAACATTAGCACCTGCCCTGCTGCTGTGGCAGGGAGCACTTCACACGAATGCTGTCATGCCTCATTCTGTTAGGATTAGTCTGAATGTCACTTGGGGGAATTTATCCTTGGTGATGTGTCCTAGTCCTCTTCTAATCTGATCTCAGTGTGAAATTATCATGGAATTATGTAAAAAAATGTCTCTCCAGCTGTCTATCTTTTTGTTTCATTTTTGGGCAATTTAATTCTCAAAAGGACACATAAGGTCCAATGTGTAATTATATATATGTATACATATATACATGTATACATATGTACACATATATACATATATATGTACATACATATATATATATATATATAATTTTATACATTGGACCTTAAGGGTCAGTGTATATACATATATTGTACAATGTATAATTCTCTTAAGGTCCAATGTATAATTTATGAAGACATTAGGTGCATTTTAAGGCTGAGTTTTCTCACTGTTTTTCCTTTCCCAGAGCATTAGAACTGTTTCATATGTTGACTTAATCTTTCGAATGTTCAGAACCTGAGAAATTAGAGTAAAAAAGTCAGACCATGCCCCACCCCTTGCTTGAAAGGCAGTATCACACAGTGGATTCAGGATCCATGGAGCCTGGTCACTGGGAGTGCAGCTCTGCTCCTGCTAGCCGTGTGGTCTTAGGCAAAAAAACCCAGCTCGCCAGGCCTCAGGTGTTCTATCTACAAAGTGCTGTCATCACAGTGTCTCCTCGAGCCGTTAAGATGATAAAACTGACTGTTATGAAACACCATGGTGAGTGCAGTGAGCATCGGTGTGAGCTCAGAAAGCCATCAGACAAAATAAAAATAAGGTTTGTTCCATCCGTCAGCATTTTATCCAGTCTACCCTTTCTAAGGAGGAAAGACCCCTTCTATAAGCATTATTATATTACTATCTATTGTTAATGACAGTGTTAGCACACTATGATTTTGGAAAGCAGTTGAGTAGTGAGGAAAGAGAAGCCTTCCTGGCTGCCTCCTGGCCCTCAGGACAGCAGCCGTGATACCGCCCCCATGCTGATCTCCCTGGGTCACCATCACCTAATGTCTACACCGGTACTAGAATCTCATTTCAGACAAAATCTACAGTTTTTCTCCATTCAGCTTTAAATTCTGCCTCCAAACTGTGCTCTTCCCAGCCCACAGGGCTGCTAGAGAGCTTGCAAAGCCACAGCCATCTTGTGTCGGAGCTGTTTGCTGGGACACTTCCACACCGTTAGCGACGCTTGCAACCTTATTCTAGCCCTTCCTAACTCAGTACCCTGTGTTCTGTAGTGTTCCAGCTTCACAAACATCTGTGGCATATAGAATATTCCCAAGTTGTTAGGGACCGACTCCTGATTTACCATTTCTGTTCCATTTTTCAGTCTGTTTTATTAGTGTTTGGAAATTCTTCCCTTTAGCATCATCTGCCTGGGTTGTTACCATCGTCACATGCCATGGTTCTGTTATTAAGACTATAAGCCATTGAAAAGGTTTAATCGGAGTGTTTTGTAGCTGTGACTTGGCTAATGGGCTTTTGAAATTTATGTTAACTTACTGTTTAATTTAGTCATTCTCCTGGCTAATTTATGTCATCTTGATACGTTGGTAAGTTGGAATCATCTGGGGAGAGAGAACCTCCGTGGAGATAGCATCCCTAACAAACTGGCGTGTGGGCCTTTGATGCATTTTATTGATGGAAAATTGATGTAGGCGGGCCCAAGGAACAGTGTGTCACCCCTAAGCATGTTGTTCACAGTTGTGTAAGAAAGCAAGCTATTATAAGAAAGCAAGCTAAGCAAGCCATGGGAAGGAAGACAGTAAGCGGAGTCTCTCTGTTTTCTGCTTTGGTTCCTGTCTCCACCTTCCTACCTTTCTTGCTTTTCTTCAAGGTAGACTGTAATTAGGACATGAAAACTAAAATAAACCCCTTTCCCCCAAGAGTTGCATTTGATTGCGGTATTTTATCACAGCAATAGAAACACTAAGTACCACAGTCATCTTGGGCTAGATAATGCTGTCCGTGGGAGACTTCTGTGCACATTGTCACAACCTAATCTTATATCTACACGGGTTTGTCCACCTCACAAGGAAATGAGGTACATGAGTCTAAAATCAAAATCTCCCCATTACCATTAGACTAACTGTCAATACAGACCAGGCCTGGGCCACACCAGATGTGGCAACCGTCAAAAGAGTGTCAAAGATGAGCTCACCCCACCTCCCACTCTGGGTTATCAGTGCCCTGCAGGCATCCATGATAGTGGCTCTGTGGGTGTCTGAGGAAGTGGTTTCAGTTGGGCAGGCCACACTCCACCAAACAGCAGCCTGAGTAATAAAAATGACTTGTTGTAAAAGTGAAGATTAAGTAGAGGTACATTGTGACCGGTCACAATTTCTAAACAAATCTTCCTGACTGATTGAGGCCTGACACTGCCAAAGCTGCTGCTATTACTGAGCATGTGGGGAAAACAAGACAAGACAAGACAACGGGGTTCTTGAGTGCCTGCCTTAGCGTTGCTGGATCTCTCTAGAGTGTGATGGGCGCAGGCAGGGATGCTGCTCTTAAGATGTGCCCTACCATGTCACCAACAGCTGCTGCTGTGCTCAGACCCCACCGGTTCTCTAGTGTTTAGCAAAACAGAGAGGGTCTTTTATCCGTGTTGAGTGGTGGGTTTCGCTGGCTCTCCAGACATTATCTTTCATAAGTGCTTAGCTGTGGTAAGTGGGAAAAGAATGTTTCTTTTAAATTTAGCAAAGAGCATTTCTGTGCATATGTGCTCTGCTACAGCCACACTTAGGTGGTAATAGAAATACCATGGAAAAGCAAACCCTAGGCTTTCAGCATCGCTGTGGAGGCCGGAGGCTTCCTTCTCTCATCCCTCCTGGGGAGATGGTTAGGAGAATGAGAGGTTTCTCCGGTTTGAGTTGATAAGCTTGCTTGCTGTAAAATGTCAATTCTTTTTTAGGCTCCGGATCACACTATAATAAATGTGAATGTAAGCAAGTGTGCGAGTGCTTTCTAAGCAGTCCTCGCATCTACAATCACATGCATTCTTTTATCTAGTAAATGCCAGTGAAAGCTGGGGAGGAGGCAGTGCCATTTGCATGGTGTACACTACCCAGTATGGAGTCCAGCCACTGAGCAGGCTTGCACAGAGAGTCAAATTCAGTCTCCTGGAGCCCACTGTGACCTTCCCTGGATTACAAGACCAGATGTCTTTAAGATAGATGTAAGATGAGATTTCTACAGCCTTGCTAGGACAGTCTGGGCATGCTGTGGATGTTGGTGTCTCTGCTACTTGAATAGGCTCTTGTTTTAGGATGTTATTCCTGTGTTGTCCTGGTTGACCAATGACCAAATCAATGAAGACACGTTCAACCAATTATGGCAGGATTTATGCTTTTCAAAACATTTGATTATCGAGTCAAGTAATAGGACACAGGGAAGAAAGATGATGCAGAGATATAAAATGTGTATGGGGCCTGAGGAAGCCTTGAGTGAGGGTGTGCTACTGACATGAGTGCAGCCATATCAAGGGCCTGTTGCCTCAGACCCATGGGAGCAGACAAAGCTGTCCCTAGGGTGAGGCTCAGAGAAACCCTTCCTCTGGTCTGAGTTCGAATGTCGGCAGTATGTGCAAAAGCTCTCAACCATAGCATCCTCCTCCTGAGTGACTGCATCCTGAGCCTGTCCAACTGAGACTAGCTAACCCCGCCCACTGTGCTGCACACCTGTCTGCTGTATAGTTGGTGCTGCTCCAGCAGAGCTTGGCCCACCTGATCCCAGCTTGTCTCTGTGCCTGTGCGCCTGTGCTTTCTTCACTCCCTCATCCCCAGACAAATTTCCTGGACCACAGCATGCGGGACACAGCTGGTAGGATCTGGTCACCCGGGCTCAAACCCAGCTCCACTTTTCTAGTGGCACCAGGCGAGTACTCAACCCCTCTCTGCCTCAGCTCCCTCTTGTGTGAACAGGGACACCAAGACCTTCCCACGGGCTTGTTAAGTGAGTTCATGCATACAAAAACAACTTGTACTTAGCCCGAAGTAATACCAGCTTGTGGTTTTTTATTTTAAGCATTAAGAAAAATATTTTACAATTGAAATATCAAAAGAGGTAGGGACACTGGGGAATTCTTTGGCTTTAGAAGGTGAATCCCAGGATAGAATGTGTCCGAGCTGACAGTCAGATGCCATCTGACATTAGGACGCTTCTATCCAGGCATGTGCACATCTGCTTCACCTGGGGGAGATGCTTAAAGGTACCAAGAGTTTGGGTGTTGTTTTGTTTTTAATTATAATAAATTAAATTCTCATCCCTTCCTTCCTGTCTCGGTATGCTGCTTTCTCTTATGCTGTGGTCTGTAAATGTATTTCTCTTCCTAATTTGGCTCTGTTTTTAGATCTAGCTGTGAATTCTTTATTCTCTCACATAGACATATGACAGTGGGGGAGGAGAGCATGCATATTTCCTAAATTTTCACAAGAAATCTGTCTTGCTATCTCCAAAGAGCGGAAATTTAGGGAGGAGCATCCAGTAGTCCCAGCTTCCTCCAAATCGTACTCAGTAGCATGTCCAATATGCCACATACATCGGTCAGACATTTGTCCTGAGCACAGTGAAGGCTTCAGAGGTGTGAAATGGGGTGGGCTTGTGTGGACAGAGGGGATTCCACGTCCTTGGGTAACTCTAGGAGCCATCTTAGTTGACACTTCACCCACATCCACCGTGTTTTGTCTTATAGGCTTCTGGAATCCATTTTGTCTGTAGAGTGGATAGAAGCCCCTGAATCGTATTTCTGGAGGCAGCCCTCCCCAGCCACTGCCAGGAAAGTTTGTATTCAGCAATTCTGGAACATGTGGTTTGAGGTTGGCCAGTGTTCCCTCTGTGATCCGGCAGCAGCCACCACCTGTCCCTGTCTCTTCTCCCTGAGTTTCCCCAGTACCTGCCACCCTCAACCAACCACTCACTTCAAAGTGCTCCGTTCTAGATCTCTTTTCGGGCTTCCATCCTAAGACTGTACACTTCCCACAACAAAAGTCTAAGTTTGGTTTTGCCAAATTCACTGTGGACCCTAAGTTGCCAAGACACATTTTTGCCAAACTCCTAGACAAACATTCAGAGCTAAGCTTATGTGCTCACTTCGGCAGCACATATACTAAAATTGGAACGGAGCTAAGCTCATCATGAGTACATACCTATTAATATGCAGCCCTCAGTGGGAGTGGCCTTGAGTCACAGCTACCTGATCCCTCCCTGACTCGTCCTCCTGCAATTCGGGATACCCAGTTTGTGTTCGAGGAGGAGAGGAGAGGAGCTTGGCCTGGTGTGCTCAGCACTGTGAGTGTATGCTTTCTGAGCATGGATAGGCCCCAGTGTTTACCTCTACCGACTTTATCTCCTCTGGGTGGGTGGGCACGTGAGTACTCGGTGGGTCTGGTTTAGTTTCTTGAGACAGGGACTTGCTCTGTAGTCCAGATGGGTCTGGAAGTCAGTATAGAGCTCAGATAGATTTCAAGCTCATGGAAGTCCTCTTTTCCCAAACCACCCGAGTGCTGAGATTACAAGTGGGGGAGCCACCATGCCGAGCCATCTCTACCATTCAGGCTAACACAAGTCTCTACCATTCAGGCTAACACAAGTCTCAGGCTGAGAAAACCCTTGCCTCCCCACAGCTCCCACTAATAGGTAAATCAAGTAAGTTTACTTTAAATTACCTTAAGAAATAAGGGTACTCCTTGCAACCTGTTTCAGGATACCACCTTGTCCCTTGGCGTCCAAGGCCCTATACACATCCAGCCAGGTCCCCTCCTTTCTCCTCCATTGTTGGACTTTATGCTCACACACAGAACAGTACACCAGCAGAGGATGTGACTAGATCAGAGCAGATTAGCACCAGGGAAAAATACAATCCTCGTAGAAGACAATACGTTTGATTCCACACAAGTGTCCTTTAGCCTTTGCTTGTAAGGCAGTTCCTTGAAGTGGCTTGTTTTTGCTTTTGAGACTCACACTGTCTTTGGGCTGCTTGGCAGTCTGTGCTCAGCCACAAGCACTCAGACAAAGAAGCCACGGCCATGTTCTTGTTTACAGAGGTTGCCGTCTGAGAAATTAATGTCTGCTTTTACTCTGTAATTAGGAAAATTTAGGGCCCTACTGCTCCAAAATCCTGCATTTGAGGTTGTATGTTATCTGGGTTTTCATGATCATTTGTTGGATTTCTGTCATTAATAACAGGCATAAACCCAGCAAGCAGCAGGGTGTGCGTTACATTTAATCAATTTGCTATCTGTATTCATGATGCACGTCCTCCATTTTGAGTCATGAAAAATTGAGAGGCCATTGCAAACAGAAAGAGCACCATGGATTACAAATGATGTAACAAGAGCAGAAGCACTATTAATTGGTCAATTGTGCTTGTCAGCCCATTTAAAGTGATTAAGGCAGGAAGATTAGAAAGGACATGAGCATGCTTGGGAACGAGAGCCCAGGAACACTGGGGATCCATTCAGTCCTCAGCGCCCAGAAGAATGCAACAGAACCAAATGCTGTTCATTCCAATTTTACTCAACAAATAATGGATGAGCACACTCCATGTGCCTTAGACTGTGGTGGACACAGCAGAAAGCATTGCAGAGGCCTTCTGTGACCTCAGGATGACATTCCAGTGTGTTCAGGGCAGATGGCTGTATAGTGTGATCCCCTTAGTATACAGCCACAAAACCCAGCAGGAGGCTGCAGGTGCATAAGTGACAGCTTGGGAGAAGCTGTCAACATCTGAAGGGAAGTTAGAATGGAGATCTAAGGATGCAAAGCTTTGGGTCCAGCACCCCAGTCTCCACCCACCACTGAAGAAGAAAGAGAATTCCTTTGTAGATAGCACCTGATGACGGATGGTTTTACTCGGGATGTCAGATTTCACACAGGTGAGGGAGGGAAGCATGTGGTAGAAAGTCCTTTGGATTAATCTTTTCTCCAGCTGGTGGATGGCCCCGCCCTCCCTCATGATGCTAGGCAGTAGCAGCGGCCCACAGTCAGCCACGTATTCATGAGGGCAAGTGCATGTTCGAAGCATTTTAGATACAAGCACTCCACAAATCCTATAAGATATTCAGCACTTAATGGAGGAGCTAGAGAAAGTACCCAAGGAGCTAAAGGGAACTGCAACCCTATAGGTGGAATATTATGAACTAACCAGTACCCCAGAGCTCTTGACTCTAGCTGCATATGTATCAAAAGATGGCCTAGTAGGTCATCACTGGAAAGAGAGGCCCATGGGGCTTGCAAACTTTGTGTGCCCCAGTACAGGGGAATGCCAGGGCCAAAATGTGGGAGTGGGTGGGTAGGGGAGTGGTGGGGGGAGTGTATTGGGGCCTTTTTGGATAGCATTGGAAATGTAAATGGGGAAAATACCTAATAAAAAATTAATTAAAAAAATAGGCTTTGTGTTGGAGATCTCGGCCCAGCATTAGGCTAAGGAAAGCTCTCTGTCGTTAAGATGTGAGCCAGGAGTCCTATAGGTTAAGAGGATTAAAGGCATTCCTAAGATATCCCTAACTTGGTTTATTGGGATGTAACCCCTACATAAATTGATGTATGAGGGTTTGGTTTGGTTTTAGTTAATTATGGGCTTAGGTGAAACTCAACCCAATGGGATGACTTCCCAGGACCAAAAAGCCCACCCTGTCACTTCTCTTGTGTAGACCCTTCTGTCATAGTTTTTTGGTTTAAGGAAACACATGGCCTCATTCGCCATTCTAAGTAACCACATCCTTCACACTCAACCAGGGCACACAGATGAGATGAGACGAGACTGGCCTCTGCTTCCGGGACACACTACCCTTTCCCAGCTTTCGTCTCACCTCAGGTCATCTGACCTTACCCCGAATCTCTGCTGTCTGTGATCCTTTGAAATGCAGTCCTCAGTGCCCCAGACACCTTCTCAGAGAGCCCCTGCCTCCAGGGATCTCAGCATTGCTTTGCTTTGCTCTGCTTGGCATATCTGTTACAGCCTCGATAACATGCTATCTGCTAACTCGGTTCTCAGGATCGTCTGCACTGTGTTCTGAATGCTGTGAACCCCAGCATGTGTTGCTCAAGGTCAGCTTGGTGTCCACATGCCTACAGCATACCTGCCCCGTGGAGGGCCTAAGGAAGCTGGACCGGATCAGTGAAGGATCTGGAGAGGAAGGCTGGGAGCTCTGCTGTTGTGTACAGAGAGCTATTTAGATGTTTTCCAGGGACCCACATAGAAGAAATGGATATCATTCTGACCAGGTGGTGACCAGGTGGCATTAATATTTGTGCTTTTGGCTTCACCCAGTACAATCTATTGGCATACATTTCTAAACCCTATATGAGGTCTTCTCAACACATTGACTTGCTTCAACTGACTAAAGTGCCGTAGCACTGTCTTTACAAGATGAGACCAACCCAGATGAGGCACTGCAATTGAGCAACACTGCTGTATGGGCTTGACAGTCTAGGACTTGCTTTGTGCAGAGCATCTGGGCAGTTTGGCGAAGGAGGCGCTGGGGTGGGATGATACAAGATTCCAAGTACTTTGTGCATATAACTCACAGTGGACTCATGAGTCTGTCTTGTTCCTGTCCCCATAGCAGGTGCCAGAGAAGCCAAATGGAGGAAGCCATGCTGCTCAGCTGCTGGCAAGAGCTGGCAGTCTTTGGGAGTTGTTCCTGTCCCCACCCTTATGTTAGAATCATTGGAACCAAGGTCCCATCTCAGGTCAGCTGAGTCAGGATCTCTGGGACAGGGATTTCACATCTGTCCAGAATGTTTTAAGTTCTAAGCTCTGCCTATGAACAGCCAGGTTGAGACCCACAGACCTGTTGGAAGAATGGCTGCAGAAGACCAAGACCACAAACCAACCAAAGAATTGCCGCTGATGGCAGGCATGAGCCCAGCAATGGTGGCGTGTTTCCTTGGTGTGTAACTGTACACAGAAAGCAGGGTTTGTAGTGCACCAAGGCTAGTCACACAGCAGATAAGTGGCCCACTTCCCTATTGTCTACCTCCAAAGAACTGATTTTTAAATTGCACATAGCATTCATCAAACAATTATTTTCCTTCTATGGGGCTAAGTTGAGTGGCCATGGCTTTTTTTAAGCCAAGTATTGAATGTTGGACACTTCATCAAATAAAGAATTTTTATTAAGACATAACCTTTCCTAATTATGGAAGCAAATAGGCCCAAGGTGTGGGTAGGTGATAGCTAAATTTATGTTCTTCAGTTGGCCATGAGTTTTGAAAATGAAGATGACTGTGGGCCTCTGTGATAGTCTAGCATAGTGATAAGCTGTGATGTTTGTGAGCACTGTCTGCAGCCCAATATGTTCTTCACAGAAGCAAGCTAGCATGTGCTAAGAAGTTCCATACACAGGAGGTATAGCCCTCCTCAGCCAGTGCTTCCATCTTTTGAATTCACGGTGTCACCTGTGACATCAAGGGGAGCGGTGCTGGATTGCCAGCTTTTCATCCCACTGGTCACCTTGAAAGCTACAATTATCAAGTGGCAGGAACCATAGTTTTAGAGAAACCTCAGACGTAGTTATTTAAGAACACAGCATTTTATCAAATAGAAAGATGACCCAGGAGGGCCATAGAAGGAATGCCATGTGTATATTGCAGCCCTTTGTCGGGAGTGGAAGCAGCCATCAAGCTAGGGTCACAGGAAGACAACCTCAGTACTTGTGACTCCTGAGAATGACCTGCCAGTTGGTGGCTCTCAAGGCCATGCTCCTCCCTATGAGGTACAGTTCTGAATATACAACTGTCTGTATGGTGCAGTCACACAGGAGCTTAAAACATGCTTGTACCGAAGATGCTTGGGCAGAAAGTGGGATGAAGATGAGGCTGAGCATATGCGTACTTTTGAAAGAACTCTGGGGTGAATCTCATGTGTAATAAGGCTGGGAAGTGCTGATGTATTCTAGGTAAATGGCTGAAATAGATAACAAGGGATGTCACCTGGGACACATACCCCACCAATCCCAGTATCAGCAAAGGGCAAGGACCCTTAGTGGACTTCAGTGGACAAGATGGACCCAGGCCCAAGCAAACATCCCATCCCTTTGTTGACTTCTTGATCCCCGCCCTGCAGAAATGACACAAAGCAGGGACAGGTCGCCGTGGACTTTATGTTTCTGCACACACTTGGCTTCCTGGTCCCTCCTGAGTCAGAAGCTAAGCCTGCGCAGCCCAATCACAAGTTCACCTGCAGGGGAGCTTCAGAGCTTCCAGGTTTCACGTGCCATGGTCTGGGCACACTGCAGCGTTCCTTCACGTGCTGTGGTCTGGGCTCATTGCAACATTCCATGAAGCTTTGTGTGTGTCCCAAACTACTTGCGGATGTCACAGCTCCATCTTCTCCAGAACTCTGGAACAAATCCATAAGGGAGGATGGAGCAGCCATGAGGAGAACTGGGACTGTGGGACCCCGACTTAGAGCATTTCTCCCTGGAAGGTAAAGCCCCTGGATGTTCCCCAAGCTTGTTTTCCCTGATCTCTAAAAATACAGCCAGAAAGAAGCTCTTTATTCTCTATAGCCAACAAAAAGCCTTTTTGTTTCTATACTTTACAACCAGAGATGCCTGCCTTCCTGTGCCGAGGACACAGAGATAAAAATTCAGAAAGAACTCACTCCCCACTCCTGCCCTGTAAATTTCACCAAGGACAACTGGAAAAGAAGAACTCTCTTCCCAACTCCTCCCAACTCTTCCCAATTCCTCCCAACTCTCCTCCCAACTCCTCCCAATTCCTCAGCTAGCTGTTAAAAGCCCCCTACTATCACTCGGGGTGAACTCCCCTGCTCTGTCCTCAGCTAGCTGATAATAAAACCTCTTGCAGTTTGAATCAGGTGTGGATTTCTCTCGGGTCACTGAGGTGCTGGCCAGCTCATCCCAGGACTTGAGCGGAGACCCAGCTTCGGGGGTCTTACAGGACCACACTCCAGGGCTTGTCCTGACCTGGGGTAGCTATAGCTATGGAGCAGAAATCCCACCACAAGCTGGGAGGGAAGAATAGAGGGACGTGTTTGTGTTCCATGTGGGTTAGCCTCTCACAACCTTGGGCTCCAGGCCCAGTGCCCCGAGGAGCTGTCTGTAGGCAGTGACACACCACACACAGGCTGAGAGTTAGTACAGAACAGATCAAGGGCACCACGGTCTGCTAGGACAGACCATGTCTGCTCCAAAAGTCAAACATGCCTCCAAAATCCATCAGCTAGCATCTGGATTTCCATGAACACAGTACACTGTGGGCTTCCAGTACCCTTCTCCCATGAGGCTTGTCCTGTCAAGGCCCTCCTCCACTTCAGTGTTATTTCCTTGTTTCCTCTGGTTTTTACTTGTCATTACCACCAGAGGGGAAGTCTAGAAGGTGAGGAAGAGAAAGATATGGTGAAGGAAATGAAACAAGAAGGCCCCCTTTGTCCTTAACTGTGCATGGGGAGATGGTGGTGGTGGTCAGAGACAAAGACAGCCTCCTAGCCTAGGGGCCTCAGAATGGGAGGTGGCCTCAAGGGTGCTCTTGTATGGCTGTGCCTGCCCATTGACTTTCCTTCTGTCTACTGTGGAGGCCATTGATACTGAAGCAGCCCTGACATCGTATCCTTATGTGCTCATGTTGGAAAGTCACAGGGACATAATCTCTATTACTTTAAGAACAAAGTTTCCAAGACCAACTTGTCTTAACTTTGCAGCAAAGGAGGGAGTTGCCCATGACGTGACACCTTCCTACTTAGCTGTAGAGGAGCTGGGGGACTGGATGTGTTCTCTGTCCGCCAGCCCCTGTTAGAGGAGGTCCTTCTCCAGCTAGTCCTTTCCCTCTCCCTAGCCTGCTGCCAGCTCCAGACACGTGAAGGCTGGCATTACCAGTCTTATCCTTGCCCTTGCTCTTGGTAGTGGTTACTTTTTTATCACTGTGACAAAGGACCTAAAGGAATCAATTTAAAGGAGTACAGATTTCTCTTAGGTCCTGGTTTCAGGGGCGTCAGTACATTATGGTGAGGGGCTATAGTGGAAGTTTGCATAGTGGTGGGCCAGAAACTGGAAAGAGGGCATTCAGGAAGGACTCGGGTGACATATAGTCCTGAATCCATCCCCCAGTGACCTGCTTCCTGTATCCAGGCCCCACTTCCTACTTGCCACCACCTCCCGGTAACAGCATCATGTTAGGACACATGGTGTTCTAATCATCTCTGGAAATTCCTCTCATACATGCAGTCATGCTCCACTAGTCCCCTGGGCATCTCTTCATACAGTCAGCTAGACAAGACCAGCCATCATCAAACCTGAGGAAGTGGCTCACTTGGTAAAATACCACACAAGCATGAGGGCTTGCGTTTAATCCCCAGAACCCAGGAAAAGCAGCAGCTGAAGAAGAGAGGAGGAAGGGGAGGAGAAAGAGAAGGAAGGAAAGAAGCAGCAGCTCTGTGTACCTGTAGTCCTGGGGCTCAGGAGGCAGAGGCAGAGGCGGAGGCGGAGGCGGAGGCAGGAGGATCTCTGGGGCTTCCTGTCCTGACAGTCTTCAAACATCCGTGGGTTTCAGGCTCAGAGAGAAATCATGTTTATAAAGTAGAGAGCAGTTGAATAATAAACCTGACATGAACACATACCCTTAAATCAGACACAGACACACATACATATATACTGCACATTCACTCGAACACACACACACACACACACACACACACACACACACACACGGGGAGAGAGAGAGAGAGGTAGCTGTCATTTTCTCAGACTATAGACTGAGTTCAGGTTTTAAAGAGGAAGAAGACAGATATGGGGTATGATCTAGTTTGGTTTCTGTTGCTCTGATCAACCCCACAACAGAATCACAAAGAAACTTGGAAAGGGAAGGATTTGTTTGAGCTCACAGCTCAGGTCACTCTCCATCCCCGAGTAAAGGTGGGGACAGAAACAGAAGCCATGGAAAAATGCGCCTAGTCCTCATGGCTTGCTCAGCCTGATTGCTTGCCTTTTTGAAAGTGATTTATTTTTATTTTCTGTGTATGCGTTTGCCCAACATGGATGTGTGCACATCATGTACATGCAGTGTCCAAAGAGGCCATGAGGAAACATTAGCCGCTTCCCTGTAACCGACTTGCAGGACTTGCAGGTGGTTGTGAGATACCAACTGGGTTCTGGGAACTGAACCTGAGTCTTCAGGGACAGCAGCTGAGCCAACTCTCCAGTTCCTTGGCCTGCTTCTTTATACAACCCAGGACCACCTGCCCACGGTGGACTGGGCCTTCCCACATCAGTCATGACTCAAGGAAATGCTCCCTGGGCCTGTCTACAGACCAGTGTGATGGGAGTGGTTTTTAAATGGAGGTCCCAGATGACCCTACCTTGTGTCAAGATGACATAAACTCTAGCTGTCCAGAAAAAACGACAAAAGGCTACTTACTACCTCTCTCTAAGAGAGGAACCTACAGAAGGCCCCTGCCTCTCTCTAAGAAGTGCTGCTTGTTCGAACCCATTTGAACATTTTTTTTTGTCTTTTACTCCTACATAGTTACCAAGCATGTCCTGAAGATGAAGATACTCTCAGCCTAATGTCTCCAAGCAAATATTGATTCAGCAGTATCACCCAGGTAGGTGCGTTTTGCTTAAAAGGGGCTTTCCTGTTAGCCCTTGGCATGTATTGTGCTTAGAAGCTGACAAGACACATAGATCTAAACCCACAGGAGCCTTCAGAGCAACTGTTGGTACTGCCCTCTGCTAGGCAGGAAAGTAGGAGCCAGAGAGGATAACTGATCCACCAAGGTCACTCTGCCAGTGAGCATCAAAGGCAATTCTAGTCCACATAGTTACCATGACATTACAGGATGTTTGTCTAGAACTTAAGCCCCAAATACTATGCTTAAGTTCTAGACCGCACACATGTGTGCACACACACAAGCACACGCGTGCACACATACAAACACAATGTCCATTTCTCCCGAAATCCTGAACACTTTTCCAGCTTCAAAGGGTAGCAACCTAGACGTGCTGATAACCCACCTTGGCCTCTGCCGTGGGATTCTGCAGACGTCACCCTTAATTTAAGCCAGTGTGATGGATTGTGGTGTGGTCTTTCTTAACTGTATTACTCCTGCTTCATTCCCTGAGCATTCTCTCTACTACACCTGGGATGCATCCTCCTTGCTGGGTATAACTGGCCTATTTGCTCAGTAAAAGCAGTGGGGAAACAAAGTGTCCTTGAAGCCCAGACATAGCAGAATGCCTAGCTGCCCTCCACCCCTGAGTCTGCAGCCCCAGGTCCCCCAGACCTGCTCACTTTACTCTTTTTTTTTTTTTATTACATATTTTCCTCAATTACATTTCCAATGCTATCCCAAAAGTCCCCCATAGCGCCCCCCACTTCCCTACCCACCCATTCCCATTCTTTTGGCCCTGGCATTCCCCTATATTGGGGCATATAAAGTTTGCAAGTCCAATGGGCCTCTCTTTCCATTGATGGCCGACTAGGCCATCTTTCGATACATATGCAGCTAGAGACAAGAGCTCCGGGGTTCTGGTTAGTACATCATGTTGTTCCAACAATAGGGTTGCAGATCCCTTTAGCTCCTTGGGTACTTTCTCTAGCTTCTCCATTGGGAGCCCTGTGATACATCCAATAGCTGACTGTGAACATCCACTCCTGTGTTTGCTAGGCCCCGGCATCGTCTCATAAGAGACAGCTATATTTGGGTCCTTTCAGCAAAATCTTGCTAGTGTATGCAATGGTGTCAGCGTTTAGAAGCTGATTATGGGATGGATCCCTGGATACGGCAGTCTCTAAATGGTCCATCCTTTCATCACAGCTACGAACTTTGTCTCTGTAACTCCTTCCCTGGGTGTTTTGTTCCCAATTCTAAGAAGGTGCACAGTGTCCACACTTTGGTCTTCATTCTTCTTGAGTTTCATGCGTTTATCAAATTGTATCTTATATCTTGGGTATCCTAAGTTTTGGGCTAATATCCACTTATCAATGAATACATATTGTGTGAGTTCTTTTGTGATTGTGTTACTTCACTCAAGATGATGCCCTCCAGGTCCATCCATTTGGCTAGGAATTTCATAAATTCATTCTTTTTAATAGCTGAGTAGTACTCCATTGTGTAAATGTACCATAATTTCTGTATCCATTCCTCTGTTGAGGGACATCTGGGTTCTTTCCAGCTTCTGGCTATTATAAATAGGGCTGCTATGAACATAGTGGAGCATGTGTCCTTTTTACCGGTTGGGACATCTTCTGGATATATGCCCAGGAGAGGTATTGCTGGATCCTCCGGTAGTACTATGTCCAATTTTCTGAGGAACCGCCAGACTGATTTCCAGAGTGGTTGTACAAGCTTGCAATCCCACCAACAATGGAGGCGTGTTCCTCTTTCTCCACATCCTCGCCAGCATCTGCTGTCACCTGAATTTTTGATCTTAGCCATTCTGACTGGTGTGAGGTGGAATCTCAGGGTTGTTTTGATTTGCATTTCCCTGATGATTAAGGATGTTGAACATTTTTTCAGGTGTTTCTCTGCCATTCGGTATTCCTCAGGTGAGACTTATACCCTGCTATGCTGCAGTGTAAACTGCCTTCCTGTCTCAACTGCAGAAGCCCTCGTCTGGCCGTATGTGGCACAGTGTCTTTTGCCGAGGCTGGTGCTCCACCCAGACCCCTAGAATCTAGTTGCAGGGCATTCACCATGTTTACTGGCATCCTAGGTGTGTGTGGGCTCTGCAGCTTGCCTTCAACTGGTCCCCAGCTGCTCTTTTTCTCTTCTCATATGATGCTCCCCACCCTCAAGGGCCAACCTAGCTAGCTGTGTTTACCTCAGGTGAGCCTGGCTCCCCTATGTGGCTTCCGGTCCTGCCCATCCTCCACCTGTATCCCCTTCCTACACAGGTTAGGCCCATATACCCCTGAAAATGGCTTAGAGTGCAGGCTCTGTGTCTAGCATTAGAGCCTTGTGTTTGCCCGATACCTGTCCTTTAATGGCATGCAGCCCCGGTGCCTTCATATAATTATTGCTCACAACGCTGTCCAGTGGCTGCGTCCAGAGTAAACAGTAAGAGAGCAAGGAACTTGCTGGGTTAGGATCAGATCCAAACAGGGGCTGAGGTTTTCTATCCCAAGCTGCTGCCCTCACCAGGGTCCTCACCTCTGCTATCCTCACAGAACACTAAGAGGATGACCAGCCCACCCCAGCCTACTCTGCATCTGTACCACAGTACACAGATCCATGCATGCTTTCACTCAGCTTCACCATCTCCTTATTCGCCAGATCTTTACTGAGCATAAGTGTCCCCACAGCAACACAGAGTGGGACAGACAAGAGGCTGCCCTCTGGTTACAGGAAGCTGACCACATCAAATCACAGACAAGCTATGTAGCCAGAGGTTAGAGGTGCAGGGGACAGAGCTCCCCATCAGCTACAACAACCATTTCCCTTCCTAGCAGAGTACCAGTGGCATTAAGATATCACCAGCTTGGCTACCCCTAAACCTACAAGATGGTAGATATACCCCTACCCATGGGTCCCAGGCAGGCTTCACAGAACTAAGGGTCCTTGCAGTGCCCACCCCACCCCCACAGTGCCTCAAGAGGAAATGTGGTACTTTCTCAAGCCAATGAGGCAAAGGTAAACTGCTAGAGAGTTGAGCATTTCTAGGGATAGTATCCCAGATTTAAAGAGAAAGCCATAAGAAAGGCTGGTCTCCAGGTGTGGTGGCACATGCCTTTAATCCCAGCACTCGGGAGGCAGAGGCAGGCGGATTTCTGAGTTCGAGGCCAGCCTGGTCTACAAAGTGAGTTCCAGGACAGCCAGGGCTATACAGAGAAATCCTGTATCAAATAAAAAAAAAAAGAAAAAAGAAAAAGAAAGAGAGAAAGAAAGAGAAAAAGAAAAGAAAGACTGGTCTCGACGCGCAGTGGTGGCACATGCCTTTAATCCCAGCACTTGGGAGGCAGAGGCAGGAGGATCTCTGAGTTCAAGGCCAGAGTAGTCTACAGAGTGAGTTCCAGGACAGCCAGGGCTACACAGAGAAACCCTGTCTTAAAAAAAAAAAAAAAAGGAAGGGAGAAAGAAAAGGAAGGAAGGAAGGAAGGAAGGAAGGAAGGAAGGAAGGAAGGAAGGAAGAAAAAGAAAGACTGGTCTCTCCTTCCTCTGTTTTGTCTCTTCTAAAAGTGATATCTAGAGCATTGTAACCCACAGGCAAAGCCACACCATATATCAGTGAACAGAGAAACAACTGCCCTTCTCCGGGCCCTTCTCTGAGAAGCTGGAGCATCAGCTCTGGAGCTCTCTGGAGCGGTTTCCTAGCTCACTGCCCCCAGCTGAACACAGATCGGTCAGATCTACTTCTGTTCCCGCTGCGCCCCCATCTCTCCCCTCTGTGCTTGCCGAGCAGTAGGTAGACTGCTCATATTTGTGGAATGAGTAGTGTGTTGTTGTCCCCAGTAGCAGACCTGGCAATGAGACTTCATGAGCCATATGAAGGGAGTGTTCCAGAGGACAAAAATAAGGGAATAGAGATAGGACAAGGGTGGGTGAGGGGGCAGAGCACTGGAGCCAGGCTGTCCCCCTCACCTCCACTCCTCAACGTCAGACTGCAGGGTTCTTCAGGGGACACAGAAACATTGCTGAAGCAATGGCAGGAAGCAACGAGGACCTGGGTGCGGTGCCTGTGTCTGTCAGTACAACCGTCTGGCTTTCTACTGCTGTGATGAAATACTGTGACCAAAAGCCACTTGGGTAGGAAAGAGGTTATTTCACATTACAGCTTCTAAGTCCACCACTGTGGGAAAGCCAGGGCAGAAACCTAGAGCAGAAGCCAAGGAAACACTACCTACTGGCCTGTTCCTCGTGGCTTGCCCATCCTGTTTCCTTATACCATCTAGGACCACTTACCCATGGGTGCCACTGCCCAAAGTGAGATGGACCCTCCCACATCAATTATCAGTCAAGAAAATGTCCCACAGACAAATTCTGTGGAGGGACATTTTTTTCAGTTGATGGTCTCTTCCCAACTGATTCTAGCTGTGTTGAGATGACAAATAGTAGCCAGCATACCATCCAAACAGACAGCAAAGCCAAGGCAGCCTTCAGGCCTGCTGTCACTTCATCTTGTCCTTCCTAGGACCAGAGGGGATACTGCCTGCTCAGGAAAGCCAAGAGGAGCCTGCCTCTACTGAAATGTAAAAAGTACACTGTGCATATCAAAAGCATTATTGTGTTTCACTGTGCATCGCCAGATTCTTCTTGCAAAACATTGAAGCTTAGTTCATAATTTGGTGATAAAATATTGATTATTTATCCACAGCCGCATGCAGAGGTCCAAAGCACGTAAACAGGATACCCACCCTGCATTATCTTATATTTTAAGTCAATATGAAGATGGACATTCTACCCCTGAGACCAATTTCGATCAAATACTTTTGTCAATAAAAAGATACTAATGTCTGAGTGTGTCCGTTCCTCCTGTTAGTCTGGGTTCTGCTTCTCCACACACCAGCTGCCTCCAAGAGAGGCTTCCAAACTCCAGCAGCTCCTGGTCAGCCTGCACTTTCCTTTATTCAAGCCATATGAGTGAGAAATATCAAGGGCATGGTGGGTTGGCGGGGAGCTGCCCACTTAACCCCACATCCCAGTGAGAGGGAATGAAGATAAAGTGAATACAACTTACAAGTGTATCTGGGAGACGCTTCACTGCCATCCTTAGCAACTGCTTGTCTTCTGCTTCCAAGACAGAGCAGAGGTGTGGACTGTCTCTGAGCATCTGCCCTGCTTGCCTACCCGGCAGGTAGGCCACCTGAATCTCAGATAGAACCTCTTCCTAATCTGTTTTTTTACTTCTAAATTGTTTATTGGGTATGAATTTTGCAAGTGTTACCTGTATTAGCAGTAACAGTGGAGTTGAAGAGTATTATATGTTTCTAGGCTGCACAGTGAGAGCCACAATAGTGTGGTAAAACAGATGTGGCCCTTTTCAAGGCCACAGCTCTTACTGATGGCAGATTCAGCTCGCTTACACCTTTCTGGGTTTGTGGGCCTGGTTTAGTGATCTAGTGAGTGTCACGATGTCTTCTGCTAGCCTTATGGAATGGATCACGTCCTTCCTACCAAAAAGGGGAACACAGACACTCAAGAGATCTTTAGCTTCACTGCTACATGCACAATGTCAGAATGCTGGATAAATGTACCTGTCTGCTCCATTGGTTCATCTCACACACTGGGCTGTGACTAGGCAGGAGAACTCTGGGATTTACCAGTGAACCAAACAGGTATTCCAGTGGGCTCTCAAATAGCAGTAATGAATAAATACTGGTTAGACTGGGTTAGTCAGCGACTGCACTAGAAGGAAGGAGGCAATGTAAGAAGACTGAGAATTGCAGCTTTAAACAGAGAAGGCAAATGTGAGCCAAACCACCACAAGAGAGGTGGAGGAGCTGGAGGGATCGCTGTAGAGGGGAAGGGCAGAATTTCCAGGCACTCGCAGGAGCCAGTGCCAGCATCCTGGGTCAGGGATGTGCCTGAGCTATTTGAAGAAAACTGAGTGCCTGGGATGAAGGGAGTTGAATGTTCATGATTAAATCAGAAGAATGAGTCTAAGCTTCCTGGGGTCTCCTTACCCACCCTGCACCACACAGAGTCTCCAGGGAGAATATACTAAGACACGACAGGACCCTGGACGCAGCTGGGCAAGAAGCAACAAGCCCAGCATTTCTTTTTCAGGTAACAAAGCCACTTGTAACTGGCAATGTCCTGATTGGACCTGGACATACAAACTCTAGGCCAGGGAAACTTGAGGGCTTGGCCTGTGGTGGGGTTAGAAAGACCCCCACCCCTGTTGGCTAATTCCGGGGCCCAGAAAAATCCTAGCATTGGGGCAAAGTCTGGAATCTGTCTATACGGGAGAAGCCTACAGCATTGGCAGGTGAGAAGGAACCTTTCAAATTTGCAATTTTCAAGTGTCAGAATGATATCGTGCCTCTCCTCTGATGCCTGGCATGAGAAACAGGTCCTCCTGGTTCCCATCAACACGTCTGCTGGGTGAGGGTGGCCTTTGCTCTCTCAACCATCCAGACCCTGGCTGAGAATGCCAACTCCAACACCGGCTACCACAGTACCCAACCCCACGCTCCCAAGGACAAGACCTAAGGTCTGCACAGTACTTCTAGAAGATTCTAGTCTAGTCAGAGGCTCTCTCAGCACCTCTGTTCAAGGTATTAGAGAGACAGAAACACACAGGTTGTCCTCTGAACGGTAAGCAATCCAGCAGACAGGCATCCCTTTAATTCAGCCTATACAGGATACACTTCATAAGGCAGGACACTAGGTGCAGGGCCCAGACTCCCACCAGGAAAGATCAATATTCACCTGTGAGCACTTATGTGTGGCCCATGACATAAGACCTTTGTGCAACGGTTTCAAAGCAAAAACAGCCAAGGTGAGCAGAGAGAGAGATTGGTCCTGGCTTGAGCATCTGAGACCTGAAAGCCTATCCCCAGTGACACACTTCTTTCAACAAAACCACACCTCCTAATAGTGTCACTCCCTATGGACCTATGGTGGGCACTTTCGTTCAAACCACCATACCTCACTCAGCTCATAAATCAAGAAGCAAGAGTCCTCAAACCTCGAGATTAGGACAAGCCTCCACACCTGGCCTACAGACCTGGATAGAGCGGGGCACACACAGGACAAGGCCCATCCAGCCAGCTGGACTCTCCAACTTCATTTTCTGAACAGAGAGGGCAAGAGGAGTTGTATGTCTGGAGATGCAGTCAAGAGAATTGGTCCTAGACACTTGAAGACATCAGTTCAAATCCAGATCTGGTCGGCTGCGTGATCTTGGGCCACTCACACAACTTCTCAGAGCTGCATCCTCACCAGTGATGGAGAGCTGGTGCCCACTTCACCCAGCACTAGGATCCCATATGTACTAGCTCCTGCTGGCTCATTTGTAGTATGCTTTTCCCCTGACCGAGCTTCCATGGACCTCCTCCTCACATGGAGTCGAACTCACTGGGTACTGGTGGTCAGGGGTGATTTCCAGAGCTTGGTCATAGAGACCCTGCGACTACTGTCTAGATAATTCACTGGGGGAAGCAGCTGGCACGGCATAAGGACATGGCAGCCACCGCAGGACAAAGTCACATGCTGACAGCCTCAGGCCACCCACCTGTAGACAGCCAGCATTAAAGGTTCAGTTATGTGAGTGAACCATGATGAAGGGGAACCTCCTGCCCCACTCACCCTCCGAATGACAGCAGCCTAAGTACCATGGCATCTGAAGGCTCTTAAGGCAGAGCTACCCCCTGCTGCCACCCTGAACTTACACCCAGCAAAAGACGGGATGTCCCTCATGCTGTCTTTCCTGACAGTGCTGTCAGCGGACCTGTTAGACAGCAGTAGATAATTATTCCAGGCAGGTCTCATCTTGATGTGGCCACTCCTCAGATAACACGTGAGATTCTTCCCCCCTACCATGCATGGACTTTTCTGCAGAGCCCCACCGAAGCCACTTGTTCTGTGTGAAACCTTGTCTTCAAATATGTGTGTGGCTCCCATGTGGAATTCCAGCTCCTCGGAAGCTCAGTCAGGAGAATTGCTGTGAGTTCTAAGCCAGCTAAGCTACATAGTGACCTTCACATCTGGGCTACAGAGTAGAGCCCTGCCTCCAAAACCAAATGCTATCGACATCTGTCTCTTCCCCTGGACCCTTTGGAGTGTTGCCCCCTCCAGGAAGCCCACCAGATCCAGTGGAGACTCTTTCCTTCACATGCCTACAAAAGTACTCTCTGCTGTCCCTTATTGGAAGACTTGCCACATGGCCTCAGAGGGCCAGAGCCAAACTTTTTTTTTTTTTTTAACCTATGCTTTGGCTACTATGAGGCTCAGTTCCACTACAGATGACCGCCAGGGCTTTGCAGTGGGAAGACTTCAATGCTAACCTAATTCCTTACTCTCTATGGGATTAGTCAGTGATAGCCTGACCTCATTTTATCTTCCTGATCTTAAGGTATTTTTGCCCTGACTTCCTCATCTATCTTTTTTATTGATTTGTGTGTGTGTTCTTCTGTAAATTGCAACAAATCCTTGGTGAAATGAGGCAACATTAGCTCATCTTTTCTGGTCTGGGACGTGGGCAGAGACTCTGAGTGTAGGAAGCAGACGTCTTCTGCTACCCATGGGTAGTGCAGCCTTGACATTCCTTTCACTTCTTGTCTCCTGCCTCACCTCCCCACGGTGGCCACATTCTGTCTGGCAGGTGGGATGTGTGGAGTGAATGCCCTCAGGAAGAGTCTAGGCCTTTACCATAGTACCTCACCAGCATAGTCATCTATGGCTGTTGAACTGTCACCTGTGGTCATCATCCAGAACCAAGGCTTTTCTATAAGGAGCCAAGAAACCTGTGGAAGGAGCTTGCCCTCTCCTGGGGCAATGGTAGATGGCCATTCAAGGCTCAACCACACCAAGGGCACAGACTCAACTGCCACTAAACCCCAGAGCAGGGAAGAAGCACACTGGCTTAGGAACCCCGGGCAAGATAAACACCACCCAACAGCACTGATCTGGGGAAGAAAGGGGTCTTGATTTTTGTGGGCCTCAATGAAACCTCAGGGAGGTTACATTGTAATTCTCGGTAAGAAGTCAGTATCATTAAGACTAGCCCACTAACTGCCCACCTCTAGCTTTCTGCTGAGCAGACACTCTTGGATTTCAATTAGCTTATCACATCATGGGCAACAGGGGGTGAGCATATGAACAGAAAGGATGCTAATGGGCTCTTTTCTGTGGTACTGTTTTTCTTTTTCATTAAAAAGCCTACTTGCAGTCTCACATGCATGGGCATATACACATAAACACAGGCGCACACACACTCTCAAGGACTCTTACTGCTCCAGGTCCCCATCCATGGTGAAGGGATTGCAGATTGTGAGTTCTGGCTGGTAAATGTGGATTGGGCCAATCCCTGAGCAAAGTCTCCATAGTTTTGCTTCCACCCCATTTGCACAGTGAAGGCCTAGAGCTGAGTCGGAGTGGGTAAGTTCCCAAGATCCATTCAAAGAAATGACTCCTGAGCTAGGTAGCAGGAGTCTTGGAAGGCCAAAGGAGCATTGTAAGCTTGAGGCCAGCCTAAGCAACACAGTAGCAAATCCCTCAACAACAACAGCAACACAAAGGCTGGAGAGATGGCTCAGTGGTTAAGAACACTGACTGCTCTTCCAGAAGTCCTGAGTTCAAATCCCCACAACCACATGGTGGCTCACAACCATCTGTAATGAGATCTGACACCTTCTTCAGGCTTGTCTGAAGACAGCAACAGTGTACTCATAAATAAAATAAATCTTTAAAACAACAAAAACCAAAACAACTCCTGTCCCAGGGTTTACAGGAATAACATCAGAGTATGTAAAAATTTTTGGCAAAGATTAAAAAAAAAAACCACACAAAGGGAGCCCACATTAGTCAGCAATGGGGCCACACCGAATAACAAAAGCACCAACTTCCCTATTAATAGGCTTAATACTGTTTGTTTGTTTGTTTTGTTTTGTTTTGTTTTCCAAGACAAGAGTTTATATGTGTAGCCCTGGCTGTCCTGGAACTCACTCTGTAGACCAGGCTGGGCTCGAACTCAGAAATCTGCCTGCCTCTGCCTCCCAAGTGCTGGGATTAAAGGCGTGTTCCACCACTGCCCGGCTTAATACTGTCTTAATTGCCCAATCACTTCTATTTTATTAATTAAACTGAAGGATCTGAATTTGTTACTCCTTAATAAATACAGTGTATTTACTTAACAAAATGTTTACAAAGATGAGGACCAGTGGATGGCAATAAGGCTAAACTTTATCCTATAGAGCTGAGAACCACCAAGCCACCACCCACTGGGCAGGAGAAAGAAAGGACAAAGTGATAGTTTCTCAAGCCTCAAGCTGCTCTGAAACATTTAGAAGGTTCTGTAGTCCCTGGTTGCCTGACATAGCTAGAATTATAAGGGGCAATATCTCTTAGAGTCTGCATTATTTTTCTTAATTCACTCAAACTACCATGAGTGAAGAGTCTGGCCTGTAAAGTCAGTATGATACCTGAGTGTGACATCAGTTTTACCCTTGCTAAGTGGGAGATGAAGAGGAGAGAAGGAGGGCTTACAAAACTGCCCAGCCACATCAACGCTTGTCTCAAAAGTCTAACAAGAAAGGCATTTTTCCCCTTTTATGACAAAATTTTTGTTTGAAACGATTAAAAGATTCACCAAAAGAACCAAATAAAAGCAATACTACAGCTGGCTTAGCACCATGGACAGAGGCAGGTGTCTGCTGTCTTCTGTGTGAGCCAGATAAGCAAAGAAAGCGGCAGTGGGTGCTGTGTCTCTGGGGAGGAAAGGGGGCTGAAAAGGGGTTGACACATATCTATAACTTATTCTGCCTGTATCACACTGGGCTATTTAGAATATCTTCTGTCCTCCCATCCAGAGGACATGCAGTGTCATTCCCAAAATGGTGGTGACCCAGCATTTGTGTAAGATGTGCATGAGTAGACAAAAGGAAACGTTATATAAAGCCCATCAAAACCCACTCCTGGAAACACCAGTAGTAGGCAAAACCCCGGAGTTTCCTGCTTAGCAGATGGGTGGATGTCTCTCATGTGTAGCCTCGAGCAGGACTCCTTGCTTCTAAGAATGATGGTGCTGCCTTTCTCCTTGTGGCTGGCCACCTCCTGACTTGGCTTCTATAGTTGCTGTACTTGTCACATCGAAATAGAGGAGGACACTCATGAACAAACACTCAAATATTTTCCCAAGCTAAGCTTGGAAAGGCACATGTCACCTTTGCTCAGTTGTCTCTGATCAGAACTCAGTCCTCAGCATATAGACATATAGAGAAGGTAGGTAGGTAGGTAGGTAGGTAGGTAGGTAGGTAGGTAGGTAGATAGATAGGTAGATGGGTAGATGGGTGGATAGGTGGGTACATAGATATTTAGATAGGTAGGTACATAATAGATGGATAGGAAGATAGGTAGATAAGATAGATAGATAGATAGATAGATAGATAGATAGATAGATAGATAGATAGATAGATAGATAGATAGACAGAAGACAGACAGGCCTGTCATTGCTGGTGTTTCTAGTTCAGCCATTGGGCCAAGGCCTGAGGATTTTTAAAAAATTATTTTTATGTGCATGTCTGTGCACCCATGTGCATCTCTGGTGCTTCCAGAGGTCAGAAGAGGGTTTCCGGATCACCTGGAATTTCAGTTACAGATAGTTGTGAGTCACCATGTGGGTACTGGACATCGTACCCAGGTACTCTGGAAGAGAAGTGCTCTTGACCATTGAGATGTCTCTGTCCAGCGCCTCCTCAGGAATATTTTTGATGTGTAAATTAGATTTCCTTCTATTGCAAGGAATAAAAAGGGCTCACCAGTCTTAAATAAGATAAGTCACTGGCTCATGTGTGTAAGACTGGATCACAGCATGACCCAGACTTCAACATCTTCACAGGAATATCTGGGCTGTCTGTCATTCATGTCCTCCATGAAGGTGCTCAGGCAGGCTACAACTCAATATAGCTGACAACAACAGCTCCTAGCATGTGTTTTTATCAGTGATCCTAAGAGGTTTTTCTTTTCTCACCATAAAAGTCACATGGTATATCCTGTTGGTACTAAGTGTCCTAATTAGGGCCCATATTCCATGTAATCAAAAAGATGGTGCCCTTGGCCAGGCCTGGGCCATGGCAGCCTTAGAAAGGCCTATCCTGTATAATGCAGACAAGCTAAAACAGACACAGGCAACTCCCCGGAGAGCCACCATACTGCTGTTCTCTGATAGAAAAGACTGGTGCCAAGCAAGCCTCGACTAACACTATCACATCAGCATTCCTCATGATGGCTTTGAGCAGGCTGCAGTCCTGCGAGACTCAAAGCTTTCTGCAAAGCTGTAGAAGCAGAAGGGTGCCCCCCCCCCACCAGCCTCTCAGTGCTTCACCCATTCACTGGTCATGTGACAGCACAACTCTCCAGATTCCTGTTAGAAGGCAAGGATTGTCTTTGGCCCCTTTGCATAGACTCCACCAGCAGTCTTTCTCTCAAAATCCTTACCCCATCCTGCAAGGTTAGAGCATACCTCCAAACACCTCAGAGACCTTAGGGGAGAACTACTCCTAAAGCCTACCAGACCTGAAATGGACCAGGAAATCAGTTCAGCATTCTGTAGGTATGGCCATCATATATGTGAGTGTGAAAGCCTTCATTAAATTACCCAAGGAGGCTCATCCTGAAGTGGGACAGCAGCACCAGGTATGGCTTCTCTAACATCCAGAGAGATGCTTCAAGTATTTCATGATAGGAGTCCATGCACCAGTTTGCATTCTGGCGAAGCAGGAAGCTTTGGGTCAACCTGACATGATAGCTTTGTCAACATTTCTCCAAGTGGACTCCTTGTTACCCAGAGCATAGCAGTCAGTTTTTGTTCCTTTAAGGAAATAAATACCAAGGCAGGCTACAAAGAACAAGATTCAGTTCACAGTCCCAGAGGCGGGAAGACCCACCAGTGAAGTGCCAGACCTGGCAAAGACCACTGGCTTCATCACATATCCAGATGGCATCACGGCAGAAGCACATTGTGGGGAGAGCATGCATACAGCAAAACCAAAGGTCAGGCTGGGAACGGTTAAACTCAGTCTTAAAACAACTTCCTTTAACAAGAACTCAGTCCTGCCAGGAGCACCTTAGTCCCTTCTGAGATCAGTAACCCAGTGACCTCCTTTTAGGTTGCACCTCTTATAGGACACATCACCTCTTAAGATCACCATACTTGGGACCAGTTCTCTAGCACATGAATCCTTAGCAGGACATACCACATCAAACCATAATACAGACTGATGTGACATTATATCCTGAGAGAAACTAAAGCATTTGATGTCCATGTGAGTTGGGGAGAAGCTGGACTAGATAGGATTTTTTTTCTGCAGGACTTCAATCCTTTAATATTCTGATGTGTGAGTCTCAGCCTTCCTAATGCTGAGCCTTTTTTTTTATTATTCTTTCATTTACTATATCCTGACCTCAGTTTCCCCTTCCTCTACTCCTTCCAGTCTGCCACACACATACCTTCCTCTGCCCAAGATCTACTCCTGCTCAGTTTCCTTTATGCTGCGATTCTTTCATATAGTTCCGCATGTGGTGACCCCTAACCATAACATTATTTTTGTTGCTACTTAATAACTGTAATTTTGCTGCTGTTAATATATGTGTTTTCCAATGGTCTTAGGTAACCTTGGTGAAAGGTCTCTCACACACACACACACACACACACACACACACACACACACACACACCCCAAAGTTGCAACTGACAGGTTGTGAACCACTTCTCTAGAAGAAGCAGACTGAGGTTGGCAGTTTTATTTAACAAAGCCCTCTTTGGTTTGTAGCATCCTATGAAACTTTTCCCAAGATGTGGATTTATGAATTGTCCCATGGGGAACTGTGTCCTTGGGGAATATATGCAAATGACGGCGACTGGGTTTGTGCAGCTGTGAAGAGGTCAGGTAACGGCTTTTTAAGAGTTCCCAGAGGAGGTAAGGTTGCCGATTTTAGCAGAAACCAGACTTTTTGCCTGAATTAGAACAAATGAGGTGTCAGTGTTTTTCACAAAGCTGGTGGCATCTCAGGTGTCTGGGAACTGAGAAGTGCTAGACACAAGGGCACTGGGGCTTGCATGCCTTGGGCTCAGTCTCTGCTCTGCCATTCAGGAGCTGTGCAGACTTGAGCAAGGCGCTTGCTCCTTCTAAGCATTGTCCTCCTCCTTGAGAGAGGATGAATCCAGCTGAGGTGGGGAGTGGGCAGTGTCTGGGAAGTGGAAGTGCCCGCCCAGTGGCTGAGACAAAGGTTGCTCTTGGCTTCTCCCTCACAGCCAACTGCCTATCCCATAGGGCTTTGCTGGTGGTCAGGAAACCTCCAGGAGGTGCTGGCCCTTCTTCCCAGCCCTCTTGTGGCAGCTGAGCTAAGTGGCATGGAACCTTGATTCCTTCCCATCTACCCCAGCATCTTCCCACATCCTCCTAAAGACATTGTTGGTCTCCCCTTGGGCCAACAAGCAACATGGAAACAGATGCAGAGGCCCCACTGTTTGCTAACACTCACAGACTGTCCTTCAGGTCACCCTCTGTGATGTGCCACTGAGGGGGAGCCAATTCTCGAGTGCCTATTCTATCAGAGTCGGCCTCTGTCTGCATCTGTCACTGCTGATTGCATTTGAATGACTTTGCCTCTTTTTTAAATAAAAGATTTATGCCTTAGCTGTTGGAGCCTGCCTTTATTTGAAAATTTAATCTTGTTTCTAGGAGTCTAGATTAACTTATTAGATTTAGGCATCCCTCTTGTGGTGCTGGGAGAGAGGTGGAGCCTGCTTTCTGCACAGGCCTCACTGCCAGCCAGCAAACGTAGATGAAGCGGTATCTCAGCACACTTGGGACACTGCTTCTGCGGCAGGGATTCCTGGGTCGCCTGAGTCAATGTCCAGGCCTCAGCTCCAGAATCTGTGTTTCCTGCCAGGGCTATGCATCAAACCCACCCTCCTTCTAGCTTCATGAAGGGCACCACCATTCTGGTGAGGGCTGTATCAAGTAGTCCTGTCCCCCACCCACCCACCCACCCATCCACCCATGTCTCCAGTCTTCTGTCTTGAGAGAGCTCTGCTCTACTGCTTGTGTCACAAGGTTGGGTCTTGCATTTGACTCCTGTTGTGTGGGCACTTAACTCCTCTGACCAGGCCTCAGATCTCCTAGCCTGGTACTGCTAAACCACATCTCATAGGCACTTAGCATGAACACTGTAGGGGAGTGTAGTCTGCTTACTGCTACTACATTGAACATCCTGGAGGATGGATCTAGAAGTTTCTTCCACTCGCATGCTGAAGACAGAAGTCCCAGAGCCTGACATGGACATTTAGCAAGGACCTCCGAGCAGCTGCACCCAACACAGGAGGTGGGAGGGGCCCTGTCACAATACACAATGGACCAAAATGCATCCCAGGAGTTTCAGAACGTAAGATCTAATCACCTCTCATTGGTCTCATAGTCAACACTCACAAGGGAGTGAAATTTGTGCATGAGGCTCTGGAAAGGGAAGTTAGAGCCATGGTTGGAGGCCTTCGGGGACATAGCCTGAGCATTGCCCTGGACACTTTGGTGACTGGGTTCAGCCAAGTGGTGGAGCACAACTCCCTTTGGAGTGAGGAAATGGCAATAAGAGGAGCGGTGAGTCCCAAGGTCACAACAGAGTCCAGCACCAGGGCCAGCTGTCCCAATCCAGCTGCCCGCATCCTTGCATCTGGGCTATGACTGAGCTGTGTCTACCTTTCTTAGATGCAAGCCCCAGCTCCTGAGAGAAGTGCACTTGAACAGAGGGTCTTTGGGAAGTCGGAAAAGTTAAGGAGGTTGTAGAAACCAGCCTTGACCATCTCCCAGGAAAATCAGCAGGCCTGCAGCTCTGGCTCTGAACGTCCTCCTCGGGGCTGCCTGCAGTGTGGGTCACACTGCATGGGCCACTATAGCACATAGTGCTCTCTGGTCCTGGATCTCCCCTGTCCTCACCAGCCCAGAGCAAAGCGCCTGCAGCCTTGACTTTCCCGCTGCACTCTCGCCATCTGCTGGTTAGTGGCAGAATAGCAACAAATCTACACGGGACAGTCGCCAGTCCCGGGACTACACCAAGAGTGCACAGGCACACACACTCATGCACCAGTGTGCACCTACAGACCCACATGCACACGTGCACGCACACGCAGGTGCACACAGGTAACGTGAACACACAGGCACATGTGTATACATTCCCACATAGACACAAACAAGCAAGCACGCGGCCAAGTTGAGTCTTAACTTGCTTCTTTTTGCCTTTTCCCCCCAGCTACTCATTTCGAGGATCATGAGTTTTTTACCTGAATACTCGCCTAGGATTTGAATGTCTTAGACTCTGGCCACAGCGGATGGACATCTGCTCTTGTGGCCCCTTGCTCAGAGTGAGAGCTAGACTGCATTTTGTTGCTTGGGTGGGAGGTCACGCTTCTCTTCTAGTCGGGTTCACCCAGTTGATGGGCCAGCAGGCGGCGATCAAGAGCAGCTTAAAAAGGAAAACCAATGCATGGATACTTCATTCCTCCTTAGAATAGAGAACAAAATACCCATGGAAGGAGTTACAGAAACAAAGTTTGGAGCTGGGATGAAAGGATGGACCATCCAGAGACTGCCCCACCCAGGGATCCATCCCATAATCAGCCATCAAATGCAGACACTATTGCATATGCCAGCAAGATTTTGCTGAAAGGACCCTGATATCGCTGTTTTTTGTGAGACTATGCCCGTGCCTGGCAAACAGAAGTGGATGCTCACAGTTAGCTATTGGATGGATCACAGGGCCCCCAATGAAGGAGCTAGAGAAAGTACCCAAGGAGCTAAAGGGGTCTGCAACCCTATAGGTGGAACAACAATATGAACTAACCAGTACCCCCAGAGCTCGTGTCTCTAGCTGCATATGTATCAGAAGAAGGCCTAGTCGGCCATCATTGGGAAGAGAGGCCCCTTGATCTCGCAAACTTTATATGCCTCAGTATGGGGAAACACCAGGGCCAAGAAGTGGAAGTGGGTGGGTAGGGGAGCAGGGTGTGGGGAGGGTTTAGGGGACTTTCGGGTAGCATTTGAAATGTAAATGAAGAAAATATCTAATAAAAATTGGGGAAAAAAACAAAAGGAGCAGCTTCTGGTTCCACTGACCAGCCTCGTGGACTGTTGCACGCTGAATCGGAACTTGTGCCTCGTGCTTTGTCACTTAGCAAACTAACTCCAAGGGAAGGAAGACACATAACTGCCCCCATAATTCATATGCCTGGGCCTTACGAGGTATTGAGAGGATCCCAGGCCAATAGCCAGGCTGTGGTTGGGATGACAGCATATGCAGGGACTCTAATGGAACACACAGGCTCTTATAAAGCTTACAGTGTCCATACTGATCCCAGTTTGGTTTGAAATGTGGATTTTATTCATCGTAGACTGCCTCAGTCGGCCCCCCTCAATCCGGGGAGAAATCAGGGTTCCAGTTACAGGTGGGCAGGGAGTCAGCGAGAAAAGGGTGACAAACAGACATGGACACAAGGGAGTGTGATATCTGAATGCAATTTGTCAACGTGAGCATCAGTCTTATATATTACAGAAAACAGAGAAGTTAAGTGATACATTAAGACCTTCTAAGGTGCATTGAAGTTATCTGATGCAAAATTACTTTTTACAACAAAACAGAAGAATGCATACTAAAAGCTAACAGGAACCAACTGGGACCAAAAGCAGCCCCACCTAAGGTCAGCTTAATCTTAGAAGCAAGGGGCAAGGTCTTCATGCCCTTGCCATAGTTCCAATTCTAGTCTATTGTATAGTCCACCTTCCCCCTGGGCCATTGTAAATTCCTGTGTATGGGAGTGACTCTGCTATCCAAACCCAGGGTCGGCTCTAGGACTGCCTAGGACATCGGAACACTGGTGGAGGCTAATCTAACTTAGCTATATGTCAAAATCAATCCTTAGAGGCTCTTATAATAAAACAATACTGAGGGAAAGCACACAGATCCTTTCACCAACTAAAGCAAGGACAGATTTGGAACATTCCTTTTACAGGATGCCACGGTTCCAGGAGACTAAGTTTCCGTGACCTTTTCGCCTCGGGACTGCGTCCAGGTTTCTAGGCCTGTCACTCGAGTCACTACTGGAGTGGATGTAACATTAGACTTAACTTTCACTATTTCTTATTTTGAGAACATTGAATTAATGAAAACGGGGCTAAACATCCATTTTCACACCCCAAGTCATGATAACAGAACTGCCCACCAGAGGATGAATGGAGAAAGGAGGTGTGGTCTGGCCTGTGTTCAGGCCTGGAAAGGAAATTCTAATGCGCAGATGAACCTTGAAGACACTACACTAAGTGAAACAAACCAGCCACAAAAGACAAAAACCAGGGATGACCCCACTGGCCTTAGTTTGGATCCCGAGTGTGTACCATGAAGGCCCATTTATTAAAGATGCAGGGGGCAGCCTGTATTGCTGTTGTAAGGTGGTAGGCCCTTTAAGAGGTGAGCAGCATGGATGGAAGGCTTGTAGATAGAGTTTCACTTCAGAAAGATAACGTCTTGGCATTGGATGGCAGTGCTGGCTGTACAGAAGTGTGGATATACTCACTGCCTTGAAATGTCCCCTTCCATGGTAAAATAGCATATGCTGTTATAGTTTGAATCCAAAACACCCTTTCCCAGAAGCTCACATTTCAAGCACATGTCTCTAGCTGGTCATGCCATAGTGGAAGGCTATGGAGCCTTTAGGAGGTGGGCTCTGGCTGAAGGTAATACCCACCTCAGGATCAGTCAGTCCTCAGCTTTCCGCATCCAAGGGATACAGGGAGTGAGAGCCACAGCCATGGCTCACCTTCGAGGCCTCAAAGGAAGGTAGTCACCAGCCTTGTCGGCTGCCCCTGACAGTTAATATTTTCTACAGGTGTCCCAAGCTCGTAGACACTATGTGGCTGTCTCCTTGCAATGACCGGGTGAAACCTAAAATTTACAGGTCCAAGGACACAGGCAGAGAAGTTAAAAAACCCTACCAACTTAGACAACTTGAAGCAGACCCATGAGTCACCCACAGCCTGGGTCTCATGCTGCCAGAAAAAGAAGAGAGCTGTGTCCTTTCTCCCACCTCCACATCCCAGGTTTCTGCCTGTCCCCAGGGGCAGCTCTTCCTCTGCCACATGTCACTCCAAATGTGGGAGGACCGCCTCCTGCTCCTTAAGCCCCACCCACTGAGTACTTTACAGACCTGGACAAATCCTCTCCCACCTGGACCCTCGCGTGTACATTTGGCAGAGAGACAGCTGGTATTCTGCTGGCAACTTGTTTGAGACGGTCACACTGGGGGTTCCCAGACCTCATGCTGCCTCCGGTGGCCTCAGGCAGACACGTGCAACATCTCCACCGACTCCAGCAGAGAAGTCGCCCATCCTCACAGACTGCCATCATGCTGTGATTAGTTAATCACTAAATGCGTGGCGCTTTTAATTAACCGCCAGCCCTGCACGGGCAGCTGTTCCACACACCACATCTGATCTCAGTCCCAGTCCCAGCTGACAGAGAGCTTCCATCACGCAATGTTGCTTTTATGTAGTGATGCTACAGAGATGGCTGCTACCACAGCTACAGCCCTAACACGAGCCACCAGCCGCAGGAAGGAGAAAAGACAGCCATCCTGGAGTAGGGTCATCGGATGTGGAAGGATGAGAGGCTGGTGAAGTCCACAGTATGGGTGTGGTTCGTGACGTCATCCCGTGTATTCAAAGTAGCTCAACTCAAATACAAGAGGAAAGGACCTAGTTCTAGCCAGTCCGTGAAAGACTCCAGGCATTGCTGGATCCGGGAGGGAAAGCAAAATTAACAGACCAGCTTCTAAATTTTAAACTCTCAGAAGAGCTGCATTTATCTCCCTGGCATGAGTCAGCTGACCACAGGTGCAGGTGATATGGCCATTTTCTCTTTGCTTTCCTCTGATAACGCCTCTGCCCACTCACCTCTTCACTTTGGAATAGGTTTGGCCTTAATTCAACCATCACCTTATCGTATTTAGCCATTCAGGCAGATGTTCCTGTTATCCCGTAGCACAGGATAGTCTAGTTCAGTACTACTGACATCTTAGGCTTGATTCTTTCTGCTGGGCTGTCCTATGCCTCCTTATCCCTGGATGCCCCTGGAGTTTCAGCTAGAAAAACTGTGACAACAGCAAAATACCTCCAACTACAGCCAGAGGTCCCTTGGGTCTGCCTTCAGTGGGATACAGTAGTATCCTGAAACGGAGACCAGAAGGCCGACAGGGGCAGGTGGATTTCCGGCTCATGGGCCACTCATGGCCCAGGTTCAGCACCTTGAGGCACAGCACATGAGCACCAAAATGGAGGGCCGTACTGCACCTTCACCAAAACTTACCTGAAACAGCAACTTAGCAGGACAGATAGGCTATTCAGCTCAAGGTTTGGGAGGCTCTGAGTCTAAGATCAGGCAGCCCCATTATTACCACTAGTAGGCAGACACACGAGTGGCCATTTTCATGATAGAGGCAGTGTTCTGACACCTGGAACCAGGAGAAGGAAAGAGGCCAGCCTCAATCCCATCCCCAACCCCATACCCAAGACACACTTAGTCACCTTAGGACCACTTCATGCTCCACAGTCCCTCCCAATGCTGTGTACTCTGAGGATCACTCAGCATCCAAGCCACACCCCATAAGACACTCCAGTGGCCCACCTACATCATAGGCTTGGGATCCAGGCTGAGTGTATGGTGAGCACAGAGATGCTTGGGGCACAGGAAAAGGTGATCTCCTGCCACCCACGTGGCTGCTTTCCACAGTTATGGACCTTAGCAGTGTAAAGTGTCTGTCACTGTTGGAAACTGAGTCCCAGCATCAGTGCTAAGTATAGTCTCCTGGGTACTGCTTTACAGTTTGCTTGGTGCCATATGGTAGAATCAGGACACCAGTCTGTGTGCTGGTCCCTGAATCCACACACTTGTACCTTTCTAGCCCCTGCCAGAAGGGGTGTATAGGGTCCTTCTGGGAACCTGCACAGCTTCCTCCTTTTAAAAAATCAGTTTTGACTTTCAACCCAAAATTTATCCTGTCTACAAGTAATGCAGGCACAGAGGAGGGAGCAGAGACTGAGGGATTGGCCAACCAGTAACGAGCCTAACTTGAGACCTAACACATAGGCAAGCGCCAATCCCTAACACTGTTAATGATACTCTGTTATGCTTGCAGACAGGAGCATATTATCCTCGGAGAGGCTCCACCCAGCAGCTGACTCAAACAGGTACAGACACCCACAGCCAAACAGTGGATGGAGTTTGGAGACTCTTATGGAATAATAGGGGGAAGGATTACAGGCCCCAAAGGGGGTAGGAATTCCAAATGAAGACCAGCAGAGTCAACTAACTGGGAACCACCAACCAAAGAGCATACACAGGCTGGACCTAGGCCTCCCTGCTCATACATAGCAGATGTGCAGCTTGGTCTTCATGCAGGTCCTGAACAACTGGGACAGGGGCTATCCCAGAAGCTGTTGCCTGCATGTGGGATATGTTCTACTGGCTGGGCTGCCTTCTCTGGCCTCAGTGGGAGAGGAGTGCCTAGCCTCAGAGAGATGTGAAATGCCAGGGTGGGAGGGGATACCCAGGGGGCCCCCACTGGCTCAGAGCGGGGAGAGGGAATGGAGAAAGGATTGTGGGAGAGGGGTGACCAGGAGGGCAGTGAGCAGGATGTAAAGTGAGTAAGTAAAAAGAAAAATAGATTTTTAAAAAATCAGTTTTGATATACAAACATTGCAGTGGTCACTAAAGTGTTCTCCCAGACCTCGTACCTGATGCTCCGGCACTCAGTAACTGTTGTTGCCCTGCTTCACCAACCACACACAAAGAATCTTTCGGCTAGTGCAAGTGAACTCAGGAGGAAGGCACTACCAGTTCTCTGTGAGGAGTTTGGCTAGCTAGAGCCAAGCCTGGAGCTCATTAACATTTTCTTTTAATTTTATAGATTTTATTCCTAATGGATGTAATTATACATATTTATGGGTCTCATGTGTTGTTGTGACACAAACATACATTGTACAATAGTATGTATACCTGGGTAATTAATATATCCATGTCTTATACTTATCTCCAGGGTGGGACATTCAGATTTCTCACTCCTAGCTATTTTGAGATATTCACTATAATACCACAGTTGGGAACATCTTAGAAGGTGTCCCTCCTATTTATGGTAATTTGGCAGCTCTGGCCTCCCTTTCTCCTTCTCTCCCAGCCTCAGATCCCTCATTCCACACAGTCACAGGTCCTCTGGTTTATACTCTCTGTGTTTAGATACTTTTGTTGAATTAAATATTTTTTAAAAGATTTCTTTATTTTTATTTTATGTGTATGGGTGTTTTGCCTGCATGTATATCTATGCACCATATTTATGCAGTGCCCACAGAGGTCAGAATAGAGAGTTGGATCTCTGTGGTGGTTTAAATATGTTTGGCCCATGGGAAGTGGCACTATTCTGAGGCGTGGCCTTATTGGAGTGGGTGTGGCCTTGTTAGAGGAAGTGTGACACTGTGGGGGTGGACTTTGAGGTCTCTTAATGCTCATGCTATACCCAGTGTGGAAAGAGAGCCTCCTCCTGGCTGCCTGCAGATGACAGACTCTTCCTGGCTGCCTTCCAATCAAGATGTAGAACTCTCAGCTCCTCTAGCACCATGTCTGCCTGCATGCTGCCATGCTTCCCACCATGATGATAATGGACTGAATCTCTGAAACTGTAGCCAGCCCCAATTAAATGCTGTCCTTTATAAGAGTTATCTTTGTCATGGTGTCTCTTCACAGCAATGGGAACCCTAAAACAATCCCCTAGCTGCTACAGATGTTTGTGAGCCATCACATTGGTGCTGGTCTCCTTAACCACTGAGCCATCTCTGCAGCACCCTCTTGTTTACATTCTTGAGCTTCAAGCAGCTTTCTGTGGGACCTCTCCTTTCCAGGCTCAGTAGTTTTGTATGTAAAAGAGAAGGTCAATGGCCACTTGCCTGGGGAACGGGGGGGGGGGGGGGGGGCTAGGTACCACTGCTAGCAATGCAGGACTTATGTCAGTAACCAAAGCTCTTCAGTCTTCAACTTCTTCAGCTGTAACGAGAGGTAATAACACCCTATATACTAGTGGGAAATGAGTTCAGTATCTGGTGTAGGAGTGACAGGGCTCAGAAAACATCAAAGATCCTCAGGCCACACCCAAGCCATTCCCCTGACCTGAATCCTACTTTAATCTCCTCTCCCGAACACCCTATCACCAGGTCCCTGACAGAGAGCTATGACACCTGTGGATGTGTGTCACCCACCCTCCCTCCTCACCTGGTATGAAAGCTCCACACCAGGGCTCTCCTTAAGACCAGACCCCAAGCTAAATCCTGACAGGCTAGGCCACCGACAGGAAGCGGCTGGTGCACAGTGCACACCCCATGCATGCAGCATGCCCTGACCTGTGTGTGCCCAGTCTTTTTCTATTTGAATTATAGTCACAATAAATATAACGGGATTTCCCAAGCAACCTGCCCCAACCAGAACAGCACTGCTCATCATGGCCAACCCTAAATACCCTCATTTGATCAAGAAGCCCAGAACCTTCCACTGTCTCCCCCATTCACCTCTAGGAGCTGTGAATGGACATAAGAATAAGCTCTTGCTCCAAAGTTGATCCTGGTGGCTCTCCCAGCTCTAGCTTGGATACTGAGGACTGGCTGGAACAGAAGATGGAGGAGGCATATGCCTGAACTTGCCTGATATTTTTTCTTTGTACTCCACAACCACACACACACACACACACACACACACACACACTGTCAGCCACCACAGGCCTCTGTTGTCTATGTTATATTCACACCTGCCACTCATGAAGCAGCTGCTGTGTACCTAGACCAGTTCTGAGCTCATTATCCAAATATCTTATGGAGTGCTCACAATTAGAACTATTGTTTACAGAAAACACACTCAGGATGTTAAAGAAACTGGTACAAAGGATCCATGCTGGGATATAGCTCTCCCATCCAGAACCAGCACTCTATGTCACAGCACAATCCTGGACCCTGAACTTCTACAACTTTGTAAGCCCTCCCAACACCACCACAATTGACATAAGACTAACACAAGTGTCATTTTCCAAATGAGAAAACAGATCTATGAAACCTAGCCTTCCTGTGTTCATGGAGCAGGAAGACAAGAGAGAGAGAGAGAGAGAGAGAGAGAGAGAGAGAGAGAGAGAGAGAGAGGACAGCCATTATGAGCTTGCTAAGTGTCTCATTGGCCTCTCCAAAGAACCCCTCCATGCAAAGGACTCCCCACTCCTATTTAGCAAGAAAATGCATGAAGAATTGTAAGACCTACATTCTACCCTTGGCATGTCTTCACTCCTCCCAGTGGGAAAGCAGAGTGTGTCCAAGCTTTAGTAACATCAAGAAGAGAAGAAACCATCAATGCAGTGGATCCAGGGATGTTCTGGTTGTCAACCCATTCTTGATGCAAAAATGGAAGGAGAGTTGACTTAGAGGCAGACACTTCACCACACAGAATTCAATAAGGAGTTAGAAATATTGAAGAGGAATCAAGCTGGAAAGAAGATGGAGTAGGAAAACCCAATAATTCAACTATAATTTTCAAAGTAAAGTGTTATAAGAAGAATGAGTTAAGCAAAAGATAAAATAAAATGTCAGGACTCAGGTATAAAGTAGAGCATATAGACCAAATAAACAAGAGATATGTAAAGTGTTTTGAAACACACAAGAAAAGGAACATACAGGAAATTCTGAGACACCCTGAAATGATGAAACCTTTGAATTGTGGGCACATGTGAGTGAGAAGCGTCCCAAGCCAAGGGCATAGACCAGATCTTTCACAAGAAAGAAAACTTCCAGAAACTAAGGGAAGACACAGTCATACATATACAAGAAGCACGTGGAGCACCAAATGGACAAGGACAGATAAGAATCCCCATGTTATATTTATCATCTTTCAAACACTAAGTATACATAAAAAAGAAAATGTGTTGGAAGCTGCAAGAGGAAAAGCACAAGTCACACACAAAGGAAAACCCATAAGAATAGCAGCTGGTTTCTCAATGGAAACTTTGAAAGCCTGAAACAAGGCATTTCAAGTATTAAAGGACTAATATGCTAATATACCCAGCAAAACTATCCACTATAACTGAAGGGGAAAAAATCTCTATGATAAAACAGTCTACAAGTGTTATAATAAACCAAACCTAAAGAAAAATAACAAAATACAATATATTGAGCTGGAGAAAGAAAATGAGCATAGCTGAGAGGCTGTGGAAAGAACATAAAAGCCATAGTTATTAAACACAAAGTATGACTAAGAACACAAATAATACCAAAAATCAACAAAACAGTGACCACAATAAACACAAACATTTCATTAATAACCTTAAATATCAATGATGTCAATTCTCCAATCAAAAGACACAGGTCGACTGAAACAAAATCCATCTGTCTATTGTCTACAAGAAAAACACCTTAGCTTTAAGATAGGCACCACTTAGAGTAAAAGGATAAACAAAAGTATTCCCATTAAATGGAACCAGAAAGCAAAAAAGCACTGCTCTTTTTAATATATATATATAAATATATATATATATATATATATATATATATATTTAATGTATCTGAGTCCACTGTTGCTTTCTTCAGACATACCAGAAGAGGGCATCGGATCCCAAAACAGATGGTTGTGAGCAACCATGTGGTTGCTGGGAATTGAACTCAGGACCTCTGGAAGATCAGTCAGTGCTCTTAACTTCTGAGCCATCTCATCAGCCTGGCACTGCTCTTAATATCTAATAAAATAGACTTCAGACTATATTGGACTACAGATACACCACCTAATGAAAGTATTGTTAAGAAAAAAACTTTATGTGCTAAAATTATCTTGTATAACTGGTCAATATAGGCCAAGCATAAATTTCTATCCAGTGTGTCCCTGACCTCAAGTTATGAGAACAGCCTGACAGCTTAACTGCTATATCTGTACTTCTATAAACAATGCTTACTTCTTTTCTACCTTTCCTCTGATAGTGAAAAAAGGCTCCATATCATTTGAATTACTCAGGCCTCTCGGGTGGCCTTTCTTCAAGGGACCCATAATAAAACTAAAACTAGCCAGCAGAAACGAGGAGGGACATTTAACCAGCAGACATTACTATGCTCAGCATAAATGCACAAAATTCTGGGCACCCAATTTCAAGGAGGAAAGCGTACCACTATATTTAAAGACACAGATTAACATCAAAGTAGATCAAAAGAGACAGATCATCTGGACAAATATATATATATATATATATATATATATATATATATATATATATATATATATATATAGAGAGAGAGAGAGAGAGAGAGAGAGATCAGAATTAACTGACCTCCCACATCTTAACAGATAGCTACAGAATACTCCACAGAAAGAATACACATTGTTAGCCGGGCGTGGTGGCGCACGCCTTTAATCCCAGCACTCGGGAGGCAGAGGCAGGCGGATTTCTGAGTTCGAGGCCAGCCTGGTCTACAGAGTGAGTTCCAGGACAGCCAAGGCTACACAGAGAAACCCTGCCTCAAAAAACCAAAAAAAAAAAAAAAAAAAAAAAAAAAAGAATACACATTGTTTACAGCAGGACATGAACTCTTTTCTAAAATAGACCATATCCTGGGATCCCAAATAAATCATTTCAAATTCAAAAAGATTGAAATAACCCCTTTGATCCTATCTAACCACAATTCAATAGAATGCAAACAGATTCATGGAGGATAAAGAACTCATTCCTGAATGATGATTTCTTCAAAGAAGAAATCAAGAAACAATAAAAAAAAAATCTTAGAATTGAATGAAAAGGGAAAAAAATAAACCCCTCTGGAACACATTGAAAACACCCCTGCAAGGGAAGCTCCTACATAGGTCTAAGAGCCTGTGTTTTTAAAAGAACCAGAAAGAGCACAAGTGAATGACTTTGTGGTGCAACTCAAAAACTCGGAAAAAACAAGAATAAACCAAATAAAACTCAGTCAACAGCAAGAAATAATAAAAATCAGAGCAGAAATCAATGAAATAGAAACAAAAAATATATACAAAGATTCAATGAATCTATAAGCTGGTTCTTAATAAGATAAACAAGAATGAAGGACCCTTAATCCAACTAACCAAAAGAGAAAAATAGAGGACACAAGTAAATAGAATCAAAAGTGAACAAGAAAGTATTATGACAGACAGTGAAGAAATTCAGAATATTATCGGCGAGTATTTTAAAAACCTGTGCTCCATGAAGCTGGAAAAAAAAAGGAATAATTTCTAGATTCAACAAACCAGGAAGAAATCAGAAATCAGACCCAAAACAGATAAGGAAATTGAAATGCTAATAAAAGGCCTTCTAGCTTAAAAAGAAAAAATCCAGAGCCAAATGGATTTATAGTTAAATTCTACCAGATGTCCAAAGATCTTCAGCCAGTCCTTAAACTATTCAGAAAACAAAAGAAATAGATACTGAAGGAGCACTCCAAATCCAGGAAGTTAAGGACCTTTACAACGAAAACTTTAAACTCTGAAGAAAGAGAACGACACTAGACCAGCAGTTCTTAACCTTTAGGTCATGACCCTCTGGGGTTAACAGGGGTCATGATGGGTTTTATAAAAAGATAAAGGGAGGGAGATATGTTTTGGTGGATATGTGGGTGAGGTGTGGAGAAGAGGATGCTGAGGCATCCCTTCCCCCTGAGGGACCAGCCATGAGACAATATGGTATAGAATAGAGTTTATTCAGGGCATGGGGAGGGGAGTTGAGAGGGTAGTAGAGGGAGAGAGAGAGAGAGAGAGAGAGAGAGAGAGAGAGAGAGAGAGAGAGAGAGAGAGAGAGAGAGAGGGAGGGAGAGGGAGAGAAGAAGAAGGAGGAGGAGGAGGAGGAGGAGAGGCTGGCCATGAGCACATGGAGGGGAGAAAGGGGATAGGGGATAGGGAGAGAACGGGAACAGGAAGGCAAGAGCAAGAGAGCAAGAGAGAGAGGAGGGGGCAAGCAGCCCCTTTTATAGTGAGTCAGGCATACCTGGCTATTGCCAGGTAACTATGGGGCAGGGCATACCTGACTCTTGCCAAGTAACTGTGGGGCAGAGCTTAGACAGATGCTAACAGGTTACATATCAGATGTTTACAATTCATAACAGTAGCAAAATTATAAAGTGGCAACAAAAATAATTTTATGGTTGGGGTCAGCACAACATGAGGAGCTGTATTGAATGGTCACAGCATTAGGAAGGTTGAGAACCACTACACTAGACTGTAGAAAGGCATCCCCTGCTCATGGGTTTGTAGGATTAATATTTTAGAAATGACCATATTACCAAAGGCTGTTTACAAATTCAGTGCAGCCCCAATCAAAACCTCCACCTCATCCTTCATAGGATAGGAAAACCATGCTAAAATTCATTTGGAACCACGAAAAACCTCAGATGACCAAAAGAATCCTGATCAAAAACCAATTCTGGAGGGATTGCAATTCCTGATTAGAGAGCATAGCAATAAAAAACAATATGGTACTGGAACAAAAACAGACATGTTGTGAACACCAGTACATGTAACTTCAGCTACTTGATATTTAGCAAAGATGTCAAAAGCACACACTGATAAAAAAACAGCATCTTCAACAAATAACTGGATGTCCTTATGCAGAAGAAGAAAATTCCATAACCTTGTATGAAAACCAACTCTAAGTGGATCAAAGACCTAAACATGAAACACTGAAACTTCTAGGGAAGAAGAGAGGCAGTGCCCTGCATGATATAGACACAGGAAAGGACTTTCCGAATAGGACTCCATCTGCCCAGGAATTAAGTACACAAATGACAGGTGGGATTTCATAAAACTAAAAAGCTACACAGCTAAGGAAGCAGCCAGGAGAAGAGGAAGCCCATGGGATGGGAAATCCTTGCCACCTGTGCACCTGGCAGAGGATTAATAATAACCATACCATAGAAAGAACTCAAAAGACAATCAAAACAAAAAAACAAAAAATAAATGACTCATTCAAAAAATGGATCTGAAACCTGAACAAAGAGTCCTCAGAAGAAGAAAAAGAAATGTCTAAGAATTGTATTTCCAAAACGTTCATCATCCCTAGCAATCAGGAAAATGCAAATCAAAACAACTTGAGATTTCATCTTACGCCAGTTAGAATGTCAAAGACCAACCAAACCACTTTACAGATGCTGGAGGGGTGTGGAGAAACCTCATTCACTGTTGGTGGGGTTGTCAACTGATGTCGCCCCTACAGAAATCAGTGTGGGCAACTCTCAAAAAGCTAAAAGTACATCTATCACACCACCCAGTTCTTGGCATGCACCCAAAGGACTCGACATCCAACTCCACAGACACCTGCTCAGCCAAGTCCATGGCTGCTCTAGCCACAGTAGCTAGGAAATTGGAACAGTCTAATGTCCTTCAACCAACAAATGGATGATAACAATGTAGCACACGTACCCCATGGAAAACCATCCAGCTGTAAAGAAAAAAAATAAATCATGAAATTTACAGGTCAAATGAAAACCCAGGCCCAGAAAGACAAATGTCTCGTGTTCTTTCTCATCGGAGTCTCCTAGCTCCAAATCTTCAGATAAAGTGTAGTCCTCGCCCCTCATCAAGGAAACTTATCTTTGCAGCTGAAGGAGTCCATTACAGAAAACTACTACCAATCAAAATGCAGAGTTGTAGGGCTCAGTTCCAATGGGTACATCTACAAAATGACTCCCATACCTAATGCTCAGGGAACATTGTGAAAGAGAGGGCAGAAAGAGCCAGGGAATCAAAGAACTGGCTGTGAGACTTTTTGTCTCCAAGTAAGTCAGAAACTGCACCCATAATGTCCCATGAACTTAACAGCCTAAACATGAGCTGAGCAAGGATGGTAGCAATAGGCATGTCCATGTGTGTAGGCGTGCTCGTGTGGATGAGGGAAAGACCAGGAGAACTCAGGTCTCTACAAAAAACTACAGGCAATCGAGGTTACTTTTTTTTACTTTGTGTGAAGGTGTATATTCTGTACCAGAAGAGAGCTAAATGCTGGCAGGATCTTGGTATTGTCATTTCTATGGCCTTATATTCATCCATCCTGCCAAAAGGCAATGTAGAATTGTATCAGGGGTTGTCTCCCTGCTGATTGGTTGTAATAAAGAGTTCACGGCCAATAGCTGGGCAAGAAGTTGGGGGCAGAACTTCCAGTCAAAGAGAAGGATACAGGGGAAGAAAGGAGAAGCAGGAGATTCAGAGAGCAGACTCGAAAGGGTACAGACACAGACCGCAGCTGCGGAGTAAAGAGGTATAGAGCTAGTCACGTGGCAGGTCGGGCAAAGTTTAAACGCTAGCTGGGAGACTGCCCAAGAGGAAAGCCTAAGCTTTAAACTATACAGAAGACACTGTCATTTATACCATTGCAGGACGGAGAAAGTCCCGCTATAGTGCTCAGAGTGGAAGCAAGTCTCTGCTGAGCAAAGAGCACACCAATTGGTTATCTGATAGCAAGTGATCAGCCCTGAAATCATACATACAAGTAACATTATACAGACTGGGCAGGTTATATTTAGGAATATATATGTATATACATATACATAAATGCATGTAGCAACAATTAATTAAAAAAATAGACCATACATTTGAAATAAAGCAAGAAAGGGTATGTGGGAAGGTTTGGAGGAAGGAAAGAGAGGGGGATATGATGTAATTGTATTTTAATCTTAAAAGTAGAAGAAATAATTTTTTAAAACTTTAAAGAATGACACTGTGCCACATCAGTCTTCTATAAGTAGTCACCAAGATATTGGAGCTGAGGCAGTGATGGGTCAGTGGCAGGCTGACTGCTTAGCCACACACATACCTCCTCTTCTCCTGTTTAACCTAAACCTTATCTCAGTACCTCAGAGTCTGGACTTGGGGGGACACAGGATGCCTTTATATAGACCTTGTTTCTCAGACTTACCTCTCCTGGGATCCACAGAGTAGGGGCAGGAGCCAAGACTCCAGGAGATATACATCCCACCCTGCTCTGCTCCACCCACCCACCCCCTCAGATTCTCCACATTTGGCCTGGCATCCCTCCTAGCTAGCTGGGAGTATGGCTGAGGGGGTCTGAGCATAGCCACAGGAGATACCATCAGTGTTTCTTTTAAATTGTTTGTCTCAACCAGGTTTACATAAAAATCATGATTTCTAATTTCATTTGAAAAACCGAAAGATTGAACCATACCCACTGTTCCACAAAGCCATGACCACCCAAGCTAGGTGAGAGCTGTCCTTTGAGGAAATGTGGGTGCCTACTCCCCTCATCCAAGAAGTTCCCCTCTATAGGTTATTTATCGTGTACTTGAATTTGAGACTCCGATCTACTGCACTAGCCCAGATAAGAAATGCCTTTGGGACACATGGACAGGGACGGGCCTTGTCATTTTTGATAGAGCTCCTGGTTTTCAACATGTCTTCTGGACATGTCAGGAGGCTTTTGGGCCATCGGTCTCCTCCCATTTGTGGAATGAGAGCAGATTTTTGTGTCTTCCAAGGGCATCTGGAGCTCTGACTCTGTGAGCCTCAAGGCCTGTCCTGTGACCTTGGCTCTGCAGGAGTCTGGATGGCTCAACCTCTGCCAGAGTGTCTGCAGAGAAAAGGAAGCAAAGAGAAAAAGGGTGCATGCTCAGGGGTTCCTTTATGCCTAAGGTCCCAAGGATGCTTCCTCTCCTCTGTGTAGAAATTATTTAATCTCAGGAGCTTCTACCCCACCTCATTCAGTTCCTGGAAAGAAGACATACAACGTTTATTATTATAATAAGCCTTAATCAACATTAGATTGGGGCAGATATCTACCCTCTAAACTACTAGAATCTGTCTTCTCATTAATAACCCCAATTATTATTTGCTATGTTCCCTCTGGGCTGCTCTTAACGTCAATTGGCCAGCCCTCATGGCCATGTTTTCATGACTCACCTACCCCATGGCGTCTTCCTTATCATAGACTGCTTCCCTTTATGCCAATGCCATAAAGTTCCGCAGCATGAGAGCCATACCTGTTTCTGGTCCATCTTAGACTTCCCAGCCTATAAACCTAAGTAAACTCCTAAGGCTCACAGCTTCCCTGGTTTGGGGTACTCCAGAGTAGCCAGACATTCACCCACCTTCAGCCTCTGGATCCCACTCACGTCACTTTCTCTCCCAGAGGCTCCCCTCTTCAGTGTGTTTGCTTCACAGTACTTCAAGCACTGGCAGACCTCCTGGCCATGTTCTCAGCATTCTTCAAGGTCTAGTTCATGGGGTCTTCTCTGATCCCTCCCAGCTGACTTCCCATGACATGCCTTGCATTTTGTTACTCTCTGTAGCAAACTGAGTTCTACCATCCTACCTATGGTTGCTATGAGCATCCCTGTGTTTCTGATGACTGCTCCCCTCCCTCCCCTCATGGTTGCCATGACTACCACCCCTCGGTTTGCCATGACCACCCCTTCTTCTGTGACTGCAATGACGGACACACCTGTGGTTGTGATGATTACCCCACCTATTGTTGCCATGACTACCCTACCCTTCCTATGGTTAAAATGACCACCCTTCTGTGGTTGTTAAGATCCCTCCACCTGTGGTTATCTTGACCACACCCTTGTGGTTGCCATTACTACCCCACTTGTAGTCGCAATCATCATCCTAAATGACCACCTATCCCGTAGCTTCAATGATGACCCCACCGTGGTCTGCATCATACAGAAGTCTTCAGCTGCAACTAGAACACCCAATTCCAGTTGTCACACAGCACTAGCTCTGCCACTGGCTTCTCTTTCAGCAAACCCTCGGCTCTCCCTCCTAACTGAATGGGGGTTCATCTGTAGGGGAACCTTCACCCCCTCCTCAAGGCAGATGGCCACCAGCTTCACATTCACAAACCCACCTGATCAAAGGAGAGCCCTTTCCATCCCAACCACTTGAGCCAGAGTTTCTGTACCTCCTCAATGACAATCAAAGTGCCAAGGAGATCTTGGATAGAGACTACAAGGTCCCTAGGCTTTCTGAGTGTTTCCCCCAAAGAAACATAAAGCTCACTAAGGGTAGGGCTGACTCCACTTCATCTCTGGTTTTCCTTTCTTGTGCCAGGCACACAGGACACTCCAAGCAACGTTCCTTCACTTGATTTCCTTCCTTCTCTCCCATCCAGATGACAGAGCTGATAAAGGGCTTTATAAGAACAGTTCTGGTGTCCCCATTTCCCACCCATCCTCAGACAGCCTGTTCCCTGAGTGTGGGCAGACTTCTGGAAACAAGTCACTGCTTGCCTCTCCTGACATGAACTTGGTAAAGAGATGTCCTGGGATATTGACAATCACTTCTTGGCATTTGAGCCTCTTCATCATAGCCTCCCCCAGGAATTCTACAGAATAGTCCAAGTGCCTGCCTATCCCTGCCCACTCCATCACAGTGACAGTGGAGTGCTAGCTGCCCCAAGGAACACCAGACTTCACCCAGTGGGAGTGATAATAGGAATCTGATTCTTGTTTGTTTTATTGGTTGGTTTGCTTGGGGTTTTGCTGGAAATTTGAATGGGAAAAATGCAAGTCTTAAGAATTTGAGCTGGACCATCCTGTGAAGAAGGTACTGCAGGAGGGAATACATTGAGAAGCAGGCAACCAGAGTCAAAGGAAACAGGACAAGCAAGGGACAGACTGGGAGGGCCATAGAACTCCCTTGTTGGCCCTATTGATTTCTGGCTCCAACCCCAGATAGTCTGTCCTGAGGTTTGGATCCTGGCATCCTCCTTACCTATCTAGTGCTGGTTCTTGCGCCAGTTAGCACCTTCATTTACAGTTGGGGAACTTCCTCTTCCTAGCCCCCCCCCCCACCAGGAGCAACCCAGCCTCTCCCTACAGTCTCACTTAAACTAGTCAGAGTCAGCCTCTGCGCTCTTCCATTCAGAAAGCTTTGATTTGTGCATGTCTTGACACAGTGGCCCAGCCCATTCACAGACTCTCCTGTCTTCTTTTGCTTCGTGTCTCATTTGGATAATTCAATCACTCATTTTGTTCCTAGATTTCTTAGTAACTTCTTGTTATTTCGAATGATTGCTGCAGGATATTTGATCACACTGAGACCCCTGAGATTGTGTTGATTACTGGGGGTGGGGGGATCTGTTTTTTAGTTGGGGTGTGGGCTGAGCCTTAGCACATGCCGTTAATCCAGGAGCTTTCTGCTTGAATATTGTACACAGGATTTAATTAGCCTGTTTACCATATGTAACCTTGGGTCAAGAGGTAGAGCAAACAACCAGTTGACAAGATGTGTACATAGGATTATTAGAAAGAAAAAAAAAAGACATGGTGAGTAAGAGGGGGTCAAGAGGAGAGAGAAAGATGCACAGGAAGTAGAAGGGAGGGGCATTCAGTCTGAAGGAGTTTTTTTGAGAGAAGGGCATTGCTGGAGGGATGTAGACTGAGGAGGAAGGTCAGCTGGGTGCTTTCTCTGCCTCTCTGACCTAGCAGGCTTTCATCCCAGCATCTGATTCCTGAGTCTTTATTGATAATTCCAACAATTGAGTTTTTTTTTTTTGTTGTTTTTCGAGACCAGGTTTCTCTGGGTAGCCCTGGATGGCTTGGAACTCACTTTGGAGACCAGGCTGACCTTGAGCTCAGATATCTGCCTATCTCAGCCTCTTGGTGCTTTTGTTAAAGGTGGGTTGTCAGGCATCAACTATGTTCCAGGCAGGCTCAATGTTTGATACGCCAAAGATACAATGAGGAACTAAGTGGAGTTAGGATTCTGGAAATGAGAAATTATTTAAAAATAAGCCAAGGCAGGGCAGCATTGCCATCTTGGGAAAGAGTTGGAGGGGGGAGCGCCTAGCAGCTAAGGGGCTCCTCAGAGGACTGTCTCGGCCTCAGAAAGCAGCTGGCTGTGGATCAGCTTCAAGCCTGTGCAGCACACCCTCAATGTAGGAACCCACTTCCCACCCCAGCCACCTTCCCAGCCCTGACATGGGTCCCTTGGCACCTGCCCCCAATCCCTCCTGTCCATGGGGTATCCAACTGGATCTCAGTTTCTGTCCACAGCTGTCCTCTGTCTGTCCATCTCACTTCCAACAGGATATCCCAGGAGGAAGCCACATACTTCTGCTTGTAAGGTGATTTCCTTGCACAAATATTCAGAGGAAAAGGAAACCATCTGTCTTAGTTAGGGTTTTACTGCTGTGAACAGACACCATGACCAAGGCAAGTCTTATAAAAAACAACCTTTAATTGGGGCTGGCTTACAGGTTCAGAGGTTCAGTCCATTATCATCAAGGTGGGTACATGGCAGTATCCAGGCAGGCATGGTGCAGACAGAGCTGAGAGTTCTACATCTCCATCCAAAGGCTGCTAGTAGAAGACTGATTTCCAGGCATCTAGGGTAAGAATCTTAAGCCCACACCCACAGTGACACACCTACTCCAACCAGGTCACACCTATTCCAACAAGGCCACACCTCCAAATGGTGCCACTCCCTGGCCCAAGAATATACAAACCATCACACCATCTGTCTTCAAGGACCAAGAGAGGAAAAGGAAAGGCTAAAACCTTTGGCTGGAGAGAAAGCCATTATTATTGGTGGTGAAGGAGGAAGGAGAGAAACAGGAAGGACACACCCCGCTTCGTTTTGGAGCCTGTGATTTCTGCAGCTTTTACCAGATGATGTGAGGAGAATATTCTTTTGTTGTTGTTGTTGGGGGTTTTGTTATTATTTTAATAAAGGCTAATTTTTTGATGTAGGGTAATAAGATAGAGGGTCTGATATAGGCTGGGTTGGTAATGGCCTCGATCTCTCCATGTGGGGAAGACTGACCTTGAACAGACATCTCATCCTCCTGTCTCTACTTCCTAAGTTCTAGGATTATAAGCATGAAGTGCCATGCCTGACCTAAGCATAGCTCAACCCCAGCAACTTTGGGAGTAATCCAAAGAACTTTTGTTCATGCTCTTGTTTTGTTTTGTTTTGTTTTGTTTTGTTTTGTTTTGTTTTGTTTTGTTTTGTTTTGTGGGGTTGTACCGTTCCTTGAGGGGTTCTTGGGGAGCATAGGGTGTTCACTTCTATTTTAATTATGACCAGGCACTAAAATATTGACATATACACAAAGGGAAACATTTTCAAATTTTTCTTTGGTTTTGGAGCTATTGGCATCTACTGCTGAAGGAGGATCTTCTTCCAGGGAAGTGTGGCCTGGTGGATTGCCCTACTCCAGTGGATGGATGCACACCCATGCACAGACGGACAACATTAATACGACTTGGTGGATTATTTCAAATAAGAAGAAGGAAGACAAGGAAGAAACAGAGGAGAAAGAGGAGGAGGAGGAGGAGGTGGTGGTGAAGTCAGAAGGAGGAGGTGTCAAAGAGACAGCAGAGGGGTTAGGAGAGGACCTGGAGGGTGGGGATGGTCATATTTCATTGTCTACATGTATAAAACACCCAAAGAATATTTTTAATATTTATTTATTTTATATAATACAAGTGTTCTGTCTTCATACACACACCAGAAGAAAGAATCGCATCCCATTATAGATGGTTGTGAGCCACCATGTGGTTGCTGAGAATTGAACTCAGGACCTCTGGAAGAGCAGCCAGTGCTCTTAACCACTGAGGCATCTCTCCAGCCCCCCAAAGATTTTTTTCATTGTTTTTTTTTTGCCTCACAAACAAAACAAAGGACATTTTGCTTCAGTTTAGATTTTAAAGTATGTGTATACATATGGGTTGCTTATGCAAATTTCATTTCATGACAGCAAAGTAGATATCACAGGGTCCACAGGTGAAGACTGCTGACTGAGTCCAGGAAGAGAGAGAGAGCCCTCCTCCCTGTGAGCCACTATGGGTCTACAGACAATGGCCCTAAGGAAACTTGATGTTGAAATGGTATCTGTCCTTGAAAACTAGCAAGCCAGGCAACAGCGTTAAGTCTCTGAGGCCTTCTTACCCAAAGCTGCCTGTATTTCTCCCAGCCAAGTCTCACACTGAACAGGCAGTGATTAACCCAGCTTCTGCTGTCCCAAAGCTTTGGGCAGCACCCACTCTCGGCAGCCTTGCTGGGCTTAAGTGAAATGCTGATAAGTCAAGAGCTCTGCTCGAATGGTATTTTGGACACGGCTTACTGGCCCACATACTTCCTGGCCTCAGCTGGACACATGTACCATGGAAACTAGGCAGGCTCCACCTAGCCACACTCTCCTGCCGCCCCTGACCTTCCACATCAAGAGAAAGATGAAAAGGAGCCAGCAGGAAGAGACAGACAAGGCATGGAGGAGCCTGGGCCTTGAATGTACTCTTGCAATAGGCTACTTTTAAAATGGCACCCTGCCTCCTCCTATCAGCATCCTGGGCCCTTCACACTGGGAGCAGCTGACAGAGTAACAGAGTGACTCACTTCTCATAAACAGAATATGGCATAATGATGGGTGCTGCTTCCAAGGCGAGGGTCCAAGCTGCTGGCTTCTGGCTCCCCCTTTTTCTCGCCTTCCTCCCTCTTGCTTCTTGGATTGAATGGAGTTGCATGTGGAGAGAGGCCCATCTCTTAGGAACCACAGATGGCTTCCTGCCAATTCAAGCAAAGAGCTCATGATCTCTGCTCCTGGGGTCTGTGAGGAACACACTCTTGTCATTCAACACATGGAGCTTGGAAGAAGGTCTCCCCCACGTCAAGCCAATACCCAGAGTATGGCCTTTCTCAGAGGACCCAGTGAAGGCCTCCAGATTCCTGACTCACAAAAGCTGTGAGATCATCAGTATTTGTTTTAAGCCATAAAACTATGGAATAACTTGTCACTGATATGGTCCCCTCTCTTTAGGAGAGGACCAATGGCTTTGGCCTGCGCTGTGTGATCAGGTCCTGTCAGTCAGTCATGCAGAGATAGTGAGGACAACTATGCCTACATGTGAAAATCGAGAATATAAAATGCTAAATTATAAACATTAGCAGGTTCATTCTAAGACAGAGAATTCACAGCCTGTCTCCAGGCAGGAGCTCATGATTTTTAGAGCCCAAGTGATTTCTTAAGCAAAAAACCATCAGGGCAAACAGTTGACATAATCAGGGATCAGAATCCATCAAGACTTGATCTGAAGGAGTCTCCTGAACTTCTGGTGGGTAGTCTGTCTGTATACATTGCAATATTGCCCAACCATAGTAGTTAGCATATACAGTGAATAATTATTAATATAGTATAACAATATTTTAATGTCCAACTTTCAACAGCAACAAAAGCTCTATAAGCTATACCCTAGATGTTCTGAGGTACACCTGTATGTAACCCCTGCACTTGGGAGGCTGAGACAGGAGGATCTTAAATATGAGGCCAACTTGGGCTACATAGTGAGACCCTCTCTAAATAAATAAATAAATAAATATTTAAGTATGCAAGAAGAGGAGGAACGTGGGACATGTATTTAGGGAAATAACACACAGAGAAAGTGTCCACTGCCCAAGTGCTTTCTTTCAAACTGTGGAGAATATAACATTGCCATGTAGCAGCAAAACTCATCAGCAATGTTTGTAAAGTGAATAACTTCGGATGCAAAAACAAGCAAACAGACAAAAACCAAAATAGCTCATTTATACAATGTCCAAAACATGCTAACTTAAAAGGCATAACTTAACTTGAAGGCAGCCAGCGAGTCACGTGCCAGGGGGAGGTGCCAAGGTATGAGTCCCATTAATGAATAATGATTCTGGCAGAGTGACTGCATTCATAGTCTACTCAAAAAGCTGATCTTATCAGCCCTGCCCTCCTGGGATACCTTATCATTTCCTGTGTTCCCCTCATCTCCTGTCTGCACCGGAACTTCCCCGACCTCCAAGGTTCTCTATCAGCATCATTTCTTGCATAGCCATTACAGCCTTGGTGGTTCCTTAAGTATGACATGTCCCCTGTCACTACCCCCTGGGGCACATGCTCATCCATCTGGATGTGTATGGTGTACCAGTGTAACCAGAACACCAAAGCTCACACAGCCCTGATACCACAAATGCCTATGAACAGAAACATTTTTAATCAATTCTTTGAGAATTTCACACAATGTCTTTCACCACCCAACCAACTTTGTGTCCTCTTTTTCTTTTTTAAAATCCTATCAAGTCCAAATCATACTGTGCTTTTACTCTTAGGTGTGTGGCCACCCAACTGGAGTGTGGTTGACATAGGAGAAGCCACACCCTTAAAAAAAATCCCAATTTTCCCTCTCCCAGAAGCTATCAAAAGCTCCTCTACTAGGAGTGGGCCTTCAATATCTTGTTGGCTTTTACCTTATAGGAAAGGCCTGCAAGGGAAAGGACTTATTTGGTCAGTCCAGAAAACCTGCTTGGTATTCAAAAGCAAGGGGCTCACAGGAAGGCTTATATAGTAAAAAAAAAAAAAAAAAAAAAAAAAAGGAGGAGGAGGAAAGGGAAGATTAACTGATGACTCAGGGCCTTCGGATAAGTAAAGCCGTTTTTGATGCCAGTTCATCAAGCCAAATAGAACTGTGTTTACACAAGAATTGAAAGAGAAGTTAGATCACTGGGAGTACCAGGACTGAGACAGAGCTGTAGGGGCTTTGAAGATCTTGTGTTGGGACATGGTTTTTTGTCAAGGAAGAAAAGCACACCGGAATGATCCAAATCAGCAAAGAACCAAGTCTCGAGAGTGCACAGGAGAGAGAGATGAAGAACTAAGAAAGCAGACAAGGCGTGCTATCCTAATGACTTGAAAACAAACATGCCAGGGTGCATGTTGAGCTGGAGTTCCTAGGAATAAGAATTACAGATTGCCAGATTCCAGCCTGGAGAGTTTTTCAAAGGCTTTCAAGTCTGACCAGAAGTTCACCAAAGGGTTGAAAGGAGTGAGGGTACAAGTGGTGCTCACCCCACCCCCTGCTTTGGAGGAAAGAGATGCCCGAGGAATGGCACTGTTAGGAGGTGTGGCCTTGTTGGAGCAAGTGTGTCTCTGTGGGGATAAGCAGTGAGACCCTCCTCCTAACCACAAGGGAGCCAGTCTTCTCCTAGCAGCCTTCAGATGAAGATGTAGAACTCTCAGCTCCTCCAGTGCCATACCTGCTAGGTGCTGCCATGTTCTTGCCTTGAAAATGGACTGAACCTATGAACCTATAAGTCAGCCCCAATTAAATGCTGTCCCTTATAAGAGTTGCCTGGGTCATGATGTCTCTTCATAGCAATGAAACCCCAAGATAGAAGTTGATACCAGGGACTGGGGTATTTGCTGTGATAAGACTGACCATGCTTTTGTTTGGAAGAATATGGATTTGGGATTTTGGATTTGGAAAGCAGTGGAATGCTTTAAGTGAGGTGTAATGGGCTATTCTAGTAAGAATATAGAAAACTTTGTTACTGAAAATGATTTGAACTGTGCAGACCTGGCCCAACAGGTTTCAGTGGAGAAGAATTTCAGTATGTGGCCTAGAGACTGTTTTCGTGGTGATTTGGTGAAGAATAATTTCTCAAACATGCAAAATTCAATATGAATTGTATGAGGAGCTTCACAGATCTAAAGGAACAGAGGCAGCTGCGCTATGAGCCAGCTTGTCAGAAAGATACTAAAGAAGGAGATAAAGAGATTTAGAGAGCTGTGATCACTGGGCAAGATCCCACCTAGCTAAGTTTTTGTTTGTGCTTATAAAGGCAGACAGTTTCCTGAGTTCAGGGTCAGTTTGGGAGAGAGCTAATTTAGGTCTAGGTGTGGTCAGGATGGTAATCTTAGGAGGGGAAATGCTGATTCACGGGAGGGTCAAGTGGAAACCTGGAGAAAATGACTGAATTGATATATAAATAAAAAACTGGGCTTTGGGTCTGCATGAGATGAGCTAGTAGAAAGCCATAGCAGTTCTTTCTTAGAATTTCCCTAGCCAGAGCTGAGCTGCCAGGAGAACTCTGGAAAGTGAACACAGATCTTTTAGCATGTTTTCTAGCAGCTATCCAGAGAAAGATGTCTGAAGAACAAACACAGCTCTTTAAAAAAAAAAATTTTTTTCTGGCTTTTTGATTTTGACTGGAAAACCCAAGAATTATTTTTAGAATTTTTCCAATGAGATTTCTGACTTGGTTGGAAAATCCAAGAATTTTTTTATAGCAGCTTTTCTGACTTTGATGGGAAAACCCACGAGCTATTCAGAAAGCATTTAGAGTTTTTTTTCAATCCTGGGAGAGCTGTGTCTAGCAGGGAACTGTCTCAAGCAGGGAGCTGTCTCCAGAAAGAACTGTTTCAAGCAGAAAGCTAGCTGGAGCAGACTACAGAACCAAGAGCTATCTACGTAAAGCTGTCTAGGAAGTCAACTTGGGCAGAACAGAGTCTGTCATCTTGGACCCACGATTTGACATCAAGTTGTTTGTTTCACTACTCCCAGACACCATTCTCCCAGGAACCCCAACCTAGCCAAGTCTGGACCTTGGCAGACTCTAATTATGAGGGTAGGGAGAAAAATACAGAGAAGGAAATGGGGAGGGTGAAATAATAGCAAGGTTTGTCTGGAAAAAAAAATCATTAAAAAATCATGCTTTAATTAACTACCAAAAAATAGCTGTGATACACATAAGATAGTGTACCACAGGGTACCAGAAAGCATCATGCAAGTTTGCAAAGAAGGGGGAAAAGACCAATAATCCTAGCCAGCTATGATGCTTATGAACTGTAACAGTGACTAGCACTGCTCAGTAACCCCAAAGATACAGTAGTGGGATGCATACCTTGACAATAGCAAACATCTCCCTAATTGGGCTTACAACCTGTTCAACAAGAGGGAAATCATGCCTGCTAAAGTCATGGATCTTAGAACAGAACCTACAACTTCCATTTTACTAAACCAGCATAATTTCCAACTGTATTCTAAATATTCGTTCTTATACCAACAGATAAGTGTAGTCCTAACCCCCTTATCAAGAAAACTTCTCTTAAATGGAATAAATGGAAGCCATTACTAAGACAACTACAACCAATAGGATTCAGAGCTGTGGATCCCAGTCCCAAATGATACATCTACAATACAACTCTCGAACCTAAGCCTCAGAGGACACTGTGGAAGATGGGACAGAAAGAGTGGAAGATGGGGGGTGGAGGGGGGCAGTTTGCCATGAAATTGTATGATAGGGCTAGACAGTACAGAGGTTCCTCCATCTTGTGTTCTGATGGAGACCAGTTCAGCTTTAACTAGAATTTTATCTCCTTGATGAAGAATCCCATGGAAAATTTTTCCTAGGAACCCAAGGCCAACATGTTCTAACTAAGTTATCTTGGCTTCCTTTAAACAGCCTGTTTGTGCAGAACCCCTTCCAGCTAATTGCTTATCTTAGCTTCTGTTAAACTGCTTGCTTCTATGAAACTCCCCTGCAACTACAGAGCAAGATGTCAGAATCTAGTTTTTTTGCCTTCCAAAACTCTGTGTTGTAGATACTCAGGGCTAAGCCAAGGTTCCAACTTATTTGAATGTAGTCCCAGATGGGTGCAATAAAGACTCTCAGTTGGCTATAAGCTGTATCTGAGGGGTCACTTCTGGTAATATACTCAGAACAGCTATATTTCCTGGAAATGTCAGAATCCACATCCATGAGGTCTCACCAATATTACTGCCCTACTTGAGCAAAACAAGCACAAGGATGACACCAATAGGCAGCTAACATGATCAGAGAAATCCCATAGGGTGTTAACCATATACAAAGAATTACAATTACGGAATTCCAAGAACTGGAGAAATCATCTTCCCCAGGGAAGAGCACACCAATTGGTTATTCAATACCAAATGGTCAGCCTGAAAACATGCACACAAGTAACATTAAATACAGTGAACTGGCTGTCTTTTTATATTTGTATACACACACACATATACATATATATGTGTGTGGGTGTGGGTGGGTATATATATATATATATGTATATATATTAGTATATATTCATATATAATACATAAATATACATAATTTAGGAAAATGTTACGTACATAATAATAGCTATTAAAAAGAGACTGTGAATTTGAAACAGAGCAATGGGGGAGTATGTGGGAGGGTCTGTGTGGGGGAAATGATTAACTATTTTATCTTTAAAATTTTTTTTAAATCTTAAAAATAGAGCAATTTGAGGGGAACAAAGAGGAGGCAGAGCTGCCTGGAAAAGGCCTGCTGACCTGTCAGTGCCTGCCAGGGGTTGAGCAGAAGCTCCCAGGTCGCTATGTTATGAGCTGTCAATCACAAACATGTGTAGAGGTGGGCGTGGCTTTTGGTGATTCAGATACCTGTGAGTCTTATCCACGCCTGTTAGGAAATCCTCACCCATACACCTAAATAAACTCATTGGCTGGCACATTTAAACTTTAGTACAATTGTTCTTTGGTCTGTCATTGGTTCCTTCTCTTGGGTGAATAGACATTTGTGTTGCATAGCATCAGGAAAAAAAAATCTCACATAACTTGAACAGAGAGACCATAGAATATAGGGGGAACATGAACCTAGAGATAGAATATGATCTCGTGGAGGTAGCTTACATCCTACCTCTACTCTGACCCCTGACCTAGGGGCCAGTTGCTAAGTCAACAGTGACCTCACAATCACTCTCTAGACTTTTCTATCCCTACGGTCAACATCCATTTGTATCCTGCCTCTGTCCTTTGTCACTACATCCAGAGGCCACATCCTGCCTCTGACTCCCACACCAGCCAATCCAGGATTCAGAGAGAAGAGTGACAGACTCTGTTGTAGGGCACAACTGAGATATCAACATGACAGAAGTGGTAGAAGGCACCGAGAATCTGATGCCCACTGAGAGGAAGTCCTTCTGGAGGACAGCTGAGGAGAGGCGAATGTCTGACCTGACCCGGGTGCTGGAGTGGCTGGAGCGGAGGCAGGGCAAGAAGCGTGGCCTTCAGGTGTGTATGATGGGAGAATTTGCTGGAAGACTGTGCAAAATTACTAACAGGAAAGAGAGTTGGAATTCAACACTCCCAAACAAAGGGCAATCATGTTTTAAACACTGGAGTAAGCTAGTGAGCAAGCCCTAGGGAGAGATGGTTTACCTTAGATAGGCTTGTCTTTGTTTCCTAATGGCAGTTATCATGATTGGGTTCCTCCTATCCTTCCAAAGACAGGATTACAATCTTTACTAGTGACTGTATTTTAAAGGATGGCTCCTGGTCCTTGAGAAAGATGCTTCTCTACGGAAAATGTAGGATGAGGCTAACAGATTTATATTTCAGAGGGAAAAGAAAAAAAAAGGTTGCTCAAATACAAGTGATCTGAAGTTGACACTCTAGAAAGCACTTGGGTCAGAGTCTTTAGTGAGGAGGAAGTCTCTAAAGTTAGGTCAAACTGTAGACATTGCTAGTATCTCTCAGGTTTGGAAACAGTCATAGACATTGGCTTATTGGTCCTCCATGTGGGTAACACAGCCCTTCTACTGTCCCCAGACCCTCCCTTTCTCCAGGATAGATCGTTCATTCCTACTCAGTTCCCACACTGAGATTCCTACTACAATATGTCTCCCTCCCCCGCCCCCCCCCCCCACACACACCTCAGGGCCTGCTCTCACCAGCCAGTCCTCTTTCTCTGGAAGTCTTAGATATCAAATTTGCCTTTGGTTTCCTGAGAAGCTTAGGTCCCCTGGACCCATTGTCTATGAAAATCAAGTCAGGCCTGTGGAAGGTGGCACCCTCTTCCGAAAATACTCAGACCCAACATCTCCCAGCCAGAAAGGATGCTTGGATCCTAGAATCTACAGTCCCAGAGCTTATCGGTGACGATGGCATGACTAAGAATGACGGTCATCCTTAGCTACTCTGTACTGTCATGCACTTCTAGCCAGACTGTATGGCTGAGAGCCATGATTACCCTCAGCTGACAAACTAGAAAACTCTATCAACAAAGGTCTCAGCGTCTGAACAGGACAGAGCAGTAGCTCAAGTTCAGATATAGTCAGTCTCCACGTCTGAGCTTTGTTACAGCTTGCTCCGATATCTCCGCAGTTCCGTACTCTGCTTCCAGCAGACGCTTGCCTGCTCGTCTATTTACTCCTCTCATGCAGCCAGAAGGACCTCTGATAGCCTGTCTGTCTCATCATCTGGGGTTGAGGGTGGTGGAGGGCTGGCTGTTGGATCTCTTAAAATTCAGTATCAGTCTCAGGAGTTCTCTGCTTTTCAAGGTTAATAGGTCCCCATCTCCTTTCAGAGAGATGATGTCCTACTGTTTCAGCAGCTTTGCCTTGCAAGTAGGCTGCAGTATAAGTAATTTGAAACCTAGAAAGGAAACAAATTGACATTTAAAGCACAAATCTCCATCCATCACCATGTGCCCCAGAAGCATCTAAATTTCTGAAGAAGGGTGGCAGGTCTTTCATGGGAGAAGACCCTTGGTTCTCCATTCCTCTTTCACTGGGTCAGGCCTGCAACCCTGATTTTGCCCCTAATTTGGTGGCTCCCTGTGCACTGGGGCAGCACCTATCAGAAACTGAAGGGAGTGAAGATTCCTTTGGGCCGTGTTTCCAGTGAGTTCAGGCCATTGTAGTGAGGAGTGTGCAGTGAAGAAGAGCAGTTCATATCATGACAGCAGGAAGAAGAGAAAACGCCAGAAAGGGAAGGGTAAGCTATTGCCCTTACTACATGCCCCCAGGAACCTACTCGTCCCAATGGGCCCTACCCCCCACTCTCTCCACTACACAATAATCCTGTTATGAATTCATCAAGAGATGAATCTGGACTGGGTCAGATCCCTTGGGATCTGATTGTTTCTGGAAACATCACACACATACACACACATACAAACACATGCTCTGTTAACCTCCTAGGTGATTCTCAGTCCTATCAAATTGACAGTCCTGCCTGAACAGCACAATTCCCTTCCAGACTCCTGATGATGATGTGGGCACAATGGTCACTTGGTCTGATGAGCCCTTGAGATCCAGAATTATCTATGTCACAGAGGACTTTGAATTACTGTCTTCTGCATGTCGCTTGGGTCTAAGGCTCTACCACATCACATTCCCAGCAATCTCCCAAACCGACTGAATAGAACTGTTCTGAGTAGCTCTCTGGGGACATGGGTTCTGGAGTGTCAGAGTGCATCCTGGAGGAGGAAATACCCTATCCCTTATTCCACCTGCAAACCCAGTCTTGACACAAACACTAAATAACTCTTTTCTCACTAAGCCATACAACACCATGCTGACATGAACCAGCTGCCCTTCTTGGAAGGGAGCTTTATGAGTCCTGGCGTTGAGTACTGTGCCGGGTAGTTTTTCTGTCAATTTGAAACAACCTAGGATTATCTGGGTAGAGGCAACTTCAACTGAGAAAATGCCTCCATCAGATTAGTCCATAAGCAAGTATGTGGGACATTTTTATTGATTGATTGTGGTGGAAGGATACAGTTCACCGTGGGCAGTTGCCAGGCCTAGGCATTAGGATTCTGGATGCTCTAAGAAAGCAGGCTGAGCAAGCCATGGAAATCAAGTTTCTGCTGGGGTTTCCACCCTATCTACCCTATTTACCCTGTGATCAGGGCAGATAAGACAGATAACCCCTGTCCTCCCAAGTTGCTTTTGGTCATGGTGTTTTATGAAAACCATAGAAACCAAACTAAAATAGATAAACCCTGGATTTTCTGTGTTGTCCATTGCCAGCTCAGCAACCAGCCCACATCCCTCTCAGGGTCTTCCTATCACATCCAGAGAGCAGTTATTGTGTATGGACCCCAAACTGAACCAGAGAGAGAACGGGCATTTGCCCAGGGTAGTGCAGCCACTAAGCAAGTAACAGGGCAAGGTGACCTGGAACTGAAGCCCAGGCCGTCCAACCTTGGGAACCACGAGTGGCATACTCTGAAGTTGGTCGACCTGATCTTTCCCACTATAGTTCTGCAACCTCTCCCCACCTTGATAAGGCTGAACAGGCTACTTCCCGGGTGGTGTTATCCTAAATGTGCTCTGAGAAGCTCTTTATCCACAGGAACTTGGAGGTCCTTAGGACCTGTCCACTCTGCTTCCATTAGGGAATAGCAAAGCCATCACAGGCCACAGGCAACTCACTTCACTCATTCAAGAGCAGATCTCAGAATCCATCCAAATAAAAAGCCAGACATGGTGACCCCTGGACATCTAGCACAGGGGACTGGAAACAAACAGACTCTGAGGAGTCGCTGGCCAGCCAACCTAGCCAAAATGTTGAGCTCCATGCTCAGTGAGAAACTCTGTCTCAAAAATAAGGTTGGGAGGAATTTGAGGATGGAGGTCAACCTCTGTGGCCTCCCACCCTTAGTAACATTAGCAAGCATCTGCATACACACATTCGCGCGCGCGCACACACACACACACCACAAACACACCAACACTGTCTACTAGTAGGAGCAGGGAAGCCAGCTCCTGGAGATCTGGGGTCCTTTGGGGGTCTTGTCACAGATGCCAGGGATACATGCCAGGGTGGTCCAGAGGCCAAGGGACAGTGAAGGGACAAGAGGCTCTAGAGTATTGGTACTAAAACTTGGTTTCCCACTTGCCAGGAGTGTCCTCCTATTTAGAGACAGTGGGTAGAACCCGCACAGGATGGCTGCAGAGCCCTTTATCCTGCCTTTACAGAAAAAGAAGGAAGAGACAAAGAGTACAGAAGAGAAGGCAGGAAAGAAAAACGTAGTCACTAAGAAGAAGCTAGAAAAAGACAGCCGCAAAGTGACCTTCCACAAGGTAACCACCTCTCCCCCTCCCCCAGAGCTGCTCCTCTACTATGGTGTCTGCCACCCTGAGACACCTCTCTGAACAATAATGACACCCCAAGAGATGAGTCTTCTGCACACACACACACACACACACACACACACACACACCTTGCAGCTTCCCCAACAGTCTCTGCTTTCCTGCAGTCCAGTTTAAGGGTGAGCATCTTACATTCCTCCACCCACATCCCTCCATACACCATGTTACCAGGGCCCAGAGAACCCTGTAGGTACAGAACACTCAGTCCTGTACCTACAGGGTATCCCAGACCTGCCTGCGAGCATAGGCTGCATGTACCCTTATGAGACAAGGAGAGATAAAAGTGAAGTCTCAGGAAGCCAGCATGGAAGACACTTCTGCTCCCTGGAACTCTTCCTGGGCTCAGGCCAGGTCCTCGAGCAAGCTGGGGAAATTTCTCAGTTTGGGTTTAGAGGATGCTGAGCAAGGTCCTCTAAGCAGAGCATAACTTCTCTCCTGCTTTCCAAGGGCTACGTACGTCCTGTCAAGAAGAAGGAACCCACCATTTACCGCAAGAGAAATGAAATAGACCTAAAGAGCAAGCGTCTGAGCATGATCACTGCCAACTTCAGGGATAGCAATAAGAAGGCTGGTAAGGAAAATACACGGGCCCTGGGATACCAGAACTGACCTCCCTTGGCCAATTTCTAAGAGATAATGGAAGAGCTGCAGCATCCATGCCGATCCAACCTGTGTACATAGGAGCCAGGAGCCAGCATGCAGGGTTCTTAGGGAACCACCCAGGGTAGCATTTGACAATCTGGGTATGCTGTGGATAGGAGGGGAGTGGTTGTTGGTCTCTACATTGTCAGGAATCCAGCACAGTGTGATACATGCTCCTGAACTATTCCGGTGAGGTCCAAATTCTCTAACTCAAACACTATGACAATGTCTACTACAGAAGGTGCCATCCTGGTGACCTGACATCTGTAAAATGGTATGCATTCCTAGAGAGGGACAGGCCTGGGTTACAGTTTACAGCCCTGCTCCACCACCACACCCAACTCAGCTGTGTTATCCTGACCATGCTCTGGGTCTAGATTAGCCACATATAGAATGATATAGTGACTACTTTCCCTGCAGTGTGGTTGTGAGGTTGCAACCATAGGGGGCCTATAAATCACCAGCCTGACACAAGGAAAGGCCAGTGAGGTGGTGCCTGCCACAGGGCTGGAAAACAGATACATTAAGCTTTTGTTGTGCTTAGACTCTTGGGGGACAAGCTTGAGGTGCAAGTGGGATTTCTGCGTGCCCATGTAGAAAGTTGGTGGGATCCAAGCTTTTGAAATAAAAATGAAAAAAGAAAGAAAGAAAGAAAGAAAGAAAGAAAGAAAGAAAGAAAGAAAGAAAGAAAAAGAAAGAAAGAAAAAGTTGGTAGGAATTTGGAGCAGGGGTCACTAAGTTGTTCCCCCTTGTGTTCCAAAAGAAATTCCCTCCACAACTTTTCACTAAGTACGCCAAAGCCGTGACAAGCAAACCAAAGCCTCTGGTCTGACACAGTTTAGTTTGACAGAGCATCCCTCTAAGGACCGCAGGGCTCAAAGCACTGTGGGACACTGGATTGAAGCCACAACAGCACATTAGCAGAACATGCATCTAGTCCAAAGAAGCTATGCAAATGATCACCCATACACACCTCCCTTTTGGTCAATGCACTGTGGTTATAGGTAGCTGATCTGTGCTACTTTGTGGGTTCTTCTTCTTCCCCACGCTTTATCCCCCTGGTTTCTTCTCCTAACACTACATAGAAGAGAAGGGATAGTGGGGGGATGTGGAGAGAGAGAGAGAGAGAGAGAGAGAGAGAGAGAGAGAGAGAGAGAGAGAGAGAGAGATAGATCTGAATCTGATTTCCTTCTCTTTGTTTCTTCTTTGATTGACACGGCTACTAACAAACCACAACCAACCTCCCTAAATGACCAGCAGTCACCACCTCCTCCACCTCTGGGGTCCGACCATTTATGTACTCTCTGAAAAGTTCCCAGAATTCCAAGTGTCATACAGTTGCAGACATTACCTAAAGCTGGCAAAGCTCTGCTTCTGCTGGAACGCAGCGCGAAGCAAATCATAGGCAACTGCCCCGCACAGTCCGAAGCAGCCCCACAGCCCTACATCTGGGGTTCAAATGAAAGCATGCGCTTACAATATTTCTGTGTTTTGGAAAGAAACCAGAATTCTAAAAACAAAAAAATAACTAGAGTTATGAGATATTATCTCTCAGGAAAAGTGAGTGAACGGGTAGTAGAAGCCCTGTTTGTTTTCTTTGGACCTATTCTAACTGTTCTTAGTATATAAAGCTATATACATTCTCAATTAGAAATCAAAATCAAGATGGGAAGCTCCGTACTCCAGCCAAGCTCTGCGACTCCCCCGTCATCACTGTTACCCCAGAGGTGGCCCTGTTGGGTTCTTGCTTCCAGCAGAGCCCCCACTTCTTCCCCTGCCTCCCGAAGCCTTGCCATTGTGATTTCTGCCAGACTCCTCACAGGAAGTCTTTGTGTGTGAGCAGACTTTACTGAGACTTTCAGGGGCAGCAAGAGGGCAAGAATCCACATCACAGAGGTGCATCGCTAACAAACCAGAGGCTGCTCAGGACACCCCACTTCCATTCTTCAGACTCCTTTGTCTCCTAGCCCCACAAAGGTTTTCTTGGCTGCTCTTGTAAGTAGGGAAGGCTTCCTGGGGTTTTCTGAAAGTTCCAGGCTGAGTTTAGAGTTAGACAACCAGAAGCCCTGGGATTCATTGTTGCCAGCTCTGCCTGTATGAGGCGGAGAGCAAAAGCCTGCTCAGGAATTCTTCCTCAGTCTGAGTTCTGGGGGCTCTCCTTCCTCCCTCTTTCCTCCATCCTTGCCTCTGACACTGCACTCTCCACCCCACGCAGTGCCACTGACTGACACTTGATCTTAGCCAAAAGGCCGAGAAGCAATCTGACTGACTTTTTACTTAATCTGATTTGTTCTTCTGTCTCATTCCTAAAGAGAGCTATGAAGAAATTTTCCTAAACAAAATTGGTCTCTTTCCTAATTGAACCTCCTGGCAGCGGAGTAATGGTTTTCACCTCACATGAAGGCTGACTTGCGGGCAGTTTTTCCCACTGTTGTCCTCTTACCCTCTTCCTCACCATCGAAGACAGATTTACCTTGTCTGAGAACTGGAAAGTCTTGCTTCTTTTGATGTGAAACAGCCCATAGCCACCGGAGGGCAGTAAAGGGGTCCACGCAAACACAGGAGCAGGTGTTTAGAGGCATCAAAGAAGCACCCGCACCTGTCCATATTTGGCATCCAGGACTGAGTCAGGCTGAGCTTAGCCACAGTAAGGACATATTCCTATGCAGTCTTGCAAGCTACCTTAGACAAGCAGGCGGGATCTGAACTGGGAGACAGGATGGAGATCAGGCAGCCTCAGTGTAAGCATGAAGCCAGTTACCTGCCTAACTCCCAATGCTACCCTGAACTATACAGGCTCAACAAAGCTTTGCCCACCTCAGAGGAGGACAGTGAAATTGCCAAAGCAGAAAGCAAGCCATCCTTCTTGGTACCTTCCTCCTTCAACCTTCATGACCTGGTCGAATGTTTCTCCGGTCTTTATGCCTTCACCTGTTTATCTTCCCTTTTCCTTCCCCACTGTTCTCTTAATTTGCACTTAATCCTCCACTGAACTAGCTTCTTGCAGCTTCCCCTTCTATGGCTGCCACATTCACCTTCCTAATTTGTGTGTTTATGTTTAATGTGGTTTTCTTCACAGTGTTGCCACTTTCTTTTATTATTTTCTATAATAAAACTCATATGGTGGGTAAATTACCACAAAGGAATTGAAGATCGCTGAACTGACTAAAAATAATTCAAAACTATCTTAAAGCCTAATGAACTATAAGGCTACCATCATTGGACAAGTATCCTCCAGTAGATAGGAACTAGTACTAAGACCCACGACAGGACAATGTTTCAAAAGTGCCTTGGACCACCCAGTCCTAATCCCTCTCCTCAGGGCTCAGGCTGCTTATGGAAGAGGAGGGGAGCGACCTAAAGAGCTAGAGGGGATCAGAGAACACCAAGAAAATAAGGCCTTCTAAACACAGAAGGTCCAGCACAGAGACTGTGGCAGCACACACAGGGCCTGTACAGGTCCAAGCGAGATGGGGTCCCGGTGCTGAGAGGGATATGACATGACATGAGGTCCCATCCCTAACCAAGAAGCCATCTCCAATTGGCAACCACTTGCAAAAGAAAAAGAAGTTGTCTCCAGTGAAGTTTTACTGGGTACATAGACCACACCTAATGGAAAACTCCATGCCCAGCAGATATCACCAACACAAAATGAACTCAGTGCTATTCTTAGAGGTGTGTTGTTGTTGTTATTGTTGGGTTTTGTTTGCTTGTTTGTTTGTCATCTTATATTTGTTGCTCTGTCTCAGAGTTTACAACCTTACTGCCCTTTTGCTTTTGTATATTAATTATGGCTTCTGCTCCTGTGTTTTTATGGGTTCTATTTGAATGATAGTAGTGGTGATATTGTGTCTGTCATTGTGTGCACTTGTGCACATGTGTGCATATCTTGTGCTTTTTCTTTGTTTTCTTTTTTAAATTCTGGGGTTTTGTTTGTTTTGCTTGTTTGATTTCTAGAAAGGGAGAGGGACGGAGAGAGAGAGGGAGACAAGAAGAAAGGAAGGGAGGGAGGAAGAGAGAGAGAGAGAGAGAGAGCATGGAGTTAGATGGGTGAGGATCTGTGATGGGTCTGAGATGGGGGAGAGGAAAACGTGAAAAAAATTAAATTTAAAAAACAGGAGATTAAAAAATAAAGCAAGTGGGGCTGGAGAGATGGCTCAGTGGTTAAGAGCACTGACTGCTCTTCAAGAGGTCCTGAGTTCAATTCCCAGCAACCACATGGTGGCTCACAACCATCTGTAATAAGATCTGATGCCCTCTTCTGGTGTGTCTGAAGACAGTGTCAGTGTACTCACATATATGAAATAAATAAATCTTTAGAAAATTAAAAAAAAATAAAATAAAACAGGCAACAAAATGAAATTAGGAAAAGAATATTTGAATAAAATGAGAAGTACAGGGAAAAACAAAACAGAATTGCTTTAAAAAAAAAACCAGAAATCTAAAAGTCTGAGAATCACATAGTGTCTAAAATGGGACAAGCAATGGCACATTTTCACAGCATAGCCAATGAAATAGAAGATACCTCAATTCAAAGACACTTTTGATATGATCTAGTGAGAGGGACAAAAAGAAAATTCAAGAAAATAAAATAATGCATGCATCATGGCTGTCCAAGAAAGAGAAGAAAGACCAGCGGCAGATCATCTAAGGAATAAACGAACCAGCATGGTCAGAATAGTGTGCACCTTTCCTTTAATCCCAGTACTCATCAGGTAGGGTTAGGAGGATCTCTGTGAGCCTGAGGCCAGCCTGGTCTGCAGAGTAAGTTTCAGGCTAGCCAAGGCCTGAGGATACCCTGTCTGTAAACAAATAAATGAATGGACGAATGAAAGAATGAATGAATGAAAACGTCCAAAATTTAGGGAGAGGAAAAATTTACAGGTTCATGAGACCCCAAAACAGCTATACTAAATTAAATCCCAAGTCTAAGAAGAAGAAAAAAAGATTGAAAGCAACCGAAAAGTAACTTTTCTCACACAGCGAGCTTCCAGAAGACTGAATTTCTAAATGGAAATGCTGTAGATATGGACACAGGTAAATGACATATTCAAAATTTTTTAAAAAGGGACACCCAATACCCCAAAATACTAACCAAGTGAAAGCTGTGCTTTAGAAATGGAAGAGACAGGGCCGGGCGTGGTGGCGCACGCCTTTAATCCCAGCACTCAGGAGGCAGAGGCAGGTGGATTTCTGAGTTCTAGGCCAGCCTGGTCTACAAAGTGAGTTCCAGGACAGCCAGGGCTATACAGAGAAACCCTGTCTTGAAAAACCCAAAAAAAGAAAGAAAGAAAGAAAGAAAGAAAGAAAGAAAGAAAGAAAGAAAAAAGGAAGGAAGGAAGGAAGGAAGGAAGGAAGGAGAAGAAAGAGAGAGAAAGAAAGAAAGAAAGAAAGAAAGAAAGAAAGAAAGAAAGAAAGAAAGAAAGAAAGAAAGAAAGAAGGAAAGAAAGAAATGGAAAAGACAAGCAAACATGATGGCACATGCCTGTAGTGCCAGCACTCAGGGGCTGAACATGCAGAGTCACAATTCAAGGCCAGCCTAGCCTACATGAGACCCTGACTCAGAGAAAAGGGGGTGGAGGCAGTCAGGATTTTTTTCCGAACAGGCAACATTGGAAGGAGTTCATCTGTACTGCAGCTAGAGCGTGTCTTTCAACAGAACTGAGGGGATATGTATTAACAACATACACACTAAGGAATGTAACACTCTCCCTGGTAACAGGAACTATAGTCAAACTCAGAATCTGTGGCATTGTAATGCTTGTGATGTAATATAATGGCTCTATACAAATCATATCCAAAAGTAAAAAGTAAACATGTCTTTTAGATTTAATTTTGCACACTTATGTGGTGTGTAGTCCATATGTGGGTGTGGGCCCATGCATAAAGGTTCCTGAAGAGGCCAGTGTTCGATCCCCTGGAGCTGGCGTGACAGGTACTTGTGAGCCCCCTGATTTGGGGTTCCAGGAACCAAACCCAGATCCTCTGCAAGAACAGTGCGTGCTCTTACCTACTGGGCACGTCTGCATCCCCCAAACCAAACACCTTAAAAGCTATAACTATGAGACATATCCAGTAAGGGCGAAAGTTTTTAAATTTTTTTATCTTTCATAATTGACTGTATAGTATTGGTACACATTCACCCTAATTGTGGAACTTACCAAATTGTTGTGAGCATGCATTGTGAGGCATATATTTGTTATCTTGTGTGTCCACTAGCAAGTTTCATGAGCTACTTATGATTATGAACTGGGGTTGTTACTTTCCCCCAAAGGTTAATAAAGTTCAATATATTTAGAAAAAATCTATAGCCATACTGCTTTCCTAATGAATATGTAAAATTAAAAATTTAAATTGTGGGCTGGAGTGGGGGGTGGTAGTTCATGGGTAGAGACCTTGCCTAGAACAGGAGGCTGAAGTTCAAAGCCCAGCACCACAAACAGAAGCCATTTCTATGTCATCAAGGCTAACTGCTCCGAGCTTAAAATACTCATGGTAGTCATGGAAGAAAAACCTGTAGTAGATATGCAAGCTATTAGGAGAAAGGGGGCAAAACACCACAGCAACACACCAGGGTGGAGGGGAGGACAAAGAGAAACAAAAGGCGTGCAAGACAAAGTAGCAACAGTAAATCCTTGTCCTTAAATATAAAAGTCTCCCCAGTCCATTTGTGTGATTGTAGCAATATTGTGCACCAGCTAGGAGAAAGCCTTATTTTCCTCACTTGGGAGAGCACACGGCTCAGGGATATGCTGGCCACAGCACCTGCCAAGGACTCTCGTCCTGTATCATAAACAGTTGAAGGGGAAGGGCAGCTGATGTGCTCAGGAAAGGAAGTGTGGAGAATGGACTCCCTATGTGACAACATGCTCTCTGGGCTATATTAACCAGGCAGCTCCCGGACAACCCACTTTGCCCACACCACTCAATCAAGGATTTCGGTTCCAACAAGTGAGTCTGAAGAGTACGTGTAATCTATAGCATTTGCTAATCCAAATAGACTAGTTGGAAAGCTTAAAAAAAAAAAAAAAAACCTAGCTATGCTGACCGCAGAGACCTGTTTGAACTTTTAAAAGCACACATGGGCTGAAAAGTAAAGGCCTGGAAGAAAGAGACTGTGTAAATGGAAAAGGCAGGAGGTGGCTGGACGGGTATCAGATGAAATAGACCATGAAGGTTATTATACAGCAGTGAAGAGGTCAATTCGTCAGAAGACCCAACAGTTGTAAATATCTATGCATCCAACCTTGGATCACCTGAATAGATAAAACAAATGTTAACAGCACTGAAAGCAGAAATAAATAGCAAGGCAATAATAGTAGTGGATTCAATAACCTAGAGAGGGGGAAATGATACATCATCTGGACAGAAAATCAATTGGGGGGAGGGGGAGCGCAGATTGGAAAAACACAAGACCAAATGGTCCTCACAGATGCACACAGAGCGTCCGTCTGTCTAAAGAGAAGCCTCTGGGCTTGCTTCTCAAGCAGGATGGGTGCCCTCCAGGATAGAGTACACATTAGGCCTCAGATCCATGAAGATGTCTTCTCCGCATTTAACCAGACTCAAAAGAAACTGATAAATAGTGCTCTGGAATATCCCAGAAGTCCAAAAGTACATAGTATGAACCTGGAGACGGGAAAAGGGAAGCCTCGCACACAATCACCGAAGGTGGCCTGCCCCTGCATCCCAGGTGTCGATGAGTACAGGCGCTGCCGACAGAAATAGAAAATTGCAACTAAATAAAAATAATAATAATAAACCCTAAGCTCATGTTAACAGAACAAAGTAAATAACAAAGATAATTATTATTTAGACTCTCATACAATAAAATGGCCAATGAAACTAACAGTTGATGTTTTAAGGAGGTGGCCAATTCTCTAGCAAGACGAACTGGAAAATAAAAAAGGTGATTTTATACATAAAATGTCAACATTACAGATGCCACAGAAGAGCAAAGAACATGAGGAACTGTTATAACTGACTCAATATCAATAAGTCATTGCCTGTAAGAAAGTCAACCCCTAGAAAAACGAAACCTGTCAAAAGTAATCAAACCAATAGAAAGGAGATTGAGTCAATAATCAAAACCTGTGATTAAAAGCCCAGAGCCTGATGGCTTCATGGGGATCCATATCAAATGTTCAGATGAGAATCAATGCCAATCCTTCTCAAATTTTTCTAAGCCACAGAAGAGCAGAGAATATCCCCAAAGGACCTCCGTGTCCTGATACCAAAGTCAGTTTTAAAAAGATGGTGAGAAAAAGAATGTCATAGGCCAGTACCCATTGTAACAGCTGAACCTAGCCAAATCTAGCACACACTAGAATGACTGCCACAATGACCCAGCACAAGCCACCCCCAACATGGAAGGATGCTTAACACACAAAAATCCACACAGTGTGCTGTAGTAGCAGAACAAGAATAGAAATCAGGTCAAAAGTTTCTGTCCAGATTCAACATCGTTTTATGAGATAGACTCAATAAATCACAGGAAATTCACCTCACCAGAGCAGAGACCACACATGACTAGACCACAGCTGATGTCACACTCACAGTGAAACCCTGAGATGAGGAACTAGGCAAGGGTACCCACTAGCCCTTTCCATTCACCATGACACTGGATGCCCTGGCCAGAGCACTTAGGTGAGAAAAAGAAATCTGAGAGACCAAAACCAGAGAGGACGAAATAAAATCATCAGTTTTTAGATGTCATAGTCACAAAATTTTGAAGACTTCTAAAACAAATAAAACACAACTGAATTAATGAGCAAATTAAAGTTAAACAGATTAGAATTGATTTTATTTCAGTTTTACTGGCATGCATTCATCACCCATAGCAATGGGTTTCATAATACATTGTCACCTGTATCACGTATTCTGACCTCATTCACCCTTTCCTTACTAGTCTGTCTTTTCCCAGATAACTTCCATATCTACTTTCATTCTTATTTAAACATAAATGAATTTATGTACACACACACACACACAATTTAACATCCACATGAGAGAAAACTATTGTGTTTATCAGTCTGGCTTATTTCACTTAACAAAAGCTGAAAAGAAAATTTTTTATGATTTTATTCTCGTGTGTGTGTGTGTGTGACTATGTGTGTGTGACTATGTGTGTGTGACTATGTGTGTGTGACTATGTGTGTGTGTTACTCAGGACAGAAGAGGGCATCAGATGCCCCTGGAGTTGATGTTACGGGCAGTTGTAAGCTGCCTGATGTAGGTGCTGAGAACCAAACTGTAAGAGCAGCAAGAATTACCCACTAAGCCATCTCCCCAGCCCCTGAGAAGAAAGTTTCCAAGACAAACATTTATAGTGGCATCTAAACAATAAAATACTTAGAAGGTAAGATACAGATGCTTTGAAAACCATAGGACAGTGCTGAAGCCACAGACAAAGGGACCTTGGTCCAC
>NW_028227265.1:41397692-41400192 GCF_978045245.1 Mus caroli | reverse complement strand
GTATGTTCTGACTTAGTTTCTCTTTGCCCCTGCCTGTGGCTGGCTGGGATGAAGACTTAAATTGCTGTCTGGTATTAAGTAGCCAAGCATGGAAATGAAGCAGGTGGTGACACAGACTCAGTTGAGCAAGAAAGGCAAAAGACAGAAGGCAGAGACTCTCAGTGAAGGTTATAGCTGCTATGGTTTGCCAAAGAATAGGCTGTGTAGATTGCTGAAGACAGGGACAGTAGAGAGGTGGGAAGCCAGAGCTAGCTAGGCCCTCTTGGATTGGGGAGACTCTTAGTGGAGATGGACAGGCATACATACATTCCTGAGAAGCACCCAGATATACCTGAAACCTCTAGCATCATGCTCTGTCCCTGAGACCACAAAAAAAAATGAAAAATAAGAAAGAGAGCCATAATAATAATTCTGCATAATAATTCTGTTGCCTGCATATGGCCTGGAACTTGAGTCCATGGGTAGTTAATGTTAGGAAAGGAATATAGATTGCTGGAACAAAACTGAGTCCAGAAATAGACCCATGATTGGACGGTCAATTGATTTTCCACTGAGATGCAAGCAAAGAAATAACTCCTTTTCAATAAATGGTAGTAAAGTAACAGATTAAGGGGCTAGTGACATGCATTGGATCCCTGAGACCCCCATGGTGGAATCAGAGATTTGACTTCCATGATTGTCCTTTGACCTCTGAAAATACACACACACACACACACACACGTAAATAAATAAATAAATAAATAAATAAATAAATAAATAAATAAATAAATAAATGTAATAGGCATCTATATGAACAACATCCATATGAACTCAAGAATCAAGAATATTTTTTTTGGTTTTTTGAGACAGGGTTTCTCTGTATAGCCCTGGCTGTCCTAGAACTTACTTTGTAGACCAGGCTGGCCTCAAACTCAGAAATCTGCCTGCCTCTGCCTCCCAAGTGCTGGGATTAAAGGCGTGTGCCACCACGTCCAGCTGAAGAATTTTGTTTTGTTTTGTTTTAAATATTTATTTGTTTGTTTGTTTGTTTGTTTATTATATGTAAGTACACTGTAGCTGTCTTCAGACACTCCAGAAGAGAGCATCAGATTTCATTACAGGTGGTTGTGAACCACCATGTGGTTTCTGGGATTTGAACTCAGGACCTTTGGAAGAGCAGTTGGCGCACTTAACCACTGAGCCATCTCACCAGCCCCCGAATTTTGTTTTTTAATTGTGTTGATTTTTTTGTTGTTGTTTTGTTTTGTTTTAAAGACAGGCTCTTGCCATATGGCCTAGTTCGATCTCCAGCTTGTAATTCTCCTGCCTCAGTCTCCCAAATATTAGGCTTGCAGATGTCCATGACCTTGCCTGTCACTAACATTTAGTAGTAGTAGTAGTATTGAAGCTTAACCCTAAGGCCTGTGCATACTAAGAGACCCCTTTACTGCTGGTCTACACTCTTAGCCCCAAATTAACTCCCCCACACCCTAAAATCAACTTTTTGAAGTAGAACCGAGAATAGAATCCAGGGCCCCAAATATACTAAGATATATTACCATGACTGAGCTACACTCCAGCCTATAAGTCATCAAGTTTCTTTTAAGGGTGACCCGACTAAACACTTGGGGCTGGCCTTGAACTCCTGATTCTTCTGACTCTGCTTCCAGAGTGAGAGCATTCCAAGCATGCACCACCACACATATTTCAGTGATGCACACTGAGGGAGACTACAGTGGCCACTCTTGTTGGTTGCTGTTGGACCTTGATTCATACCAGCGTCCAGCCATTTTACCCACTGTGAGTTTTGGTGCCCGTAACTGCAAAGTGCAAAAGCAGACAAGATAGGCAAGCCACATTTGTTAAATGCCCTCAGACTCACAGAGACCCACCTGCTTCTGTCTTCTGAGTGCTGGGACTAAAGGTGTGTGTTACCATGTTGGACAATAGTGTGTTATTCACTCATTACTTCCTGAGTTAAGAGACTATATTATTGTAATTATCTAACTACAAGTCATGCGTGTTTGTTTGATTTGTTTGTTGGAGACAGAGACTCAAGTAGCCCAAGCTGGCTTTGACCTCACTAAACACCCAAGGCTGGCCTTGAACTGATTCTTCTGCCTCTGCTTCCAGAGTGAGAGCATTCCAAGCATGAACCACCACACCTAATTGTCCTCATGTCCTCAAATTTTGTCCAATAAGAGAGAGCTAATTTCTTTCATGGAACTGCTTGGCCCACTTAATTGAGTTCCTGCCATTTTTAATGCAGAGTGAAAAATTACAAGCAAGTAGTTTCCAGTGCTTGCTTAAGTGTATCTTTTTTATCCTCTCTAATCTGACATAGGAATCTTAATTTTGAGAACACGGTCACCCAAAATTTTGATGTTTTCAGCAATACTCATGAAAAGAACAAATTCTTTTATGAATTAAGGAGCCGCTGACTTCACTTGCTTCCATTTACCAGGAGAGGAAGCAGGAAACATGGTCCCTGCTCTCATTTGTAGGAAGCCATTTCTCGAGT